>NW_008237254.1:2019550-2042072 GCF_000691975.1 Corvus brachyrhynchos
CAGGACGGGAAAGGACATGACAGGACAGGACAGGAGAGGACAGGAGAGGACAGGAGAGGACAGGAGAGGAGAGGATGATCATTTGGTGACTATTTTAGGGATGAATAAAAGTTAAAGCATGTTACTAAGGACATTGTCAAAATGCTTCTTAAACAAGAATCTGTCAAGCCTGATCCAGTGTTTGACCATCCTCTCAATAAAGACAGGTTTACTAAGGATAAGTCTGAAAATCCCCTTATGCAACTTTGAATTAAACATTGAAATAATTAAATTAGGAGTACTGCAATGTAGCAGCAGAAGTTGGGTAAGAGCATTCTGAGTAGAGAGATTTTTTCCATACTTTTTCTTGCTGTTGCTAACAGAGTATTTGCTTATTGTCACTCTCAGTATGTGACAGACCCTTCACTGCTGGTCACCAAGTGCAGATCATAAAAGTAGAGACCGAGCCCCTCCTTCTTTTACCTGTAGTAGGATAGCAGAGATACTGACGCATATTAAAATAGTTGGTTTCAGCAAACAGAATTGAAATATCACTTACCATTGTCAGTACAAAAGTTGACGTAGAGCACATACTCAGCACCCACAGTAAACTTTTTCAGCGACTCACAATGTTTTGTCTGATTTACCTTTACAATAGAAAACCTTGCCTGTCTACTAAAACAGGCTAGTATGATAGACAATGATTCTTCGCCTCTGCTTTGCCAGCAAAGCAAAGAAACTCAAAGCCACAGTGGACAGCTGCTAGGCTTCACTGGCTTCTCCAAAAGGGCCAGTTTCAAAAGATGTATCAGGAGAGAAGCTCCATCCCTACATCCAGGAAAGCTACCATAAAGATGAAAATACCATTTTCAGTTGTCTGACCAAGACACTGGCTTCTTAGCATACTGCTAAAGATAGCAGAACAAATTCACTTAAGTCAGGGCAGCTGAAGGTGCCTCCTGGAGTTTTCTAAATTTCCTTCAACATACTTGTACCCAGAGACATCAAACATATTTTGTGAAAAGTGTTGCTGCCTGTTCTGAGCTTCCCCTCCCCCCTCCCAAAGACATGTGCTCTGAGCTCCTTTGTTCCAAGCGCGGGCAAAGCCAAATGTAACTCAGACTCTTCAGCAGTGTCTGATTGGCCGCTCACCCCGGGTCCGCCCCCAGTCCTCCCCTTTCCCCTTCTCCTAATAAAAGATGGTCGAGGGAAGGCAAACGCCCTCTCTCAGCCCAGCTACTTTCCTGTAAACATCTCTGGTCGTCTGTCTCATTTGAAGGCTTCTAACTGCAGGGAATTGAGCGGGCAGGGAGCTATATTTCTCCCTCTTTGCTTCTGCTGATGGTATTTGCTCTGCAGCTGATTCAGGTACCGATTTTAGAGCTACTAAAGTGCTAGATCGCCTGTGCTACCTCTCAAGGCTGCTCGAGGCTTTCTAAGGCATTGAAATACAAGCGCTAGCTGGTATAAAGCTGAAAAGATACTTTCCGCAGAAAAGGGCTGAATATTATGTAGAGTTATAGAAATTGGCTTCTATATATGCTCAGTGTTGTGTAACTTTCTCCTGAGCTGATTCACAGTGCTCTGGCAGCCAGGAGGGTCAACCCTGTCCTGGGATGCATCAGGCACAGCATTGCCACCCAGGCAAGGGAGGAGATTGTCCTGCTCTACTCTGCATGGGGGTGGCCTCACCTCGAGTGCTGGGGGAAGTTTTAAATTCCACAATAAAGACATTAAGCTATTAGAGAGTGACCAAAGGAGGAACACAATGATGGTGAAGGATCTGGAGGAGAAGCCATATGAGGAGTGGCTGATCTCACTTGGTCTGTCCAGCGTGGAGAAGAGGAAAATGAGGGGAGACCTCATCGCAGTGTACAGCTTTCTTGTGAGGGGAAGAGGAGGGGCAGGCATTGATCTCTTCCCTGTGGTGCCCAGTGACAGGACATGAGGGAACAGCCTGAAGTTGTGTCAGGGGAGGTTTAGGTTGGATAGTAGGAAAGGGTTTTCACCCAGAGTTTATTTGGGCCCTGGAACAGACTCCCCAGAGAAGTGGTCACAGCACCAGGCCTGACAGAGTTCAAGAAGTGTTCAGACAATGCTCTCAGGCACAGGGTGTGACTCTTGGGGATGGTGCCTTGCAAGGCCAGAAGTTGGATTCAATGATTTTTTTTGGGTGCTTTTCATTCAACTCAGCATATTTTACGATTTGATCCAGGTAGAGTTTGGTT
Source organism: Corvus brachyrhynchos (assembly GCF_000691975.1). NCBI lineage: Eukaryota > Metazoa > Chordata > Aves > Passeriformes > Corvidae > Corvus > Corvus brachyrhynchos. The sequence goes on from NW_008237254.1 coordinate 2,021,758, forward strand.
TCTGTTTCTTTCTCTGTCTTCTATTGTTTTTTTCTGACATCTACTTCTTTTCAGAGTGTTGTTCTGTTCTTTTCTCTGTAATTTTGTCTCTTCTTTGTATCCAGGAAGTAGAATGGAATGTTCAAAAAATCCTCATCCAGCTTCACAACTGACACTCCAAAGAAATGTGAGGCAGCTCACACTTCAGTGAATAAATCCATCTGCAAATTTCTGCCTGGGTTTACATTAAACTCACATTCATTTCATCTCACAATGTTTCATTTCACAAAAATAAGGACACTGTTTTTTCTTTTATTAAAAAAGTGAAATCCTGAGCAATCTGAATGTAGAGTGAATAGCAAAAAATATATATCCAAGCCCAACCAGAACACCTAAATCCAGCAGAAAACCTTGTTTAGCTTCCATTTAATAATATGACAGTATCTACATGCAACTTTTTTAAGTATAAAGGCATTCAATAAATATACAAAGGAATTTCTAGTGATTGGATTCCTGCTTCCTTTTTCTTCTTTGAGAACTTCAGTCAAAACCAAGCAGAACCAACCCTGTTCCCCGCAAACTCCAAAACAAACAAAATAAAATCTCAAATATTCCATCTGCACATACTTGTCTATGCCCCTGAATTAAATAAGCCAAATAACTGTGACAAAGAGACATTGGCTCTCAGCCATATGCCGTACCACTAATGGGGAGCAGAATGTAAATTCCAATCACAGCAGAATTTTTTCATGTGGTAACTCAATATCTTTCCAAATTGGATTCAAAGAAACTTCAAGCAGCAACTTTACTTTTTATTAGAAATATTAATTTTCAGGGCAAACTTTCTTTTCTTCTGGCTTCTTTGGTACTTTTATGTCATGGGTCTCATGAACATCACATGAAGGAAATTCTGCTTTCTCTGGGTTTCAAGAAGTTAAGAGAAAATTACTGCTTTCATTTTTTTCTGGGTTACAAATTTTCTTCAGTATTTGCTGTATACTCCTCTCACATATACTCTTCCTGTGAGTTTATGCAGTTGTTTTGCTTTCTATTGCTGTGTAAGTAATCACTTTCTGGACTAGTCCAAGGCTTTGTCTTTGTGATGCATTCTCAGCCCATTGTTTTAAACCAGTTATTTTTTCCCCTCTTGCCAGCAATGTTTGCTTGTCCTCTGCACTGGCTGTTTGCTGGTTTGTCCAGTGTTCTTCAGGGTCTTCATGTACTCCCCCAACCATCACCATATTGCCACTCACTCAAAACACCTTCTGATACAGGCAGCTCTTTCTGCACTGTGCTGCCATTTCCCTTCCTGCTATAAGAAAAGATAAAACTTTTTTTTAATCTGATAAGAAATGAAATTTTTGGTAACTAGTTACTGGAAGAAACACAACAGGTCAACTTCTCTCCTTCTACTATGGAAGTTGCTGAGTTCCCTCCAAGTGTTATTGCACAAAGTTTTTCCAATTCTTTTGATGACAGGTCCTTATGAATTCCAACTTATACATTATTCATAATCTAATAAAAAACATCTCCAATCATGAACTCAGTTCTTTACTCTGATTGTCCCCTCTATTTTTTACCTTTTCCACAGTCAGTGGCATTGCTTTTACTGTTTTATTTTTTTCTGGAGTGCAATGGATGATGAGTCTGTCCATGATTATCATTTTCAAAGTAGTTAACATTTTCATATTCAAATATAAGAAATAGGGAAGAAACGGACTCAGCACATGGAAAACTTAATCTATCTGATGTCTGGGTTTAAATTGAAAAGAAATATATGTTGTTTCAAATAATCTTAATGTGTTTCTTTTAATCTAAATGGCATTCCAAAGTATTAACATTATCTTCTTTAAATTGTTGGTTTTATAACTAATGAAATGTAATGAAGATATGTAAAACTAAAAGCTCTGCTTTAAAATTTCAAGAGGAAATATATCAACATTTCCAAAATGGAAAACACTTTGTTTAGAAATGTTCAAATTATGAAGACCAGTGCTTGACAAGGTCTGCTTTTTATTTTGCCCAAATTATCTGTAAACCTTTAAGTCCACAAGAAAATATTTTTTTTTACCAAATTCACTGTTTATTGAATTTTTCACAGATCTACTGGTGAATAATACAGAAAAATAGTAATGGCTATTATCTGTCACTAAACAATATGCTGTTTAAAAAAATTTGTTTATGATAGACCTAGAAATAGGGTTTATTTGTATATGTCAGGGGTATCAACAGTCTAGAAAGCAACAAAGGTTTAGAGGAGTTGGTTGTATAAAATGACCTATTCAAAATTATGCTAGTCCTTCATTTTTAATAAGTACATAACATGTCTATGGCTGCTCTCTGGACCTGAAGGTAAAATTTCTTGTGAATTTCTATATTTTAAATGTATTTTATAACAGGTATGGTTTTTGGTTTTTTGTTTGGTAGCTTTTTGGTTTTGGGTTTTTTTTTTTTTTCATGTTGGGGGAATATTACTAAATCAAAACAAAATAAAATCCTCTCTCATGTCCCATTGGCATCTTCAGCTCTCATTCATTTTCTTACACAGGAAAAGCTGTGACAGCATATGATGCTTAACAGTACTGGAAAGATGTTTCCATCTTCATCCACTGGCTCTTCTTTTTAAGTGTTACTTACATCAGGAAGGTCAAATAATCAAAACCCCAATTGTTCTCAGATGATTTCTCTAGAATTTATGTACATATGCAATCAACCTTCACTTTCAAGAAGCTTTTGATTTTAGCAGAAATTTTTGTCAGAAATATTCTTGAATGTTTTCACATCGTTAAAGTACCATTTTTAACATGGTATCAATTCTGTGTATTAGGAGATGCCAGCTACATATATTTGTACATACTTGTAACAGGCAAATGTCCACAAGTCAAAACAGCATTGATGTAGCAATGAAAATATGGAAACAATTTTACCATGAGTCAACAAATTCATTGACTGTTACTTAGAATGACCATCCTGTGAATAGCTCCCTCTACATTTTATGCAAAAAAGGGAAGGTGAAAACCAGTCTTTATTTTCCCATGAGCAATTCCTCATCATTATTTTAAAAATATTTTTAAGAAATTCAAATTAAATATAAGTACTAGGATAAAATCTTTAGGATAAAGTCTTAAGAAATGTTAATTCTCATTACTTTCATGTTATCTCATCAGACCATTTTACCAATCCTTATCTCTTATCTTGAAGAAAAAACAGCTTGCTTTTTTTCCTTGGGATTTCTAGATGCAGAGTCAGAATTAAACTTCTCTTTTTCCAACCATTTTCCTGCACTGGAGCTGCAGATGTGATGATCACTAAAGGCAGGATTATTAATAATTACATATTCACTTACTGTCTATTTGAAGATGAGGGATTTGGGGAGGAGTTATTTTGCTTTTTTTTGTTTTTTGGGAGGTTGGGGGGTTTTTTGTGTGATTCTTTCTTTGGTTTTGGTGTTTTTGTTTGTTTGTTTGGTGGTTTGTTTTGGTTTGGTTTTTTTTTTTGGTTTTGTTGTTCTTCTTGAATGAAGTTAAAACTGCCTATGAAACCTCAGTTAGGGAATAACCAATGGAAAAAACATGGTACTGGATATAATGTGTCTGAGACCTCTTTCTATGAACAGGATTCTGAAAGTGGATGTACACATAGTGACATGAATATGTAGTGATAGTATCATTGATATCTCTGTTTTCTACTTAAGTATAGCTCTGTACTGAAAGTTACTGTCCCATTGCAGGACTAGATTGTCTGCTTCCACTGAATTTTACAAAATTCTGGTTAAAGATCAAAGACAACATGAAAGCTTTATCAATTTTATATGTCCATATGTTCTGGGGATCTTAAATGGAAGAATTTATGTACCTTTAAAATTTTTGTGCAGAATTGTTGATCTGGGAGCTTAATTGGCAGTGTTATGCATTTCAAAAAGGAAAAAGAGAACTTACTTTACCCCTGCAAGGTACTAAAGGAAGATCAACAAAACTCTGTAGTCAACAGAATAAAATACTGTTGGCAAAGCTGACAAAACCAGTGTGATTTCTTTACTCATGTCCACAGCCAGATGGGGATATAAATGTAATGTTATTTTCTTGAGCTAAGCTCTATCTTCAAACTGAATCAAGATGTAAATGGACTTATTCCAACACTGCCTGGTGGTGACCAAAATCACTGTAAACAGCTGATATTGATACAGCTACAATTACAGCCACAGTTTTGTTGTTCAACACATGGGTCTGTATTCCCAGCTTGAGGAAGACAGCTCTGTCATTTTGTGCTGCATCTTGCATTTCTATATTTTCATGCTATACATCATAAGTCATCTAATAAAAATCCAGTATTTCAGAGGCAGAATGTAAAACTCACAGGTATTGTAAAATAATTCCAGCTGTAGAACACTAGTTCTATTAACTTTCAAATCTAAAAGATGTATCCAGCATTTATCTCTAAAGCATATTTTAAATTTCTTATCAGAAGTCCACTAGACTGCTTTAATTTCCTTCCAAAAAACACCCTGCATCTTCAGAAGTAATGTAAAGGTGAAATAAAAGTAAATTTCCAGAAATTCATAATGCCATGGAACAGGCAAAACGCTGCAAAAATAAAAATTAGTTTCCTTAAAGATAATCATGCTCAGATAATTCAAATAAAACTTGCTTTCTCCATTCCCATCCAAGTGGAATCTTTTTCATTATAGTTTAAGTGGAAAAAAATACCTGTGAAGAGAATAAACCAGTTAAAATACTTTTTTTTTTTTTTTTTTTTTGTGGAGCAAGGTTTTCTAGTCTGCTTACTTTAATTAAGCAGAGATTTTTTGTGCTTGTTCAGTGAATTCCCACTTCTTGTATTTCCATACCCCATATGTATTTAATACATAAGAGTCAGGAAAAGTCACAGGCAAGTCCAAAGCCAAATTCACTTTTGCAAAAAAGACTGTTCAGCTTTGACTTGATGTCCACTGTGTGCTCTGTACGATTTGTATTTCACAACTCCAAGTTGACTTACTGCATTTGCTTTAATCAGCTTTGTTTTCACAAGGCCAGAGGTGCTCTTTTTTAATTAGCATACTGAACAAACAGGAGTTATCTCATATCTTAGTTTGTCTCTGTAGAAAGGTTCATTAAAATGACCAGATTTATTTTGTTGAACTGGAATATTCGTCTGTGCTAACACTTCCTCTGCTACGTACAGGATAGAGTTACAGATGAAACAATTTCATTTATTTAATTTCTGTCCCCCAGTATAGTTTTGCTTTTTTTTAAATTTCTGTCCCCCAGTATAATAAATGTGTGAGAACAGGACTTCACTCTGGGGCTGTTATCCCTGCTTTCCAGCATAACCACCTTGACTGGTCCTACAGATTACCTGCACCTGGTGGTACCTGTGGCAAGACATTTTCTCAGCATAAGGAGGCACCAACTGTCCAAGACATTATTAATGGGAGCCAAGAAGCAGGTCCCACTGTTTGAACATAGTAACAAGACTGGGTTACTATTCTTGCTCTGATGGTTCATTAAGGCTATTTGAACTTCCAAATACATTGATGGTTGTCCAAGCCCTGAGATAATAATGAACCTGCAAAAGTAAATTCAAGTTTTTATAGGACTTGAGTTTGATGGGATTTCAATAAAATGTATGCAGAGGAAACTTATAGGTCCTGGAAAGAAAAGACCAAGTATTTCTTTCAGCCTACTCTTCTCAGCCAATTTAAACCAAAAAAAAAAAGAAAAAAAGAAAAAAAGAAAAAAAGAAAAAAGAAAGAAAGAAAGAAAGAAAGAGAGAAAGAAAGAAAGAAAGAAACAAAGAAAGAAAGAAAGAAAGAAAGAAAAAGAAAAGTTCACTCTAAGTTTTTTTCCATAACTTTGATATAAATTTACATCTGTGTTTTTAGCTCATGCAGCTATGTATATCACAGCTGTATATCACTGCCAAGATCTGTGAAGCATTTCCTAAAAATGTGTGTTCCACTTTAAAATGCCTCACATAGCAATTGCTGGTTTATGTGTAGTTCACTTAAAGTCCACGAATGAAGCAAAGACCAGGAAGCAAGCTCAACTGCATCCTTGGTGACTGGATTCTGGGTCATCTAGACATCACAGTAAGCCTGATACACCACAGGGTCTGAGCAGGTAGAAAGAACCTACCCTGCAGCAATTTGACTGCCTATTCAAAGGACTCTGTCTCACAGCAGCAGTGAGACACTTCGCAACCAGAGAAGGATTTGCGGAGTTGTTGCTTGTCCCACACCAAACCCCTCATCATCACTAATGCTTCGATGTTCTGTTGGCACATAGAGTGGCAACGTCCACTTTTGTGCTGCTGTTGAAATGGATTACCTGACAGTGACACTGTCCTGTACGTTTTCTTGCTGCATCTCTTTAACTTGCCTTCAATTGCTCTGAAGCAGAGCTTAGAATAACTTCTCAGTTAAACGTTTTCTGCAGTCAACTGTTAGTGTGTTTCTTCTTGGAGTGTGCCAAAGGTGCCCAATGTACACTTTATTCACACTATAAAAATGATTTCTGTGATTGTGGTCACCAGATTTGTTCAGGGGAGGAGGGGTTTCTCTTGATATTCTCCCTGCAATTCTTTAGAATCAACTAACGTTTGGAAAGTTTCCTATGGTGAGTAGGCTTAAGGTTTTAAAAACTTCCTAACTCCCACAGAAAAGGTTTTCATCCCACCCTATAGAATTTTTGAGAGAGCTTTCCCATATAAAAGCATGAAGTCTGATGGCTTTTTTGTTTTGGCATCATGTTTGTATCAATTAAAGTGGCATGAAATGAATTAATTCTATGGCAAACACATTCTCAGTCTGCTTTGGAAACATTTAATAACTCTGTTGGGTTCACCTTATAAATGGCAGGTGATTTTATGAAGTATAATAGGACGGAAATTCAAGTTTTGTTCCTGGGAGAGTGGGAGATTCAGTCAAAGTTTATTAAAAAGCCCTGCCACTGAGTCTGAGGGGCTAAAAGAACTCCTCTGTGTATTTAAACTCCTTTTCAAAAAGGAGATTAAAAGAAGGTGAATCCTTCCTAAGCCTCAGATTTTGGCAACACTTAAATTTAAGGAAGTTCTAGAGATGTGTTTAAATCATTTTGTCCTGCAAGTTTTAACAATGGCAAATCAGATAGATTCATAGGAAATAATTATTTATTAAATGAACAAAAGATAACAGATGGAAGATCCTAATCAGAATTACTTACTACCTGTATAAAACTAAAAGGAACTACTATAAGATTACAGAATAACATAAAACAGTGAATGACATCATAGTACCTAGATTAAAGCCAGCAAAAGAAATAGGATTGATTAGGAGTCAAATGTAACTCACCACCAAAACGACGATTCCTTCAGTGAAACCCTAGGAGTAACTGTGATGAAGGTGACCCTAATGATGAGAGGAAATCCACACATTTCCAGGAAAATGTATAGAAAATTTCTTTGTGGAAGTTTGCTGTGGCTTTTATAGTTGTAAAATAAATGGCTGTAAGTCAAATATCCAGTTTATCTTGTCAAATCTCACTTCAGAAGAAGGATGTTTCTGGCAGCTGGGAGATGCCAGAGTAGTGCTAAACCCATGGCACCAAAATAACTCACTACAAGATGGTTTGTCCCGTTCGAGTTATCTTGCTGGTCAACAAGCAAGTTAACTTTTTGTGGGGGGTGAGGTGCCCTGCTACAAGCTTAAAATCTCTGTGTCTCAGAAAATTAGATGTAGAATTTGACAGTGAGCCCACAGCAATATCTACAAGCTATAAATGTCCTTACATGCTCTCAGCATTTATCAACTATTTATGTTTTAATATGAATGTTTTGTGTAAAGATACATCTTGTGTCTGTATTTCACCACGGTTGTAAAGGATCTTCAAATGTCTCTAAAAGGTTGTCTTGCTCTGCCTCCTCTCAACATGAACCACGTGTGTGGTTTTTAAGGAAAATTTAGATGGGTCTAAAGGCAAAATCACAGCTACTTTCAAAGAAAGGCCAATAGCAGCTGAACCAATTGTCTCATGAAATCATCCTTCTCCAGCTGTTCTAGAATCTAAATATATTCTTAGTAGAAATAGTGAGGTGAATTTCTTCTGTTTGTAATTTTTTTTCCAAAAGCATAAGGTGACTGAGTAGAGGTAAAATAGTGTAGGGAGGGATATAATCTCAAATAGAACATTAAATGTTAAACTAGAGAAAATAAAAGAGAAGGGAGAAAGGAAGGTGGAAAAATAAATTTTGAAGTACCAAAATTGTTTTGTTTTCAAATGTTAATAAATTTTAAAAATCCGTTTGAGGTTCAAGGATCTTCTGAGCACAGACATGAGAAATTATTTTCTGTATAAATAGAACTACTATACTTAAATAAAGAACATGTAGACTTTCGTACCACTTGAGTCAGAGAAGGTTATTCTAAGTTTATTTTATAGTAAATATACCACAGTAGACAGCCAATTACTTATTTTTACTATCACAATTTGTTTAGTTTTTCAAGATATTTGATTTTTTTTTATTTTAAGGTGTCTATCATATTACTTTTATTTTATTACACAGACAAAATGCCTTTTTCTGAAAATTATGTAATCTTTCATGAGGTATTTGATGAAAAATACATGGTACATACTATAGAAGTTCTTTCTTTGTGAGAAAACCTAGTTCAGGACAGGAAGCAGTGCAAGAGAAGTAATACATGGACAGTGAAGAAGGGACCAGATATTAAAGTGCTATCCTTGGCTCCAGATTTTAACATCAAATCAGTCAGGGTCTTGGGGTGAACTTCTGCATTATATCTAAATGTGAAGTTGGGTTCATGAGCACAGGAGTCAATACTTTTTTTACCCTTACTCTCTCAAAACAAGAAGTATGAGCAGTGATTCTGTGAGACAAGGAAGTCTCTGCTAGGAGCTAACAGTAGTTGACAAGAAGATTCTTATCTGGGACAAAATGTAACTTGCAAGATAGTCACGTAGTTTGTGATCTGTTCTGCAGCCCTCAACTTTTCAAAGTACCTTCGACATGATTCAGAGAGTCATGATGCATTTATAATTATGATACCTGCTACAAATAAAAAAGTAAGTAGCAAGTTGTTTCTATTTTTCCTCTGGGACAGAACAGAGACACGAAACAGATTATCAGATTTCTCCACAAACATGCATGGAAAACTGAAGTTTCATGGAGAATCATAAAAAAACCCTTAGGTATATTGGAAAAATCGTATTATTGTCAAGAAAACTGGAATTCCATAATTAAATTTCATTATACAATGAAATCCACTGGAAAAAATTATGCATTTAATGGATAGTGAATTAGGGATTTGCACTGTTTACTGCTAAGTCATTTCATTTCAACATTTTTTAAGGTGTATTTACAATACAGTGTAGTTAACTTTCAGGCGTAAAAGTACTACTCTGCATTAAGCTACTTATTCCTCATTAATATGCTTGAGACTGGCTAGAACCAGAGATTCATAGGAGAAATTAATTTGTGAATATATCAGGAAGGGAAATTTCAGTATTAAATTTCATTGGAAATACAACATTTTTCAATTTTTTTAGTCAGTCTGAGTAGATGATCTGGCTCCTGACTTCTTCAGCCAAAGAAGAGACAGAAAGAATGCCAGGTGGTGAATAATATTTAGTCAACAAATATAAAGTTCCAGCACTTCTCTGCATGCCATCTGCATGCCAAAATGTAACAATAAAGAATTTTTTAAATTACTTTAAATACTGAGCACATTTCAGGGAAATCATGAAGGTCATATAGCCCTTCCCCTTATTCAGTAGTAGCACCAAGTAGTGTGAAAATTATCCTGTCATATTTTCTTAGAGAGATTTTCCATTGGTATAAGAAATTGTGTTATATGTTGTATGTATTAAACATGCTATCAGTATCTTCACTATGAGAGCCAAGAAAAGGCTAAGACAGCAGAATTTACACTGTGAAGTATGTAAATGCAAAAGGTGACTCACCAAACACAGTTTTGAGACACCAAATTTTTGTGCTGGGAGAACAAATTTGTTTCTTATTAACATTCACTGAGCAGTATTCACCTGGAACGATTGAGAAGCTCAGCCTTTGGTGTTACCTGTATCTCACAAAGATATTGTTTTCCACTGAAACTTTTTTCCACTATACTATTTTTGAGTATTGTATAAATTTTCCTTTGAATAAAATTCATAAACAAATCCCAAATTTAGGTGTGTTCTGTGTTGTTTGCTTGGAACATTAGATCGCTGAGTTAGACTCTTTGCTTTATAGCTGGATAAATAAACCAAGCTCAGAACATGCCGTGCTTTTTTTTTAGAGATTTAATTTACAATCTGTTTTTGAAAGACAATGTAGTGGTGTCTCACAGATGGGTACTACCCTGCACTAGAAAAGGATTTCAGGCACTTTCCCACCCTCAGCATTACCTCTTTAGTTTTCTGTAGCTAACTTTAACCTGAACAAATTTGTTACTGGTAAGTTTTCCCTCAATCAATTGGTTCTTTCTGGTTGCCTAGTTGTCCTAGATGCACAGCCTATACACCTCTCACAGGGTTTAGGATTGCAGCCTGAAGTCTCAGAGTGTAACTACTAGAAACTGTGACATACAGCATTGCAGAGTCTAGGTATTTTGCAAAGTGTCAAACTGGCCCAAGGTTCTCATTATTAGAAAAAACATCTAGTTTACAGGTTAGAAGTAAATTGAGGGTGTGCAATATTCTCATTACAGCAGCATCCCTGGTAAATAAATACTTCTATCACTTTCTATTTGAAAAGACCAATATGGAATACTTATCATGAAGATACAGTGTCAACAGAGACAGGAACAAGGCACCTTGCTTGTATGAATAACATAAGATGTTTATAATTAGAAAGATTTGTTCATTACAGTGGAGTTGTTTCTTTACTGTTTACAAAACACATCATCCATTCCTCATGATAGTATTTGCCAAAAGACCATACTGAAGTTCACTACCATAATTACTACACAGTTACTAAAGATGTCCTAATGTGTGTGGGACTCTTTCTAAAGTGTTCCCTACTAAACAATCTCCTCTCTTTTCAAAAGTAAGTCTTATATTGGTACAGGATTATGCTGACTTCACTAGCACCACACCTAGAATAAAATGGAGGAAGGACACATGCAAATTTATCTTAACACCTTACCTACTATACAGAAGAGCAGTATAATCTTAACTATCTTTTCAGCACTATTATTATGATTTTAAAGAAGGGCAGAGTACTGATTAACTTCCATAACCGACATAGAAACAAATCAGAGGAATATTAATTGCTGAGAAACCTTCATAAATTGAAGTGGAATTGCACAGACTGCAAAGAAGATTAAGGACTGCTTTTCTCTTTTTCTACTTCTGAAATTCTATTATTATGGTGGGAAAAGTGATAGCTTCTGGTATCTGCAGAGAATACTTTCATTTTTTTCAATAATGTAAATTTCATTTGTTCAGACATCTATAACGAGACAGAGGTAGCTTACAATAATTTACATTTCAATCTCCCAAATGCATGTGAAGTGGAAAACAGTTCTGTGACAATAAAATTTTATTAGCTGAGCTAAGTGTAATTTACAGTTAATATATGAAAAATTTCTCAGTTCACTTCATTCTGTCTGATAAGGCAGAAAGAGCAATATATTAACATAATGGATCTGTGAAGTGGTTAACACTGTTTACTCAACATGTCTATTACACATGGAATTTTAATTTGAGGCTTTTTCAAGGAAAGTGACATCAAAAATTGACAGTTATTGATTCAGCAGCAAGATGATTTAACTGTTTTTACATAAATAAAAATCAAAATCCAATTAAACTTGACTTTCTAGCTGAGCTATTTATCACTGACAGAATGGTGGGTGGTGACTATTGCCACATAATAATTTAGGAAAGGGAGAACTCCTTGCTTTCCAGGTTATCTGCAGGTACAGCAGACCCAGGGGTATCTAGGTCTTTGTCTTAGCCAATGTATTATTTCTATGTCCATATGCCCAAGAGTACTTTTCAGACAATATTTTAGAATAACAAATTAGGCTCTATAAGTCTGGTAAGCTGCCAGATACACACACAGCATGGTAACCCTTTAAGTCTGGTCACAGCTGAGATCCCAGAGGCACAAATAACATGGACTACCCTGCAAGTCTGGACATATTCAATAATATCCCACATTCACAAAAAGTGTGATTAATTGATTATTGCGTCAGAATAAGGTTCAAAAATTGTTGCTGATAACTGCATATTTATGGTATTGGAAAGTGTTGTCAATGGTATTACTTTGGTATAAAGCTTTTTCAATAGGTGTCCTTGTGTGTGGGGTATTGCCCCTCAATATGCCAGGATACAAAAGTGGACTCTTCTCTGATCTCCTTCTCTGAACTTACTCTTTGAGGGAGGGGAAAAGATAAAGTTTCAATTGATGTAATTTCATTATTATGTGGAGTTTGGAGTGACTTCAGTCTTAAATGCAAAGAGTATGCAGCTTTCACTTCATCAGCATATACAAGGATATAAAATTAATATGTATTTTCAAGTCAACAAAAAAAAAGTTCAGCTTTTGGTCACTGGTTGGGCCATTCCTTTGACTCAGTTCCTATTAAGCTGCATTGTTTAAACAAAGCCTAAGCACAAGACCTCTGTGCATTTACTTCCATTGTTTTATATCTCTCTTAGGGCAGTACACAAGGTTTCCTCAGTGTTCCTGCTCCTAAGGTTTGCAGGTTTTTTCTGGTGAACTATTGCCAATGTGGATACCCCTTCTTGGTAAGAATTGTTTTTCAGTATTTTTCTACAACTCTTAATAAGTGTGTAGGCAATACTTTATTATGATGAAATCAGATTGCTTAGATATAATGCATTCTAAATATATTCTCTTTATTTTCTTTTTGTTTTTTGCAGTAGTTAATAGGAATCCATCCTGAACAAAAGTAGCTACTAGGTTGAAATCCTACATTTTCTAAGGAAAATCAAGGTGACAAAACAAAAGCTCGTATTCAAATTTTCAAAAGCAATGGTTCCCACAAACAAGAATTTTTTTTCAATAAAATAATAATAATTTAATAATGAAGTTTGCCTCTAAGTTTAATATTAAATTTAGGTTATTGAATTACAACTCTCCTACAAAACCAATATATTACATATGCCATGAATATAATCCATAAAAATTGTGCTTTCTGAGCCAATGTGCAACTTAGCTCCCTATATATACTCAGATACTCTCTGCTTACCACACTGATGTTCTGGTGAGGCAAAATTTGTGGAGAAAGTTGCAGAAGTTAATGCAGAAACAGCCCAACTCATTGCAAAAGTAAGACATTCATCTATATTTAAAAGGTTACATACAGCATAGATTTCAACTACTCAGGTTCAAAATAACTTCAAGGATGTAAGGTTGAGAGCTTAGTAATAGAATGGTATCCAGCACTATTCCTAAATTAAATGGTAAATTGCATTAACTGGTAAATTGCATTGTTGTTAATTTCAGCATGAAACGTTGCTTAGAACTAATGGTGCCTAATGCTCTTAGCTACTGCTTACTGTTGTTACTTACTTACAATGTATTTTGTTGTTTGGGATAATGTTAGTCTTATTAATTATGAAAATAGATAAATACTTCCCAATTTAGTGCAATTTGGTTATGATAGCTGTTTTTCATGCCTTCCTATCATCACAGGAGCTTACATGACAGTTTTGTTGTGCAGCCTGTATGTACGATTTGTCGGAGCTTTATACCCCTAACTTATATGTCGTCAACACAGACTGCAGACCTGTCAGTGGTCTTCAAGCACTACATTTCCTATAAACATATTTGCATTTATTTCCCAGAGTTTTGATTTATAAAATAAAGGTTTAAGGCGAAAGAAATATATGCCAGAAGCTATTGCAAATAGTACAAACCCATTTCATACAAAGAGTGCAGTAGATCATGGAAACTATAATAAATATAATAAATATTCTTATAATCCTATTTTTTGTCTGGATTTGTCTTCCAAAAATGTGTTTTTCTTTTTTCTTTTTTTTCCCCTTTTTTTGCCACTTGAAAGGGTATGGTATTTACCCCTTTAACTTCCATAAAGATGCAGGTTTTCTGTAAAGGAATCTTTCTGTTTGTAATATTTCTGCTAGAGCAAGGAGTTGAATTTAGAGATGTCTCCACTTTGGAAATTCACCTCTCAAGAAAAGTGCGTGTATATGGACAAGGGAAGATCCTGTAGCAGTAAACCAGGATGGAATTTTTAGCAGCCACTGGCCATAAACGTGTTTTCCTTTCCCCTGAATAGTGAGCTCATTTGTTGCCTGTGGCAATACTCCTTGGTGGGAGGTGCTGAAAGTGGGAGGCAGCAGAGGACACCCTCCTCTCTTGGATGCCTCCAGCACTATCTTGGTTGAGGAGAACATATTCCTGCTCTGCAAAGCTGCAACACAGTCGTGTTGCCTCTTGTTTGTCATCTTTCTTGTTATGGCCTCCAGGGTGACTGACCTTTTGTACTGCCCATGCTAAAACTGCTCTGAAGTGGTGCAGCCAACTTCAAACACCAAAAAATTGCTCTTCTTAATTCAGATGGCAAATGTAAATAGCTGGTATGTCTCCAGAGAGACTAATGTATGAAAACAAATTAAATCTGGTAACCCATTGCTGGACCAAGTCAGACCCTTCACTTTACATCAAGAACATAATGCATCAGGATATACATGAGAGCACTTGGCAAATCAAAAGGGTTTCGTTAACATTTCGTCAGTTTTATTTAGGGGATTTTTTTCCCCAACAAAAGTATGCCACTAGTGACAAGCTACCTGTTTCAGAAAGTACCTGTATGTTATCAGTTTAAAAACATCAGATCTCATGCACACATGGCCTATCCCACATTCAAACTCAGGCAAAAGAAAATGTTCTAGTTTGTGGGTAAATCCTGAGAGCATCAGTACTGACGACTCAGTTTGGGGGACCCACTGAAAAAATTACACAACCGATGCAGGAACTATGGCATTATCCATACGTTTATATGCTATGGCCAGCACATATTAGCAATGAGGAAGTACAGAGGATTTTATTCATGCCTTAAACCATCATGTTTGCAGAATGCTTCACCTGATACAAGAGATGGTCTGTTTTGTCTATTCCTGCGTCTATTCCCACAAGACAGGTACACATTTGTTTTCAGACTGATTTATCAGTTTCATGTTCTTTTCTTTCATGTCTCTGTAACAGATCAAATTATGTTTTGTTGTTGGACAGCTACTCTCAAAGATTCAGAAGAGAGCTATTTTATTTGATCCCACCTTAGGTTTAATCTGACACTTTTCTTCTGCATTTTCTATTCCATTGGAAGTAGAAACAGAATTTTGCAGATCTAGAAGAAAATTGCTGCATGAATATCCTTATCCCTTGATTTTTTAATAGAGTTTATACCATGAACTTGCTTATAAATTCATGGCACTCTCGTTATTGAGGCATATTGACAAAATGCACTACATCTTATGTACATCAAAGATTAGAGTAATTCACTCCTACATATCTTATTATCCTCCTACATATTTCTCTTGCAGTAGATTTTGCCATTAAAACAGCAAAGCAGCATTTTCTTTCAGCAAGTCAACAGTGTGCTGAGGTATAATACTCACCTTAAAGTTTCTAGGCTTAGAGATTTCTATTAAAATCCTATTAAAAATCCTTTTTGTTTCTTAAAAACAACTATAGGGTTGTTGTGTACTGAAGTGTTCACGGCTTATGCTTGCTTCCTTTCTGACACAGGATCTATTACTCCCTGCTTTATAGAACTGTGGCTATCAGCCATTACAGCACTACATGTTAAATAAGAGTTTTTATATTCAGTTCCATAAACAATTTTTCACCTCCTGAGCATTGCTAAAATGAATAATGGACATAAAGGCTTGCATTGTTTTAATATTTTCTTCAAATTTTAATTCACAAGATGAACGTTTAGGAGGTTGTGAGTGTCAATAACAATTTGTTTCTAATCTGTGCTGCTGAATATTTCTGATAGCAAAACTATCACTTTGCATGATTTTAGTTCTAAAAGAGACTTCTCAGAAAGATGTAGCTATACATAAAGATGTTACATACGCTTACGGGTTTAGAGAAAAAAACTACTACTTAGTCGTTTCTGTGGATACACAATTTCAGATTCAAGATAAATAACAACAGACTTACAACACCAGTTTACTTGCATTTCAACATAGCAAATATGACTTTCCAAATAAAGTCTTTTATGTATAAGATGAGATTTATACATGTTATCTGAAGACAATGAAAAATCATATTGTAGAAATTAACATAGGGCTATTATTATTAACTATAAATTTCTAACTTCTCTTGGAACCATGTTCTGTAGAACTGATAAGTGTAAAGGAACATGTCTTAAAGAAACTTGTCACAGCTCCTTTTAGTAGAAATCCAACACTCAGTGTGCAACAAGCTAGAGATGATCATGACAGTATTGGTGAAGAATGCAAAGCAATCTTTGCAAGGCTGTTAGGCTAGCAGAACTTGCTAGTCTCTCTGACAGAATGTTTCGAGTACAGAAGGCTCAAGAAAGGGCATACAAAGCAAGAAGCTGACAAAGGAGTCTTGGTGACAGGAGGAGTGAGAAATATGCATGTGTGAAAATGCAAGAGAAAGTGGTAATAAACTGGAAAAAGATTGGTTGATGGAAAACTACAGTATGACAGGAGCACAGGACTTCTGAAAGTGGGACTCTTGCAGACCCTTGAAATGGAGCTAATGACATCTCAGCAGGCAACAATGGGGCTGACCAAGGGAAGCCACATAGAAGTGAGAGTATAAAGATGTCTGAACTTGTAATTGTGATAGGTTTTTCCTTTTCATTCATAAAATTCTATCAGTAAATGCTGTACAATGACCTGAAGCACGTTTGTTTTTTTTCAACATAGCAAACTTCAGATTTTTTAGAGTAATGCCATCATATCAGAATGAGAAAACAATGACAATTTCATTCTTTATTATCAGATTTTGCAATGTTATTATTCTAACTGGAAACTCATTTCTGAAAACCCAGGAGGTATTCTTTCCTCACACTTCCAAGCTGGTTTGAGTGAATATGAGCAGAAATTTGGAACTTTCTGAACAACAGAAGGCTTCCAGCTGGTAGTTGATAGAAATAGATTCTCAGCCAAAACAGGAAGAATAGAAAGAAGCCAAAGTTTGGGGGACTATATATTAGTACAGCATGCATTACCCATATGTTTGCATACACAAAGATACATCTGCACATAGGCACTCAGTCAATATTAACGTAATCTAGGTAAATGAAAGAAAGATTCTGTAATAAAAATAGAACATTCTGCGATACAACAATCGTCACTGAATATACCCACCTCCTGAGTTACTCTCCATTTCAAAATAAAATTCAGGATACAGAGGATCAGAATGAATGGGTAAATTGGATCTTCTACAGTGCACTATGATGATGTCCTGAAACAAGAAAAGTCTTGAGTAAAACATTCTTCTATTGGTAACTGCATTTCTTGGATTTTATGATCCTTATATAACTGGCAATATTACGCATCAAATACAGATGAATAGATGGTAATTAATTATGCTACAAAAACACACGACATTTTGGGCTTTGTATATTTCCTCCAATATTTGTTATACTTTGTCACAGAGTGAACATCTTCAGTATTTCTCATATAAAAAAACAGTGTGCTGTGTACAACATAAACAAAACCCCATAGACAATTGTGCTTGCCACAAGCAAGACATTCCCCTCTATGCCAGACTTGAACCAAATGTTTATGAAAACAGCTAATAACATTTTACACCCGACTCATTCACAAAACTTTTTTTCTTTTTGAGGTTTTTTTTGGCTGGAAGTGACTTCTTCATTAACATAAAGGCATACACTTAATTGACTGAAAGAAAACATGTTCAGGTATCATTCTAGAAGGCACTGACTACTGCAACACAAGATAAGAATGAGTACCTCAGAAACAACAACAACAGCAACAGCAAAAAATAGAGGCACAGAAAGTGGAGTCATACTCAATTCTCTATCCATATAGAGTTCTCAGTTTTTATGAGAGATTTCTTGGCCATTTTTGCTAGTTCTTAGGGCAATTGGAATTCTGGTTTTGTTAATACAATAAAAATTCACTTCACCAACATGATAGAAAGTCACTAATACTATATGACTTTTATTGCATTAGTACCTTTTTCATGGCATTAGAAACTCAGTAAAGGACAAGAAAGTCACTGATCCTATGGCAAAGTCCCTAATAGAAAGTAGCAGTTACTAGTGTGCTATGAAAGATGCATTATTTCACAGGACCTAAAGCTTTTATTTGTTATATATGTTTCTCGTCCAACCATAAACAGCTGATTTATTTGTTGTTGTTGTTGAAGAAATTAGGTTTGGGTTTTTTGAAATCCTTTTTTTTAAGTTTAACCCAAAATGTAGAAAATTAATACCACTAAAATATGTGGCTATGTTCTTTTTTAATTTAAAAATTTTAGTCTAAAGAAGTAGGGCCTGTTCTAAAGATTGCTTAGACAATTAAAATATTTTAGTTTTGTGGATTTAATCCTTTCATAAATGCAGAGCATAGCCCAAGCTTTAATCAAGTCCACTGTGACAGATCCAAAAAGAGAGGTGCAGAGAGGTGGTTATGTGACTTGAACTTCTATATCTGCATTTATTTCAAAATAACTTTCAAAAGTTACCTAATTTGACTTCACTCATAGAGTGTTTTCAAGTAATTTTCCCAATACCCTGACTGATCCTTTGGGGAAGGATTGGGGGAAAGAAAAAAACAATTGCATTTAAAAAAATATTTTCCCTATCCTAATGCAAATTTATTACTATCTAAATTAATTTTGTTAAAACTAGGACAGAGCTTTTTTTTGTTAAATCTGGGTTAAATTCCATCATTCAAAGCAACCTGTTATGAAAAATATGTAGAGAACTCATTGACATATTTTCCAGCTTAAAACATTTTAAAAGATTTTAATTCCATCTGTCATAAAACATCTACTTATTGTGAAGTAAATTATATGTACAAGTGAAATTATGGAACTAAGATTATTATCCTAGAACCAAAACTACAGCATCAATATCCTGAATAATAACACTCAATATTGCAAATAAACTGCAACTAACAGACATAGTAATTACAAATACAAATATTAAATCTCCATGCATAAGGTGTTCTGTAACAAGTAGAAACACTCTCCTCTGGTGTCAAGACACTGACACTAAAGATTTTCTCTTACAGAGTGGATACTCAGCCTCTTGCAGAATTATTTAGCCATTACAAAGATTACTGACTTTGATATGACACAAATCTGATCCAGAATAAAAATTCCCCTGCCATTTTCAGGAGAAATGCTATGCTTCTGGAACAATACTCTCAGACCTCAATGATTTGTTGACATTATGCTCTCTATCCCAGAGCACAGTCAATATACAACTTATTAACTCTCAAAGGAGAAGATAATTTGAAGTCTCATAAGTTTCAAGCTTTGCATTGTGTGTTAATTAGATCATATTTATGCCACTGTATGAATCAAGCTGGCTTCTGGTCACAATTACCAGCTTTTTTATCTTGAAGTCATGGATATGAACCATACCGGAATGCTTCCTACAAAGTTCTGCAGAGGGATAAATTGTTGTCTACTCTTTTGTCACCACCAATCACTTAGACATTTTTCATTAGCATTCCAGATGTAGACTAGCTTCCGATTGGTAATTATTTGATATTCTGGTACTATTTGTTCAAATGGAATTTCAATACAACAGTTTGTTTAGACATTGATATTATCCTATCACTTTAAGATCACAAATCTAACTGAACATTTCCTTTGAAAACATTAGGTGGCTAAGCTTGTAAGGGATGGTTTGTACATTTCAGTCAAGTTAATGATTAATTACTCACTATTAACAGAAATTCTGATTTGAATTCCATGTTTTGTTTATTTAGTTTGGCAGGAACATTGGACAAAACTGTAAACACATGTTTCCCTGAGAGTGGAATTCTAATCCCCAGGAGTCCCAAAGTGCATCATGAAATGCAGTCAATCGTGGTGGTCCAACAAAAATTTAGAGATGGTCCTTGGCCTTCCCATTGTTCGGGTCTTGCCGTTGAGAGTTGTTGGGGTTTCAGTTTAGTCTTAGTTTTTTTCCTGTTAAAGGAATTTTTTTCCCATATGCATGTTGCTAGGGCACAAATAGCTGTACTTAAGAAAGACAAAAAGGGGAGTGGGGCGGGCCTGGCTACTCCTTTGTCTACGCCTGGGTGTGGGGTCAGTTCGCTCTGAGCGTCCGGAGAGAGAAGCTGCAGAGAAAGGAGCTGCTGCTTCTTTCTTTTTGGCCGTTCTTT
>NW_008237254.1:2042290-2080400 GCF_000691975.1 Corvus brachyrhynchos
CCCCTGCAGCCGCGGGGGAACCATCGCACCTGCCCTGCTCACCGGGAGCCGCCAGCGCCCCTGCCGGCTGCGAGCGGAACTGCACCCGAGGGGAAATAGCCTGACAGCCGAGAAGGCTGGCAC
Organism: Corvus brachyrhynchos; assembly: GCF_000691975.1. Lineage (NCBI taxonomy): Eukaryota > Metazoa > Chordata > Aves > Passeriformes > Corvidae > Corvus > Corvus brachyrhynchos. The sequence continues at coordinate 2,042,414 of NW_008237254.1, forward strand.
TGGGTTTGTGATTGCTGTTACTGCCATAGTTGTTGTTTTTTTGTTTGACTGGTTATATACATACATATATATATAGTAAAGAACTGTTATTCCTATTTCCCACATCTTCGCCTAAAGGCCCTTGATTTCAAAATATAATAACTTGGAGGGAAAAGGGGTTATATCTGCCACTTCAAGGCGGGGCTTCTGCCTTCCTTAGCAGACACCTGTCTTTCAAAACCGAGACAAGAGTGAAACCTTCAGGGAGGTTCAGACCTGTATTGACAATCTCACCAATTGTCAAGGAATGCTTTTTTACCCAGAACATATGAGTAAAGAAAGATACTATCTAGAAAACATGACCAGTGCCCAACACCAGATAGATATTCTTCCTAGAATCTATGGTATTTCGATCACAAACTTGTTTGTAGATCAAATATTGCATATTTCAAAAGGAAGTAGCACACTGTTGTGCAAACAGAAACAAACAGACAAAAACACCCCACTCCACCCCAGAGATATCTGTCCCTTCATCTGTCGATGCTGTCATCTGTAGAGCGCCTTTGAAGCTTATTTTTCAAAATGGACTACTTGTTGACATATATCTAAATGTGACCTGTTTCATTAAACTAAACAAGCATGAAAACAGCACAGACTGAAAAATACCAATAGTTTCCAAGACAATTACATACATATGTATGTGTGAATATAAACATATACTTGATGCTATACACATGAGATAAAAATCTACAAAAATAGTAGTAGATATGCAGTTAAATACAGACTCTACCACTCAAAAGCACACAACTACACATGTATATTAAAAAATAAAAGAAAAAATAGAAGCCAATTACATAAGCTGAATGGAACTAATTGTAAATTATTACTCTGTACTGCGTATTTGACAAATATCAGTGTCTAAATTCTCCAATTAACCTTCTGATATACAAAAAAACCTCACTGGTTTTGTGCGTATTTTCTCCCTCTCTCTCTCTTCTAGACATCAGGGTTTTCCCTCTACTTTGACTTCACCCAAAGATTTTCCAACAAATGTCAACCATTAGTAGGCAATAGCATTACCTCTCTTCTAATTTGTAAATCCGCAGGTACAAAAAAGATTTTTAGTTTCAAAATATCTGATATAAAATTACGAGATTCTTTTTGTAAGTTTATTCATGGTGTAAGAAAAATGTCACTTACAGTGGCCAGATCCCTGACCTAAACCTGAAGAAAAAACACTTTTCTCTCAGAAAATCAGTAGTTCTCTACACCAATAGCTGGCCTCTTCACTGTAGGTACTTGTTCAGATCATAGTGTTGTCTGGAACTAACGCAAATAAAAATTATAGCTCTGCTGCAGCAATAATCAGGCACACGTCACCTCCAGAAACTGCAGGATAGCCTTCAGAAATAACAAGTCAGTTGGGTATAAATTGCCACCATTTTTTATATTGTAAATAAAGTTACAAGTTAATTCAAAGGTTTTGCATATCCCAAAGATTTGTGCTCCTACTGCACTCCTTTCTTCTGCCACAGACACTTGAGCTATCGCCAGCCAATATAACTGATGTTTAAATAGGTTTGAAAACATGTCTGTATGACCAAAGAGAGTTTTCTGTGGCTTAGCTAAAGTACTCTGCAGGAAGAAAATACCTCTCCTAGCAGAAAAATTTCCCTGTGAATTTATCCCATAGGTGGTGCCATTAAATCTAACAGAAATGTTTGCTGAAGCATTTTTAGCTTCTCCACCACCAGGAGAAAATGAAAAATAAACTGCTATTTTCACAATCATAGAATCAGAGAATCATAGAATCTCCTGAGTTGGAAGGGACCCATCAGGATCATCAAGTCTGACCCCTGGCCCCGCATAGCACTGTCCCCAAGTCCTACCATGTGACTGAGAGCATTGTGCAAATGCACCTTGAACTCTGTCAGGCTGGTGCTGTGACCACTCCTCTGTGAGTGATCAAGTGCCCAGCCACCCTGTGGGTGAAGAACCTTTTCCTGACCTGAACCTCTCCTGACACAACTTCAGGCCATTTACTCAAGTCCTGTCACTGGGCACAAGAGAGAAGAGGTTTGTAGCTGCCTGTCCTCTTCAGCTCACAAGGAGGCTGCAGACTGTGATGTGGTCTCTCTGCAGGGCCTCTCTGAGCTTGAGGGAGTTGACCGCACCTCCCAATTTGGTGTCATCATCAAACTTACTTAGTATACCTTTGATTCGTGCATCCAAGTCATTTGTGAAGATGTCGAAGACAGCTGGGCTGAGGATGGAGCCTCGTGTAACCCAGCTACTGACAGGTCACCAGTCTGATTCACTGTAACTCTTTGTGACCGACCCGTGAGCCAGTTGCTCACCCATCACATTATACGTTTATCCACCTGTGTGCTGGACATTTTGTCCGGAAGGATACTGGAAGAGACAATGTCAAAAGCTTTACTGAAGTCCAGAAATCTTACATCAACTGGCTTTCCTAGATCAACAACATAAACAAAAATGATGCGAGGGTGAGGCACAAAGGGAAAAAAGCCCTGGTGAAAGTTTAGTGAAGCCAAGCCAGAGTGATACAGAACACATAGAAAACCAAGTCAGACAGACTGTAAAAATTATCAGTCATACCCAATTCCCAGATAAATTCTCTGTAAAATAAAATAATCAAAATCACTCAACAACATATTCAAAAGAGTGGTGTATTACAAATTTTGTTTCAATATCTAAAAGCTCTCTCCTCAGTGGACTGTAAGTCCTTCAGCCTGATCAGACACAAAATAATGGAAAAGTGACTTCATAACTAAAAAATTTTTACAACACCAAAAGGTAAAATGACAATAGCATGGTTTCCAGGAACAAAGGTCTTGTCAAACAGGTTGGTTGTCTTTCTCTTGACTAGGTTATAAGTTATGCAAATATAAGTAAGATTGTTTTTTACACTTCTTCATTGCATTTTGCATGAGATTATGATTTGAAAACTTTGCCTTATAAGAAATTAGTAGACAACCTAGACAGTTGATTCAGAGATATTTAGAAATCTACCAACAATGTAATCTGATCATTTTATAGCAGCAGAGATGAATTTTTGGTCAGAATTTATTTTTATAAATCAGTTAAATGTAAATAATTTTTTTTCTACTTACCTTTCAGGGATAGTGAAGAATGAAAATAGCCTGTGCAACAGCATCGTTTCTTTAACCTGAAGATATTGATGGACAACTAAATGTTATTTAAGGTTTTCTACTATTATCTGATGATAAAGAGCAACACAGTTTTGGTTATATAAGAGCAATTATTTGATTAAAGAGAAATTGCCTGGCCTCTTAAAATGGTGAGATACTACTTAACCAGGGTCCTCTCCTCAGGTTTATGGTAATCACAGAAAGTATAATGAAAAGACAATGGAACATATCCATGTATTAGAAAAATAATGCATTTTAAAAACTCTGACCTATGTGAGCTATTAAAGGGAAGCCTCATTAATATTCCCCTCTAAGAACCTACACATGAAAAAAAAAAATTAAAACTTCTATGCTTTTCAAGACCTTCTTATTAAAACCACAAAATAATGTTATTGTATTGCTGGAAGGGAAGGTAGAGAAATATTCTCTAAAGTTTCAAAATTAAATGCAGTATCTCTCTATTAAGGTCAATTAGACACTCAAAAACTTTCCAAAATATATGATGAATTCATTTAACATTTCCAAAATGAGATTTGGTATATCTCTTAGAGCTATTTTGAAGAAGCTTCAGAAAAAAATGAAATGTTGGTTCTGTGTGACAGCAGAGATAGGTACCAAAGCAGAAGAGAACTTTCTGGTAATGGACTTCCACATTTCACCTCTTTCCTCTAAAGTGGCCTGACTGGACCAACTACACTGATACATACTGATTCCAAATTTCTAATTTTGGCTGGACAACAGTGGGTTTAAAGAAAGAAAACTCTGTTACAAGGATACTGAAAATGGTTATAATGATGTCCTTGTTTTTGAAGGCTGGGGTACATTGTTGTCAAGATACAGGCTGAGAAGGAATCTACCTACTATGTCATGTTTTCAAATTTTACTTGGACGACCACTCAGATCGGGAAGATGTCAGTACACTCAGTCTTGGACAACTGCTGTGACCATGTCTTTGCATAACATAATATTTTCTTTTCTTTGTTAGCCTTTACCTCCAAAAATCCATTTCTGATAGCACAAATATCGTGTGTCACTAAAATCTTTAGAGACATAATTGAGAATTCTGTTAATAAGAAGTGGAGATAAGTTACAGGTCTAAGTGAGAGGCCCTGTAAAATATACCTCCTTAATTCCTTAATTGCATTAAATATTTAAACTTGATAAATTCGCATAAAAAATAATAAAAGTCAGATTCTAGATTTAGCTGGTAATAAGAAAATGGAAAAGGATGCAACAATGAAACAACTGCATGCTGTATGAAGTATCCTCTATACTTTGCCACTTAATTTCTAAACAAATGTGTATTCAATTAACATTTTTTAAATGTGGTTATTCACCATCCTAAATGTAATATGAGCAGGAAGCAGCACTTCCAACAACAAAAGGACCAGCAGAGAGGTTCAACGTCTGGGAAGGAGTTCAGAACCTTGCATTATGCCACTGCATCTGTTCAGGCTTTATATTGAAATGGTAATGCGCATTTATCTTGAGGGTTACAATGGAGGAATTCAAATTAGAGGAAGCAAATGCTGTAATATCAGGTATGCTGCTGATGTTGTTCTTATCACCGAGTCTGAAGAATCACTTTGCAAGCCAGTAATGAGAGTGGCTGCGGCTAGTTCAGAGTGAAACTACCTAGGAATGTAAAAAAGACAAGGGAGTGACATAGAGGACTGGAAAGCAAAATATTACAAAAATAACAAAAAAAATAGGATCAGGAAGTCAGACAAATAAAGAGTCTTCACAAGGTTTCATTGTAGAATTATGAAATTGAACTATGCCTAGAAGATTTTAGATGAGCTATGGAATAAATAAACAAAATAAGTCTGGGAAGAAAATTGAACCATTTTTTATTCCTGATGATGTGTCTAATCTGGCAGCAAGCAGTAAGTCATGGCTATAACCTTCATTTTCACTTTTATTTTACTCTCCTGATTTATACTGTTACAGAATATGAGCAATCTTCAATTCTTTAAGCATTTTTTGTTTGTTTATTTGCTTGAATGTATTTTATGAAAAAAGTATTTGTGTAGAAGAATGTTATTTTCCCAAAATTTTAGTGAAAACTCAACTGATAGACAAAAAGCATAGCAAGTATATTTGTACATTTTACAAACTATAATTTTATCTTTATATAGAAAGCAATCAGACATTATGTTAGCAGACAACTACTACCAAGTAATTAACACAGCTGGAGAATTTGCATTCACTCAAACGCCACTTACAGAATACAGAACTTCCAAGAAGACGGATAACAAAATGTCTATTTTAAAGAGAAAATACACCACAGTCTCATATTTTGACTATTTGAAATAAATTGAAAACATAAGGGTAACAAAAATGTTCTGGATGAAAAGAATGAGAAAGAAGAAAAGCTAGCAGAGGTAAGATAGAAGTGCAGGCTATACCAAAGTAATTTAGGCAAGCATTTGCTACTGACAAGTAAAGAAGAGAAAGTAATCCACAATTGATACAAATCCATGAAATGCTGACTTCTGCAGAATCACATCATCTTACCCTCCCTGCAAACCTATAGGCTGTGTTACCTGGAGGAAAAAAAGAAGAGTTTTGTTTACTTTTTCAGACTAATAGAATTTTATAACTAAATAAACATTGAAAATAATTCTTTCAGAACACTTCTTGCATTTTTGTACAGCAGAGTCTTTTATGGAGGTATGGTGCTTAGAACATAAGTCTAATGAAAAACAATCAAGACTGGAACTATAATTTCCCTTACCCACATTCCCCTCAATTCTGCCTCAAGGGGATGCTTGTATGTGGTGGCTATATACACTGTGAAAATCTCATGAAAATCAGGTACTTAGAACTCACAGTTGTAATAGGCATAAATTCCTGCCTGAAAAACTTGAATTACTAGACTTGAGTTTTCTAGAAATCTTTCTTTCTGTGAGTCAAAAATATTCTATTTTTAGACACTGGTTATGTATCCTCCTAGTTTATAGCCTGTGCTAATTACTTCTCCAAACTGAAGAAAAAAAATAAAAAACCTCAACTCTAGAACAGGAAATTAAATTCTAAAAGTAATTTTCTATAAATATTCAATACAGTACTCATTCAACATCATTTTGTTTGACACAATGGCAATTAAATACATCATGCAGTTTACTAAGTGCCAGTAATAATATTTGATTGTAATATAAGGGTAATTTGAACAAATAGCATAACAACATGATGCAACATAATTACAAAATAATAGAATGGGATGATGTAAAATAAGAACTGACAGAGAACTTCGCTGTCCTACAAATTAGCTCTTTTCTGAGTTCAGTTTTAAATTACCTTATATTTAAATCCTTATTTGCCCACCTGCTTCAAATAGGTCCTGGAGGTTGCAGTGAGAACAATGAAATCAATTTTTTCTCCAGCCCCACTTTGGGTGACACACTAGTATTCTCTTTAAAATATGCCATGCATTTTGAATATATGTATGCACACAATCATGTATTGGCATGTAAAGCTGAAGAAATACACATAATTATAGTCCTATTTAAAATTTTAGAAGTTCACTGGACCCCTTGATCTTACAAAAAGCTGCTACCCTTTTGTGTTTATTTAAATATTCATGCTAATCTCTTAACAGAAGAATATCTTTCATTCATGTACATACAGGGTAATTGCACAGCTGCATTAGTAAGCTTCATCTTTCTCTCTGTATTTGCAAGTATGTGTGTGTATACATATGCTTTGTGGATGTATATTTATTCAGTATTGAATATGGATGTGTGTAAACATCTATACATATTTATGTTCATAGGTAGGTAGAATCTAATAAACAAAATATTTGTTCATGAAAGCAATGGAGTTAAAACAATTCTTATAAGGGGTTGTTTCAAAGACAACCCAAGTGAGAAAGCTCACTAATAAGACAAGAATCATCCATGTTTCTTATTTGCTGTATTTTAGGTTTTTCTTTAATGCAGAGTTATATGAGCTAGAAGAAGCTGATCTGCAACAGCCTCCATCACTGTGAGCACTTCTTCTGTCTCATGCTAATTGCAGGTCATTATTATGAATAGGAAAAGGCCTGAAGCTATCACAGTACATCTGAAATATTCTTTTCACTTTGATGATACAGGTTCAAGATTTTGGATCATGGGCTGTTTATTATGTCATGTTTTTTGCGATTAAATATATGTTATTTATAACATAGCTGAGAGGCAGTTGTGGATGCTGAATTTGACTGGTCTCCACATGAAACTTGAAATGAACGAACAGGCTACATTTGAAATATATGATTACTCAACATGTCTTTTGACAAGGGCGGGTAAACCCAGTCAAGAACCTTTTGTGAACAGATGCACATCATCTTTTCCCTGATATTGAATTTTTTCATTTTCCTCCTTTAGCTAAATTTGAAAGGCTTTGTGTTGAAAATTCTCCTAAGAAACCAGTAGGGTTTAATGTAAAATATCCTCCTCAAGGAATAGATTCTAATTTTTCTTTTTCTGAATATAAAAATATTATTATATTCATGTGAAAGGTCTATCTCTTCTCTTGCTGAGGGGAAAAAAAAGAACTTTAATATTCATCAAAGTGTTTTTTTCCTGCTCTAGGTTATTTCTCCTTTATATTCTCTTTGATTGCTCTGAGTTTTTAAAGCAGTGATTTGAACATCCATGGAGCACAAACTATTTAGCTGTTACCTCAGATTTGTATTCATTACATGTTTCTATGACTTAACCACTCCTCAACATTATTACACCCATAAGAGGATGGCTTGTGTTGTCTTAGCATCAGAGTAGAAGTACTTAATTTTGAAGTAAATATCTCTTCTGCACACATGCAGGTGAAGAACCAAAGAGTCAGCGTAAATAAGCTGTTCTTATTTTTCTAGGCATCTTTTCTCTAGAACACTCTTATTCCTTTAGTTTTGCCCTTCTTTTAACAAACGGGTACCTTTCAACCTGTCTTAAAGGCATCTAATACTAATGTCAGAACAAGGAAAATTGTACACTGTAAACAAGCACAAGAGGTTTACATTTTGATTAATCTACAGCAGAATCCAAACTACAAACACTAATAAATAGAGTTTTCTTTCAGCCTTCATATTCCTCATCTTTCTCGTATTTTGGAAGTCAAGGAAAAGCTTCTTTGCAGGTCACTCTATAGAAAGACTCCTAGTAATGGAAAGCACAAGCTGACCATTTAAATTATCATCTGTTCAGCAGATGTCAGTGAAATACTTGTTTTAGGAGTTCTTATAATGAAAATATTTTGGTTTAAGAGTATTTAATTATTCTCTCTTTGTACCAATACCAACAACAGGACAGTATAGCCCTTTCTTATAAACTTTATACTAAGTAGTTTTAGGTGTATAAACTAGTCCCTTAAGAACTTAACTTTCTAAGAATCAACGTGTATCAAAGCTCTGCATGTACAAAATCCACATTTTCTCATACAAAATCTAGGTGGTAGTAATGTCTTGCAAAAGCTTGCATTAGTTTGAGCATGTGGTTTGTCATGCATGTCCCCAGAACTCTTCAGAAGAGAGTCCAATCACCCCAGTGAGTATTTAAGGTGGGGTATATCTGGGCATTAGCATAGTCTACTAAACTGGTAGGAGAACAGGTACTAATACTGCACTTCTTAGTTCTGGTAGGAGATAAGACATGCTGATTCATGTTTTGTAGCTTATTGAGTAGCTGTAGTGTATGCGACTTGGAGATGACTGTTAAAAGAAACAAAGAATAATCCTTAACCTGTCTGTTGCACAAAATTTCATTTTCCCGGCCAAGACACATCTCCTCAGTTCAACTAGTGTTTAGAAGCTCCATGTAAAATACATTGGACATGATGACAGACCCTTGTTCCTAACAGAGTTTTCCACTATTTTTGTGCTACTCATTACTTCATTGCTGAGAGATTTTAAACATGAAGGATTCTTTAAAAAAAGTAGTCTACTATTTATATGCACTATATTTTCAATATAATGGAAAACATACATGAAAATAGGTGCTTAAAGTAGCTTATTACACAAAGAGGTACAAGATACTTGGATTTAAGATACAATGCATTATATTCTAAAGCAGTAAGAAATATGGAGCGTGGAAAATCAAATTCTCTCCAGTAATGCATAACTTTTTTCCAAGCATCTCTGCATTTAAGGCAACATAACAGGAATAAAAAGTTTGAAAAAAGGTAAGCAAAAAGATGGAAAAGCATTGATCCTCTTCAGTGTATTCTTTGGAATTTCAGCTTAACAATAAACTTTGAATCTTTGAATAAGATCAAAATTACTTTGCTTTCTTGTCATTATATACTTTTCACTCAAAGAGAGATTTTCTTTGCCAGAGTAAAGGGTTAGAAAATGTGAATTTGGTTTGCTGCTTTGTTTTTTTTCCTGTTTCTGAATTATTCATATGTTGAGAAAAATAGTGGTTATGGACTAAAAAGTCACAGTAATTTTTTTAAAACTGTATTGTCATTACAAAAAATGTTAATCCCCTGCATAATGCCCAATTGTGAGACTAAATTGAGTGTATATGCCCAATGAGAAATTTGCACAATACACACAATGTTTAATGAGAAAATCCTCTAATCAGAAAAAAAACAAAACAAAAAAACTGAAAACAAGATGTCCAACATTAATGTAGCGCATATTTCTGATACTTATCCCTGTTACTCAAAATACATATACTTCTGGAAAATCCTAGAGCTGATGAAGGGTCAGATGGCTCTTGTGACTGCTCCAACACTTGTGATGGTTGAGAGTGATGTTTTCAGTCAAACCAGGTCAGGTCTGCATTGACACCTATTCAATCCAGCAGAAATCAGAACTGGTTCTGAAATAGCATTGAAAACTCTGTTATCTAACTGTTACACTCACTCTTCCATCTTCAAGATCTGCATTATTCCACTCTTGACAAAGCTGAGATTTGCCTAAGGCTTCCTTTCACTTTCCTAGACACTCTTTATCTTTGGCATACAATGAAAACCTCTCCTCAAAAAAGCATTTTTGGATAAGCCACCGCATTACGTGGCAAATCCCGTTCCTGGTGATTCAACACCTTCAAGATACAGCACTAAGGAAAGCCTACACTAGGAAAAGGCAATTAGGTGTTTGTCCCTCCACCAAGGAGAAGGGAGCCTTCAAAAATGGCTCCATGTTTGTCTTGTAGCTGTTTCACAATCAGATCATCACCTTTTTTTATCTTATAGAATTTGTGAACAGTAGGTATGTGAGGAAAATAGATCTTTAAAATAGGGACACGTTTTTTATACCTGGTAAGAGAGCTATAAGTGGTACAAAGATCATGTTTAATACCTACTGGAAATACATTTCTGAGGGGGGAAAATGGTATAACTAATAGGCTTTGCATGGATATCTTTAAGGCATATATTTGTACAAAAGGTATCCCTTTAGAGAAAAGGCATGACTTAGGGAGAGAAAAGTTTCTTTGATGGTCAAAACAGTTCTCTGCAACAGTCATAAATCATTTGTGGTATTGTTAGGTATTTCTCATTGCTAGTTTTAATCTTTTCTGTCTTTATTGATTAATATTTTTTCTTTTAGGATTGCTCCCTTTTTTTCATTTCCATTATTTCAGTTTGTCCATATCTCTAAGCCTACTTCCGATTCTTATGTCTAATAACAAAAAAATAGTTTCTGTTTGATTTGTTTTTTTTGTTCCTCCCTCCAACTTTGAAAAGGACTGATGATGGTGATTTTTCCCTGTGGCCTTGAACTAAAACAAATTAAAAATTTGTAGCATTTTGTTTTCAATCACTAACAGAGGTATCTAAATTATGACACAAATATATTGCTTTAAACTTTAAAGCTTTTCCCCAATTGTACCCTTCTTTTTTTCTAGTTAGTTTTCTAGGATGTTGAGTCAGGTTTTTTTTACTCAGAAAAATATATAAAAATATCACTAGTCCTGCCTTTCTCCACTTCTCTATTTCCACTTTCCTAATGTTGTTTATCAGTTGGTTATTAAAATGGTTATTTAAAACATTAATTGATAATAACTCTGTTATTTTTAACAAAACAAGCATTTCAATATCTATGTAAGATTATTTTTTAAGCCTTTCTCCTTTTATTTTGACAGAAAGCAGTTAATTCATTTTAAATTTCAGACATATGTTAAACATAATTCTAAAGGCAAAAGTCAGTTTTAAAGTATCCAGTAAAAATTTTTCCATTTTTTCAAATACCTATTATTCTTCATCATTTTATGCTGTGGCAGAATCCAAGCAGCCCACTGAGGACATATACTTCTGTGTAGTAGATGTCGCAGAAACTTAGGAAAATATTGTTCCTCTCTTAAAGATACATCTAGTCCTTCACTGACAACTCAAGCCCAGTTAAATCCGATACAAGCTTACTGTTGTCATGCTCAGGAGCTAATCTGATGCAAGAGAACAAAAAGTACAGTCCTCTTAGAAAGGAGTATGAAATAAGGAAAAAGGATAACAAGATCACACAGTTAAATTCACAGCTCCCACAGTAAGGCCACAAGAGTGCTGCAGTTGATTAATCTGAATTTCACTGTACTTCAAACTGTAAGGCTCTCCATGAAATATTTTGGTTTGAAATAATGTTTATACTTTAAAATCACAGGGCTTCTTTCCCAGGACAAAGGATCCACTATTTTGTTCCAACACTTAACCACATTCATTATTATCTCATTCCACCTTATTTTAGCCTGAGCTTGTTTACTGTAGAAACGAAGATATTTAGCTCTCTTTCCTGAGTTCTTTCTACTAAAATGCATCAAAGCAAAACCTGTTTCATAATTAGTTTCAACTTGTTGTCTTCCATTCACTGTTTTTTTTGGTTGCTCAACTGAAGAGTCCATTTCAAAAAGTAGTTCTCATCATACCTTCTCAGAGACTGTGATCAAGTTACCCTTTGATGCCCTCTTTCATAAACTAAGAAAATAGACCTTCTGGACTCTTTCATTACAAGACGTGTCTTCCAATCCTTTAATCATGCACACAGCTCTTCTCTGAACTGCCTCAAATATATTTGTATCCTTCCTGATAGCTGATCTTAAAGGGTTTTAGAGCTGTCATCATCACTTAGTCATCAATTATTCCTTATAGGAATTTTATATATTTTGGCTGCTGACAAAACACCCAGCATTCACTTTTGAAGCACAGAATCTCACTGTTATTTCTAACTAGTAAGAAGAATTAAGGAAAAAAAAGAAGAAAAGAAGAAAAGAAAAGAGACCTTCATGCCTGTCAGGGAGCTTTTTTTTTCTTTTAGCATTCAGGTTGCAAGTCAGTGCTACTGCCATAGGAGAGTAGCCCAGAACTGTATTACCTGAAAGGCAGTTGCCTTGAAATTGTAATAGAGAAATAGAAAACATGTTGTTGCTTGAAGCATGCTAATGTTGATTTACTACCCAATAAATACAAAAAACTTCCACTGAGGCTTACAGACCAATGGAGAGAAACAGCACAAAGATACTTATGCAATTAGGTTTTTGCCTAATTACAAGCTGTGGCTGATTAGAGATGTTTAGTGTGGCTTTCATGCAGTGGTTTCATTCCCTGTATCTAAACCTCTACACCCAAAAAGCTGCAATCTAGGCTGCCTGTAGGATTCCACCAGAATTTAAAACATTTTAGCAAAGTCATCACAGCCAGTTCTTTCTCACTCCAAATTTCTATGTAATGGCCTATAAAAATTTTGTTTCTGCAAAAATATTGATTAAATAGCTGGTAATATGCTGCCTTACATGACAGGTGCATATACTATGGGATATTGCATTAAGCTAATACTTTTCCCATGCTTTGATTGTGACTGCCTCATATCATCCACCTGAAGAGTACAGCACAGAGCTAATACCTGCTGGTTTTGTCACATATTCATGTTATAGAGTCTTCTGCAGCACATGTTCTGAGAGATCATTCAAATGGAAAAAACAGCTATATTTACACTTTGACCACAATAGGACAAGATTTTCTATGTAAAACGCTTTATCCATCTAAGGTTGGATTCAGCTAACTTCTTCTGACGTCACTTAGAGGAAGAGCTCTTACTTTGCGATTCAGGACTTGTGTATGCATGGAAAAGGAGTTCATGTAGGAGATAAATTGAAAAAATACAGAAAATGAGACTCAAGAGAGCAAAAGGGAGGGAAGGACAACCCTCCTCTCCCCTCCCCTCCCCCCCTCAGAAAAAAAGCTATCGGGGGGAGAGGGAAGGAATTATTCTCTAAGTATCTCTTTTTTTTCTATATTTTGCCCCTTTTTTCCTTCTTGAGTTCCTTCATTTTTATCTTTCCTTTTGCTGAACTCTCCCTCTTTCCCACTTGTCCCTTGCCACTTTCTTCCTCTCTATCCCTCCCTTGTCCTTGTTTCTTTCTTGTCTTCCTTCCCTTCTGCCTGCCTGTCTTACTGTCTTCTCTTCTCTCTCCTGTACTGTAGAACTGCAGTCAGGCCAAGCAATGCTGTTCTCCCTTGCCCAAAATGCAGCTGATCTGTGTGAGGTAATTCTGTTATAGCTGTTAATAATAGTGGGATGACTTGGGCTCTACAAACCTGGGAGAAACAGCCTCTCTCACTTCACAGGTCAGGCTGCTGTTTTAGCTTCTGTCAGAACTGCAGCTGGTAGGAGCACTTTGATCAGATAGCCAAAGGACAGACAGAGAAGGAAAAAAAAAATAATTGGTGTAACCTGAAAAACCTGAAACTCTTACTCCCATTGCCATGAGAGACAAACACTAAGTGCTGGTGAGAGAGAGAGTGAAGATTTTCGGAGCCGAGTGTCTAGACCTCCTTTCTCCTTACCCAGCTCAGTTCAAAGCAGGGCAAAAACATGTACAGAAATGGTGATATCCACAGCCATGATTACATAAGGATCATGATTAAAATTTATCAGTTTTGAAATAAAATTGTTATTGGCCATGAAGTTTTACTTTTGGCTCTGCAAAACTGCAGAACCAAATTCTGCCTTACCTGTATGACTTTTGTAAGTGTCTGAGGTCAAGGATAGTACTTTGGTTCTGCAACTCACTTGCCTTCTTTGAAAATTGTTTAAACTGAATAGTTTTAAAAGGCTTCTGCAAACTCACCTTTTAATGCTTCCTCCATATTCTTCCCAATATCCAGAAAAAATATAAACAAATTGGAAATATTTCCCTCCTCCTTTGCCCCCCAAAACATTGCTAAGGTTTTGAATGTACTTAGTCTGCTGGCAAATTCCATTACCAGCAGCTGTTTCACATGAAATTATACTGAATTAGTGACCATGTGTAAAACTTCCTCTTCTCTCTTAGGTTTTGTTATAATAAGTTCCTTTAAAACTGACGATCTGGAGAATACTCTGTGCAGGTTCAAAAAGTATTCAGGGTAAGACACTGATGATCTTCTCAGGGAAGTACTAGTCCTGCAAAAAATGTTATAGCATGTTGTCGTTGTTGTTGTGCCACTGACTGTACTCTTAGTCTTCCCTCTTTATATGATTTTAATAACAATCCAAATAATTCCATTACTTTAGCTTATTAGTAATATTTCTGTCTATAATAATTTATTTGCATTACCTTGCAAAGCATGTTTTACTTCCATCTGAACAAGTATAGGAACCAGAATTTATGTAGGAGATTGGAGAATGAAGACACATATTCCCATTCCTATGGAAATGTAACTTACTAATATCATAACTTTAGCTATTTTTTTCCTGGACCTTTTTTTTTTTGTTTTGCAGAATCATTTATCCAGACAACTGTTGGCTCAGTAGTTCCTTGTGCAATACCAAAAATGCAGAGAATGTGACTTTTTGGACAGTTCTGACACAAATGTGTTTGACCACAGAAGCATATGACAAGTCTAGTGCACATCACTAAACAGGACTTACTGTGCATCTGCAGGTCGGTCAGGCTGATGCAGTAAATCAAAAACCACAGTGACTGGACAAATCTGCCAACTGCTTGATCATGTTACTGACTTAAGTGGAATCTGAGTTTCAGCCACTTCATTTGGACAGTAAAAATGAGAAAACACAGAATACCTAGCAAGGTTTATATCTTACTTACATAGCCCCAGGGACAGCAGCCAATAATCTGAATTGTTTTTGCATTTTATGGACATCTGGGACCCACACTTCATTCCTTTTGATCTGAGAAAGACTAGCAAGTTAGGCAAGTTTATAGATAAAATAAAGTAATATCCATGTATGTTTTTGGGAGGATCTGCAACACAACGCAAAAATCTTTGAGTCCAGAAATCAAAATAACAGAAAGCTACAGATGCAGACATGCCTTAAATATAGCATTGTAATTTATTGTCACAAAACCCATCTTATCTGAATCCCTTGGTCACTATAACATAAATAAACTAAAACCATGATAATGAGTATAGAAAAACACTCAATATATTTTTTTAGATAATAAGTGTGATCATTTAATTAAGAAAAATACGTACCTTATAAAGAAATTTCCCAGATCTCTTTGTATTCTTGGAAATCCTTTCTTTCCTTTCTCTTCGCACACATATACTCCTATACACCAAAACAAGTTGCTCTGAGACTGAGACCTCTTCTGCTAGTTTAGCCTAGAGCAAATGCCTATTATTGAGTTATGAAGCACTGGCAATAGACACTTGTAAAGAAAATGTCAGTGACACTATAATAACTTTCAAATCCCGTTTCTACAAAACATGATCTAGTTCTTGCTGTACTTAGAGCAATTCTGTTCTGTTTCCTTTACTCCTTAGGTTTTCAGCCTGTCTGTTCTTTTAGGCTGACAAAATCTACTGAAGCATCTTAAATCTTTATGTCATGCTGTACTCAGATACATTCAGTGTTCTGTGGTAATATGATATATAAAATGTGAAAAGTATTATTTATCCCTCTTATTTCTAGAAGAAAAGTGAAGAAATATTGTAGAGAAATTACTGTCAAATAACGTCATTTCTTTGTGTATCAGTCAATGCATAGCTCTAACCTGCTAAATTAAAATAAAATCACTCTTTTGTTTATTAACAGCTACATTTTTTCTCAATAGCAGTAATCTCTCCTGTGAAATCTTCCATACAAATGCTCAAAAATACTTCAAAGCAGAGCTTTGAAGTATTGCTGTTCATGATTCATATAGTTGTGTCTCTGCCTTTTTCCCTTTGAGTTTGCTGTTACTAGTTTATTCTGGCTCTTCTGGGTTCATCATGACTGTTAACAGCAACAGAGTTTGGTGTTACACCCTGCTGCTCAGCTCTTTCAAATGCTGCAGGTACCATGCTGCTCTCTTGCTACTCTTTAGGGAAGTTTACAGCTAGTTAGTTCTACAAACATTATTCCACTCCCTAGGAAGAGAAACTATTTTCAATTTTTTTGTTGTTTTTGTTGTTGTTACAGTTTGTGTACCGCCTCTGATATTCTGTCATTGCTGAATTTGCAGTTGCTGGCTTTAAATCCTCATGAGGTTTCCTCAAGGTTCTAAGGTTTTATGCTGGCTTTCCTGAAGAGCTGATGTATTCTGAGACTCAGAAGTAATTTTCCTTAGCTGGAGATCCATATAGATAAAACTATTCAAAATCTGGTGATGGAGGTGCATTGATTCAGTAACTTGGCACAAGATTCGGGTATTTTTTTTATGCTATGGTCACATGAAAATCATCATGTCTGCCTTAATATGAGCTAAGTGGATCGGGCATGGTTGCGGCATACAAAGGTTTTTTAGTAGATTAAAACAATAAAACAGAGTGGAATGAGAGAAGTGTAGTGAGAACCTGCTGCAGATGGATGGATGCACAGGATAATCTTTTTGAGGAGACCCCAGGCAATAGGCTTGACTTTACAGATTGGCTAAGAGAGCACTGCACTGGTTGTTGATCTGCTATGAAATATCATGGGGATCATATCACTTAATTGGTACTATTAGTACAGTTTTTTAATTGCTTAGTAAAACTACAGATCACATCTTAACACATTGTGTGTCAGACTAAGACAAGAGAAGTCTGTTACTCCACTAGAAGCAGCCTGTCTTGAGATCTTTGACTCAGTTGTCAAACATGCAAAGGTGACTCCACTGCAAATTTACTGTTCTTGCAATGAGTATTGGGATTTCCCCTAATGCAGAATCTGTGCCAAATAATTTGTGAGATTTAGATCCTTTCTCAAAAGCAGAGCAAATTTTATAAGATATTGTCTCTGTATAGTTATTAGAGATCATGGATAACCCGTCTTCCACTACTGACAGAAAAGGCATTTTCTTGAAATTCCAAGGCAGACTGTAATAATACCAATCACAAAAATTTTGTCATAGATTTTTTCTTCTTACCAAATAAACTTATCTTCATAAAGAAAAATATATGTGGAAAGGAAAAAGAAGTAATTTTTCAGATGACTGATTCTAAACTTAAAGTAACATCTTCATAAGTATATAAATCAGCAATTCTCATACCCCTCTAATTATGATCAGTTTTCAGCCTTCAATCATAAACTAGCTTCTGAGGTTTTTCTAGATTTAAGCAATACATCTGGCATAATTTTAGTCCTTATTGGTGGGATTGGGACTTTAAAAATTGCTTCTTGCATGAAATGCCAGCAAATCAGTAAATTTTGCTTGCTGTGAAATAAAACCATTCTTCCAACTATGCTACATTAAAATAAAAACTAGACCAAAAGCAACAACAAAGTAAAACAAGATGAAAAACCTGTGCCATAGATCCTTATCATCCAATATTTAATTCTAAATGAAATAAGAACAAGTTTTTAGTAACTGATCAATATCTGAGAGCAACATATGTACCCAGATCTGGCAATTCTGTTGGGGAATAAGTAATAATAAAATGAAAATTGCCCATTGCTATTATCAAATTCAGTACAAATTTTACAAGAATGGAATCTCCATTTTAATATTTCAACTTTTGTTGTCAGCTCGTAAGTATGAAAATGTATAATACTGAAAATATCCACAAAACAATACTGAAAATATCCATCCAAAAAAGGATGGTCAGAAAAAATTTATTTTGTAAGATCTAAAGATGAGGTTTTTTGACACTTTCAAATGATATTAAAAGTTTGCCTTTTAAAATTCAAAATACTTTGCATTACTTATTAATACCTAGAAAAACTTTTGTGTATTAATGAGGTACAAAATCCATTTAGGATCCACTGAACAGATATTAGGTTTGTGATGTTGTGTGTTGTAAACTATGTCTCAATTTCTTTATATTCATAGGGAGAGAAAAGAAAGCAAACAAATCTACTACTACTAACATAGCTCTTGTTTGAAAAACCAACCAACCAAAAGCCCCAAGGAAACAAACAAACAAAGAGAAACCCACATTTTCTTTCATTTGCATTTTTCTTCCATTCGGTAAAAATTCCCCATTATTGACAGGGAGGGAATAAATAATAACATTCTTACTGTGGTTGATGCCCTCCCTTCCATTTTTCCTTTCTCTTCCCTTGTTTTTTGTCGAGTATCATTCACAGCCACAGAATAGCAGAAGATTTTATCTAAACAACAGCCTGTAATTGTGTGGATACTTAACACTTACTCCAATTCATATACCATATAAGTGTGAGATGTTTGCATTTCTATAGTTTATTCAGCAAATAGGAAAAACATGACAGACCTAAGCTGGGAGATCAAAACAACTTGTTTTGATTCACTTGACACCTTTTATTTTAAAATGATGATAGAGCCACATCTAGCAGAGCAATTGTAATCAGACAAGTCTATCCCATGCTATTCTTCTGTCCAGCTGATTAGATGTAACAACTATCATGAAACTGACCACTTTAGAGGTGAAGACTCAGTGATTTGACCACTTGAAGAGCACTGCTTCTTTCTAGACAATAGTAATTATATCTCTTCTGCTGAGCTCAGTAGGGTGAGAAGTGTAAATCTCAGTCTGTTCCTATTGGTTAAGTAACATGTACTCTGTTGTGCAACTTCAGAGCTTCACAGCTCAGGCCTAAATTGGTATGAAAATTAGTTGGTATTTTCACTGTGGTCTTTTCACCCAGCTATACTGTCACAACAGAGTTAGTGACAGGGGAGTCTGTAAGGCTTGTAAGGCACCTGCCAGGATTGTGAAACCTCCTTTTGCTCCTTTGGTATGACAGATCTTCCCTCTTCCAGACATAGTTTGTCCCTCTGCCTTGCTGTGAGTACATTGAGTTTGAGAGCACCTAGATTAGCATAAATCTTCTGCCAGTGCAGCCTGGTTTTGGGTTGTATAGATAAGGTGAGGCAGCATGTTGCTAGTTTTAAGATAAAAAACTTTGGAACTGACTGATGAAACTAAATGGGATTTTGTTTTAAATCCTCTCTAAAGCCCTGATGGTATGTCTGGAAAATGGTATGATATAATCTGAATACCTAAAATGCCTACACCATTTGTGTCAGAAAGTATAGGCTAAGATTCATTGTTCCCTCACTACTCAGGTGAAGGACTGACGGCTGAGTTTTCCTGTTTTCCTTCTGCATTAATCAGTTCCTTTCCCTTAAAATGTACTGTTTTTTCCCCAGCTGGGAAAGAAGAAGGGAGGAAAAAGGAGAAGTAAATAAAGTTGTCTTAGACATAAGATACTAGTACATGCTAAAGGAAATGATGCAAATGGTAGTAAATTAAAATATTAATTCTTTTTTTTTTTTTTTAATAAGTATGCATTTAACTGGTAGAAATATGCCTAATTTTCAGTTATGTTGTGAAGACTCTGCTGTCTTCAAAAGCACAGTTTCATCCAAGATGTTTCAGTTTTATCAAATACAATGTTTCCTGGGAGTAGGAGAAGAGATGGCAGTGAGGGGGGAATGACTACTTCATAAGCCTCTAGAGCCATTATTCTGTTACTATGGCAAGGACTCTTCTCACACCTGGTCTGCTGCTATATAGGACCAAAAGAAGACTCCTCTCATCTCTACAGGCAAAAAATTGTGCTCCTTAGTTCATACATATAACTGAGTTCTCTACTCAGGGAACCCTTGCTAGTCTCTGCTATCTAAGAACCTGCCCCTACCTTGCACAAATAAAACATCACTCAATTTCTGCTGTCATGAAAATCAGACTGTAATAACTGAAATACTTAAATACAAATCACCTGTTTTAGCTAGATATGTTTAATAGAGACCAGGCTGGGTCATTATACTTGTGCAGTAATTATAAACTTCTTGGATCACCCTCAGTATCCAAAGAGTCCAACATGAAATTGGTAGAATAACAACATATAATTAAGAAAGACATTTACTCATTATTTAAGCCTCTGTCAAAGAATTAATCTGGAGTCTAACAGATCAGTTGATCTTTTAATTTCATTTAATTTCCATTTCTGATCATAGATGCTTATTACATACCTTTAATACTAAGCTGGAGCTCACATATCACATCATCACTTCAGGTATTGAGATAATGGCAAGTAAAATTTAAGGGCAGAACTTCCCTTTTTTTGTTTTTTTTTCCTCTTTTTTTCCCATAGAGAGTCAGATTTTAAAAGTATGTTATTTTATCAGTTTGAAGTGAGTGCCTAATACAACAAAAACGTATTCTGAAGTAAGTGTTTGGGTTTTAATGTTAAAAATAGTCATATAAAGAATAATTAACCTGTTTGGTTACTTTTATTTCTGTTCAACTCTAGTGTGAGATGATCATGGAAAAAAAAGTAACTACACTAGTTGTATTTACAGGCATTTTCAAATTTAAAAATCCAAATTTCAAAATCATTAAAAAATGACCTTGCCACCAATTTTAGAATGCTAAAATTGTGTGATTTATATAAACCTGAGAAGGCAATGTTGTCTGTCTTTGAAAACATCTCCAAACGCACAGGTCACCTCCAGTTTGTTCTCCATGTCAGATATGAAAGATGAGCATTTCACAGGAAGGTCTGAAGATTTATAATGAATCAAAAATATCATTGCTGTATCTGAAGAAAAATCTGGTTGATCACTGATGTTTATCAGTTTAACACAGTTCTTTAAGAATGACATGGTTAGCCAGGTACAGTTATTTTAGTCTCTTTTTGTTTATAGATAATCTTACTCTTTTCCCTGAACTCATGTAACTGCTGAATGCACTTATAGTCTTTTCATATTTAGGAGAGGAAGCAATGCTATTTAATTTTCCTTCCAGGCCTTAGGAAGAGATACTTTCTACTGCTAAAATCGAATGTTTAAAATTATTCTATATTTTTGTTGTATCACATTTTACAGAGCTGGCTTTGCTCCAGCGAAGGAAATTGTATCAGACCAAGAAGTTTCTATTCCGTTATTAATGTCATATCAAATTCTTCAAAACTAAAGATGGCATTGATAGATAATGGAATTTTGGTGGTAATATTAAAAAGCTCATGCTCAGAGTGGAAAAACATGTGTAAAGCTTGAAAGTAAATATTCTCATGCAACAATTTTTAAATAAATGCCATCACTTTTAGACATTGAAATACCTTCTCCTATTCTTCAAATTTTTGTGTGGATAATGAGTTTAATGTTAAACCCTGTCATGCATTTGAAAGGGCTTGCATTTTAAGCAATGCAGAGTAGTTTAATCTTTTTTTTTCTTTTTTTTCTTTTCCAAGTCATGTTCAAGTTCCATAAGTCTTTACTTCTGCAAAGTCATTTTTCCTAATAAACATTTTAGTACTAGTGTTATGCCCCATATGTCTTTGAACGGACCAATAGTAAGCCATGATTAATAGCAGTAAACTCTAGTAAGCCATTGATATAGATTACATCATCACACTAAACCTTCAGCTTCTTGCATGGATTTAAGAAGTGAAGCCTGGTTCATAGCAGATAGAAAAAACATATGCTGAATTTTATTAGCCTTATGAGGCAACTTGAAAATCCCAGGGCCTTCTGTGATTGCTTTTTTCCTAATATATTCACAATATTATAGAAATCATGCCTAGTGCAGTACAGTGATGAGGAGGATGTGGATTATCCTTGCATGCAGAAGGAATATTATGCAGTAAGACTGTGGTGCCACACTGAGAGGAAAACTCAGACAATAAATGCCACAAAGCATCAGGGAGCAGCAGGGAGGCATGAGTGCAGTCCTGGTAAAGTGCTCCAAAGTGAAAATCAAAGTAAGCATATAAAAGCAGACATTGGTCTGGGCTTTTTAATCAGGTGCCTGGAGCAAAGCAGAGCAGGAAAGATAAATCTGTGGCTATGTTATGGCACAGAGGAAGCACTGCAGTTGATCAGGTCAATGTTTATGTTAACTGTGGTGGAAGTAATTGGACATTCACCTTTCACCCTTGAAAATGAATCAGCAGGTTAGAAATTGTGGTTAATTTATGAAATACCATGCAAACTCACTATGTAAATGGGAACTGAAAGGTAGGCAATTTGAAACAATCCCTGGTTTAGGTGGGGTGTTGATATAGTGAAATGTGTAATGTGAATGCGAGTTGGTATTTTGAAACATCCACTTGCAACAAAGTGACAAGCAATTAGAAGAAGCATGCACAAATTTGGATTGATGTAAAAGACTTTGGACTTAGATAAGCAGCTGCATTTTGAGAAGCTGAGCTCCTGGTTCTGGTTATTCCCATTCAGATAGTCATATCTGCAGTTTTTATGAGGAAATAATACTAAAAAAACCTGAACAAACAATCAATCCCCTCATACTTATCTATTTTCAAACTGTCTTCAGAACACCTGAGCAATTATTTTCCTAAGAGTCCCACGAAGTTCTTAGGGAGTGACCTAAAAGATGGAGGCATACAAATGGCACTAAGAGGAGGAGTCTTCAAACATCTCCTTGATATGAGCTTGAATCTTTCTCAGGTGCCCAAATTTGTAGATCATGCACTGTCAGAGGCCAACTACAGAAGCTTCTGTTCACCCCAGTGATGAATTGTAAAGAGCCTAAGAGAGCAACTCAGAAAATTCCCTACAGCCACACTCACTAGCACTCTGGGAGTGCTCTCTCCTCCGTCCTTCCAGAAGACTCCTGGAGACATAGCTACAACCAATCACTCAGCTGCCTCAAGTACTTTCACATTTCCACAAGACAGACTAGCTTCCTCAAGGATGGAGACAAGCAGTTTCAAATTATGTCAGACCTCTTTGGAAATAATTTACTTCCCTGCAGAGCTGGTGAAGAGCACACTGTTCACAGCACTCTGTCCTGAAGGT
Source organism: Corvus brachyrhynchos (assembly GCF_000691975.1). Classification (NCBI taxonomy): domain Eukaryota; kingdom Metazoa; phylum Chordata; class Aves; order Passeriformes; family Corvidae; genus Corvus; species Corvus brachyrhynchos. The sequence goes on from NW_008237254.1 coordinate 2,065,626, forward strand.
AAGAAACATCCCCTTTAGGCACAGGGAAATGCAATTATTCTGTAAACATTTGTGGGTGACATTGCATTATGCTTTGAGTTGTTTTGAATTGTTTTTCTGTCTTTCCTCAGATTTTGTCTATTTCCTATATTTAAAGCCAGTCAGCTCTTGACAGTTTCCACATTGGAAATGTTGATATTCACAACTGCTGCATTGTTTGCTCTCAACTGTGAAGATTTCCAGATTTCCTCAGAAAGAGCTCTTAAATTCCCTGCTGCATGCTGTTTTAAAGGCCACCTGTCCACAGTGTTTAGATTATAGTCACCTACTATGATGCAGTACCCTGCCTGTGACTAACATAAATGGCATTGATGCCAAGTAGGAGGCAGAGAATAGAGGTGCTATTATGTTAATGCTGAGGGAATTTCCTAAACTGAAAAACAGAGTCCAAACAATTTTTTATTCATTATCTTTTCTGCATCATCCTCCCCTGAATGTTACAAACACAACATAGCATAAAAGCTAAAATGAGGAACACAACCAATAATGCCCACAGGAGGAGCTGAGTGTGGTTGAAGCTGATACAGATTGCTTTGACTTGTTTGGATACTTGCTATTTTTTTCTCTCTTACTTGAATGAGGCTTATACTCATTAGTCACACACTGATTATGTTGGAAAATGTAGAAATTTATGAAGGGAAAAATCACCTGAACGCAACCATTGTGGCTACATATAGGAACCCTGTTCCAAGTTAATAGGAAATTAGTACTTTTTAAATAGTTTTATTGCTAAATTTAAGCTTTCAAGGATAAACAAACAAACAAACAAACAAATACAACAACAACAACAACAACAGAAAAGCCAGAGATGACAAAATATCTCCATCATTTTCGGGGATAAGTACAATGCAATGTAGAGGAAAACATTGAGAGTAATTTGGGGGCAGGGAGGGAAGCTTTGAGTACATAGAAATAGGTTTTGATTCAATTAAGAGGTCATTGTGTAAATTACAAATAGCATGATCCTGCCAGTTGCAACATAACGATCCAGAAGTTATTAAAGAAAAGACATGCCATGTCCTCACTTTACAGATACAGTCTGATGTGCTGTGATGATTTATACATCTTAAGACCAAGGATATGATAGCTGAAACCACCTCTGTACAAGTTTCCATCACCATGACTGGACAAACATTGTCAGAGTTTATGGTATTCACTTTTCTAAGTCCTGAACTTACAAAGTAGCTAAATGTAGAGAAAAGACTTAGAGGGCAGGAAGTCCTCAAATGAGAAAACACATTCCGACTAATGCCTTCAGTGTTTACTTGTGTTTTTTCATAATCATCTGACAATTATTGGACAAGAGATGGACCAGAGGCTTAATTTATAATGATTTCTGCAGGAAAATCAAACCAAACCAAACCAAAGCTCTCCCCTTCTCTGCCCCAGTTTTCTCTCCTTTTTTCTTTTTTACTTTTTTTTTGTAAGCATGACTGCAGACTTTACATGCACCTTCCTTTTGCATTCTTTGCAATGATTAGGAGGCCCACAAAGCAGAACAGCTGGTAAGTGAGGAATGCTTTAGCTGGTGCCAACAAAGCAGATGCTGATAGTCATGAGAATCAGCTTCTTCTGCTCTGCAAGGGCATCCTGTCAGGTGTTAGCCTCTGACAATTACATGATGAGTTACATGGTTTTTGTTAGCAATATTATAGTAGATGTTCCCTACAATGTCAGTTGCAGAAACAATGCTAGGATTACAAATGGAATTTACCACATAAGTGTTGAACAGAAAAGGTGACTGAGAAGGTCACCTAGGATGATACCGGCATCTGTATATTTGTTGCAGTCTCAGGGAACTTTATTTGTCCATGGTTTTTAAATTAATCATGTATCTAATTCTTTTTATTTTGGTCTTTTTGATAATTGTCTTCTTTTTCATCTCCTTTTCTTCTTATGAATTTTGTTAAAATAAGCACCTAATATTGATACAGAAGGTGTCATGAACTTAAAATTACAGCAGCCAGGAAACTGAAAGGCTAATATTTCCATGCAAAGACTAATTCTGATGCAATACATACACTGTACACTCTGTACGAAAACATCTCTCAGTATGGTCAGTAATCCAGAATGCCACATACTGTAAGTGTACTGTGATCATTTTAGTGCTCCCATGGGAATTTTAACACTATAATCCCTTGGCCCGTGTGCATTTGATTTCTCACACAGAAAGCACAAGTAGATGGTATTTCTAAGTGCTATAAAATGTTACAGTTGGACTGAAATCCTTGGGCCTATATTGATCCACAAGAACTGAAGTTCTACTCTTATGTGATTGGTAACTACTTATGCACCGATGCACCTCTGGACAATAGTTATGCCTTTTACATTGTTGGATCATACACACACAAAAACTGACCCTGCTATCTTGTTAATAAATGAAAAAGCTAATAGCTTATGGTCCAAGATAGGTCAATCTTAATAGTGTTCATGTCACTCAATTTCACTCCATGAAGGAAATTATAAAGTATGGATTCTGAGCCTAACCTGTGTGAAAGACCTAATGTTTGTCTTTGCCATTAAGAAGATTAAAGTTTTTTAAACGTCACCACTTATTATGGGTATTGTGGGGAAAAGGAAAGCCTTTCCAGGATATAAGCAGAGAAAATGAGATTCCTGTGGTGAACCAGTCTCAGGATAATAAAATATTTGGCTGAATCTGGAGATCTGAGATAATCCACGTTGAATTAAGAGTTTAACCTCCAACTCTCCATATTCAAATTTTCCAGCTGATGTGGCTCAATCTTTGACACTAAGTAAACACAGCTTTCTCCACTAAAGTGTTTTTGGTTGTTGGGGTTTTTTTTGGATCAAAAAATAATTTATACTATATAATATAGAAATAGAAAAGGGATCTTTGTAAAGGAATTTATATTATATGGCAAAGCAGACCACCTTTACTCATTAGATATAGAAGAATGAAATTTTCTTCAGAAGACAAGGTTGAGTGGTAATCAGCTAGTCCATTCATTTATTTTATACATGGTGAGCTGAAAAATTTTTCATTTCTTACAGTGTTTTAGCAAAAAGTTCCTTCTTGGATCTGCTTGACTTCTAACAGATTCATGTTTTGAACCTGTTCAAGAAACAATGCAACTATTATTACAATATAAGAAGGACATCACACTACAACTGTGTCCAGAGAAAATATACTGTGATTCTATGATTCTGTGAAATACTGTAACTAAAGTAAAGCTGACTTGTGATCTTCTTAGCTACCTATAAGGAAGTTGCAAGTTCAATAACGGATTTTTTTTCTTTTTGTTTAAAAAAAGAACAATGAATTTTAAATCTGTGCTCAAAAAGCTTTAAAGAGGAATAAAGCAAAAAGGGCACTCAGGCACCATAAGTGTAAAAATGATACAGTCTGAACTGTAATAAATATTTAAAACCCACTCAGACAACCTACTTAAATTTTGGTCTTTGTTGGAGAATCAGTGCTTTGTTCAAAAAAAAAGCCCCAACAACAACCTTTTAACACCTCAGGTCTAATGGTGCTTACTCATAATCAGTATAGAGAATCAGAATGAGGAAGGAATGATATCCTCTCTGTTTCAGAGGAAAGGAGATGCTAAATGAATTCATGAAATCCATATTGAAAATTAAGTGGAACATCTAAACACCAGCTATGGGCTGAATTATTTACTATTTATTAGCACATGTACTAATAGTTACATGATGACTTCTTCAAAAATCATGTACTAATGAAAGTAAAAGGGGAGGAAGCCTTCTCTTTGGAAGATATTTATGCACATCTGCAAGCATGTAGCCACAGATCATATAATAAATTTTATTTGCTCTTTCCTTTCTTGGCTGCCAAGATTCATATAAAAGCATCTTGCTTGCATGTGCTTAGAAAGCTTTTATTCCATCTATTAAACTCTAGATTTATTGCTTCATGGCTAAATATACTCATTACATTTTTCTACCATATAGCAAATTCACCATTCTTGTTTTCCATATGCAATACATCAAACAAACAAACAAACAAAAAGTAACTACTTTTTTGTGAGTGAAGAAGAGGAAAATTGGAAGAATTTCCAGTCATTATTTAGAAGAACAAAGCATTAATAGTGATTCTTTATTAGTAATTTTTGTTTTCATTTATTCTATGGGAGATCTAGCTTCTAGTATTAAACTATTGCATTCCATTTCAATCCTCAGCATCTTCAGTTATTGAAACCAGTTTCAATAGCTCATGCAAGATAACAATTTATAGAATTAAGAGGTATTTCAGGGATAATATTCTACTAGTAAGGGTAAATAGGCCTGCATTTTTTATCCTTTTAAAAATAATGCCAAATTTAACAACTTCTCGCAAAAAGTTAAATAATTTTATCCATAAATGAGGTTGGAAATAACACTAGCTCACACACGCTTGCACCCGCATATACACGTATCCTATATTAAGAGGCACCATGTCTTCTTTGTTTCACTGAGTGTTCACAGCTCCTCTCCCCAGGGGAGGATTTATTTTTAATGGTCTGAGTGTTCAGTTAAAAAAGTTAAAAAAAGAGCAATGTGCTGGGATTTTTTCTTATTTTCTGCCTGAAAATGTTGCTTGATTTTATTTCAGTATGTATTGTCACATAGGCATAAGTCACTTTTTTTTTCCTGTTCCATGCATTTTAAGGTCAGAAAGAACCACTACAGTTGGATTTTTTGTCCCCAGTGTATCAGTCTCATCTAGTAGTCTCTGTTAGACCCAGCCTGAGCTACAGCACCATGACTTTTGTTTTAAGACTATCCATAAGTCTTCCATAAAAGATCTACGAGTTAATAGCCAGGGCTATTTATAATCTGCACATTATTTCTGCTCCTTGCCTGCCCCAGTGTTTTGCAATATTTCTACTGCTTGTATCATGATTACTTGCAAGAATAAAATAGAAACTCATAAAGTGAGTTTTCATCAATACCTTAAATGTTTCTAAAGCACAGAGGATCTGACCACAGACCTGTAATGAGTTTTGTTTCATCCTAACAGAGATTCAATAGTTTTTGACATATAAATGGTATGATTTACTCTGAAGGTATGTACTATGGAGTTTCCTTTGCATACAGGATGAATTTTCTAAGAATTTACTAATAAATCTACCAGTTTCTGGATTGTTAAGAAATAAATTACTTTCTTGTCTTCCTCTTGGCTGTTACAAGCTAAGAAATAACATGGGCAACATAATTTGCATAAAGTTAAAACTAACTTATATTGTTTCTTTTTTTTTTTTTTTAAGAAATCACTTTGTAATGAGGGAATGATTATGTTTATTTGCTTTCACTGTTCAATTTGCTTTAATTAAATTATGATGTTTATCAAAGTTCTTTTTGTAACCTGGTACTGTAGTAGCACTGAAAATGACCACATACTCCTCTGCAGGATATATAGACATTGAATCTGAATTCCCAGCCTCTGGTGACTTAGCATCTTCTAAAAAATTGGTAACTCAAAAAAAATGCATTCAAATTAAGTGCAAAATCAGATTATTTTTAACAACAATCTGAAAACAATTCATGGTTATTTTAATTATCCCACAGGAGTGCTTTATTATTAATAGGCAATATCTCAGCTATCTTTTCCTCCCACCTCCAGCTTGGGGAGAAACATTATACCATCCATACAATCTTCTGTAAAATAGAGATGAAAGATATACATACAAATATGACATTTTGAAGTAATTTTAACTTTACCTGAAATTATAAACTATGACTGCATATGGACTGCAAAGCATCACCACAAGTCTGAGCAGTAGTTTTCCAAGAATTCTAGATGTGTAAGCTCCTTTGTAAGATGGCTATATTTGTAGAAATGATTTCTACATTTTTGTTAATTAAATGTTACTCACAAGTTCAATATTATTAGTATTATTACTCTTATATTTCTGATACACACACTGCACTTTAATTCAAATCTTTGATATTTCCTGCTAAGAAATACTACATCGACAATTACAATTATATATGAACTGACAAATGAGTCATGTCATGTAATTTATATGCTACAAGTGTGCTTTATTCTAGTTGTATCAGTAGGTAGCAGCTAAGTGTATACAGAGGCATTTTGTTCTGCAGGCTGGATATCCTCCTTTGCAGTGTCCTGGTTCCAGAAATAGTCTTGTTATGCATCCCCAACCAGAATTGGAGTTAACATTCAAGGCCCTTAGTTTCCAGGCTGCCAGAGGCTGAACTCATTGGTGAGATAAATTATCCCACCCCTCAGGGACAGAAACAGGCCACTTGTCACTTGTCAAAGAACCAGCACTAGGGCAATGGTACCTAAAATCCCACCACTCCACCTGCAGGCAAAGGGGCTGTTATGAAAGTGTAGTCATGGATGAATGTGATGGAAAATATGCTAGGATGAGAAGGATTTAGATAAATGAGACCAGGTACAATTAGTAGGAAAATGTGCTTGCAATGGCTTTATAAAAAAGCTTTTCAAGCAACAATGACCATTTTTTCTTACTGAATTACACTCAGAGAGACTTCTGTGTATCTTATTTCTATGAAATCCGTATCTTACCTTTTGCTAGTCAACCCTCTGTTGTTTATGTCAAGGCTGACACTCATTTAGTTTGTGTTTTTCCCAGGTTTGGGGAATGTGCTTTTCAGTCAACTGCAAGCAATGAATCAGGGTCGCTACCCTGAAAATAGACACTCATCAGATTTTCCAATTAATCAGATCCAGAAGATTAGCAGCCACAGGAGTTACAACGATTGAACTATGTTCTATTGGCATTATGAGAAGACAGTTTCAGTGAGCGCCTCTTGAAATTCAGCTCCATTTGTGCTCCACACCAATAATGTTTTCAATTGACTGAAACCAGCAAAAAAATATCCCGTTAAGTGTCATTACATGACTTCAGTTAAATGCTCTCTTTGAAAATCTCTCAGAAGATATTAAGTTTCAGTGAGTTTACTGCAACATGCTGTGACTGTTTAATTCTAAAAGATGCACTGTCATTTTAAAGCAGTAGCCTGTGCAGTTACAGAGTAATTACTAATTTTAGATTCTATTCTTTCTGTTTCCCTGAAAATTAAGAAACTTAGTGTGACAAAAATTGCCAGAGCACAAAACAAAAAAAAATATTTAAAACAGATTAATTGCAGTCAGTCTGCGTGTATCACAGCTTCAGGAACATGATATGCGAAACAAAGCCTAAGCTCTACACATTAACTTAGACATAAGTCATGCATCTTTTGTCTTCACATTGTGCAAACACAGACTCATAATGTAAACCAAGATGAGATAGCACATTCCAACATAACATATATTTGCCTGAACAATAGTTAAACGTTTGCTTGATCCTATATTCTAGCACAGAAAAATGTAAACTTGATTTTACAAAGGTGATAATGTCTTTAGGTTGGTGAATGGCAGGGCATCTAAAACAAAATAAAGAAAGGAAAATAGTAATATAGAATAAAGATGGAAGGCGGTGGTCTAAAAAAATTTGAGAAAGTATTACATCATAAAGGAAGTCATAGTGTCTTTATGATTGTACATGCTGGGCTACCCTCCTAAAACCTTAAGAATTCTTATGTTACTTATGTAGTGACTAATCCATTTGACGTCACAAATCTGTATTGAAATGTTTACAGAGCTTTAATTGGTTTAATTGATTTAATTGCTTTATTTGGTTTAACAGGGTTTATAAAGTAAATCTCACTTGAATATGTTATCTGTCTCAATTTATAAGCCTCCATGACAGCCACTTCATCCACCAGTTCCCTCAGGACACATACATGCATCTTATCAGGTTCTGTGGACATGTGCATCATCGGTTTTCTTTCACGCTCTTGACCCTGATCTTCTCCTACAGTGGCTCTTCATTCTACCTGTCCGTTCCTTTTCCCTTCAGGCAGGGAGGCTGAAGCATTTGCTGGCAAAAACTCAGGCAAAAAAGTAATCGTGTATCTCAGCCCTCTCCATATGCTTGGTAACAATGTCTTCCGTTACTTTCAGGACTGGAATCACATTTTCCCTACCCTTTCTTTTAACACCAGTGTACTTTTAGAAGCTTTTCTTGTTCCCCTTGACATCCCTGGACAAATTTAATTCTATCAGGCTTTAAGCTTTCATAACCTGATCCCTGTCTGCTCTGACAATCTCTCTATATTCCTCTCAGGGAATATATCCTGTTCTTGCTTTCATGCTCTGCAGGCTTCCATTTTTTGCTTGAATTTGTTCACATAGGCCTACTGGTGTTTCTGTCTGACTTCTTTGTTGGGATGCTATCATCCCAACATCATGAGCTTGGAGGAGCTAACCAGCTTTCTTGGGCCTATCTTCCCTCCAGAACTTTATCCAATAGTACTCTTTGAAACAGATCCCTGAAGAGGACAAGTCTGTTCTCATAAAGTCCAGGACAGTGAGCTTTCTGAGGGCCCTTCTTTCTGCTTTAAGCATTTCAAACGCCATGACTCATGGTCACTGCAGCCCAGGCTGCCCTTGAACTTCACTTTCCCACCAAGTCCTTCCTTCTTGGTGAGAACAAGGAACAGCAAAGCATCTGTCCTTGTTGGATTCTTTATCATTCGGAGAAGGAAGTTATCATCAATGTTTTGCAGGAACTTTCTGGATTGCCTGTGCCCTGCTGTATTGTCCCGCAAACAGATATTGGGATGGTTGAAGACCACCAGGGTTTGTGAATGTAAGGCTTGTCCTCTCTGTCTGTGGAAGGACTGATCTGCTTGGTCTTCCTGGTCAGAGAGCTTGTAGCAGACCCCCACTGTAACGTCACCTGTCCCTGCCCTCCCTTTAATCCTGATTATAAGCTCTTAGCTTCTCATCCATCACCATATAGAGCTCCATGCCCTCCAGCGGCCACTGACATAAAAAATACCTCTGACTCCTCATCTCCCTGTCTGTCCTTTTAAAGAGCCTGTATCTTTCCATTCCAACTCTCCGCTACAGGAGTGGAGAAGTGTAGGAGCTCTCACACCATTTCACTATGATGCTGCTAGATCACAGTCCTGCAGGTGTGCCCAAATCTCTGACCCCTTTTGTTTACATCCCCATGCTACCTGTGTTTGCATGGAGGCAGCTAAATTGGCCTCCCCATGAGGCCAACTTACTGTCCAGATTGGCTGAAATTCCTTTGCACTGCATTTAAAGTGCTCTCCTGTGGACCTGCAATCCCTCTCCAGACTCTGGGCAAATCCCCCTGGCCCTGGCATTAAACTGGTAGGGATGGGATGGACATGGACTTCCCCTTCATTTGCAACTCCTCCTTCTGTATTTCTTTTCTATTTCTCTTGTACAAAAACACAGGCCAAGCTTCAAGGAACATTAAATCAAAGAAAAGAAAGCAAAGGAAAACAGGGGCGTTTATATGTTTGTATATTTAACATGAGGACCAACAGACCTCATCTATTCATCAACATATCCTTTGAATTAACTGAAAAGTTGCAAATGTGAAATTGAAGCTTAATCTTTGAGTTTGATGGAAAACAATGAAAGCACCTTATTCTTTTCGGGAAGAAAATAAATAATAACATTTAAAAAGAAAAAATGTTCATGAGAAGCTGACAAACAGACAACAAGGAATTGACCACCAGACAAAAGAAAAGGGTCAGTTTTGAAAGACCTTAAAAGAGAAGGCCAAGTGAGCTTTGCAGTTTGTTAAGTTCCTGACAAAGCACAATGAACCATAGAATTTTCCCTTAAAAATGAAATGTGTTGTGTCATAATTTGCTAAAATACACGATTAAACTTGATGTGTTTAGAGGAGCAGATGGCTGTGCCTCCAAGTGCTCTCCCCTTGGGTTTTCAAACAGCAGAGGAAGCAGGAGGGAGAAATAAAAAAGACCATCACTATGCACTCATGCAGCTTAAATCTAAGCTCCACAATCAAGAATATTTTGTACTGAGTAGAAATTTTCTGAGTTTCTTCTATTTGTAAGCAAAATGTCTAAAATATTTTCTTTAGCTACTTATTATTTATGGGGGTCAAATCTGGTCCATCTCATCTTCACTGCATCAAGACTCTGGAAATTATCCTGGGATTTATAAAAGGAAGAGATATCTGCAAAGGGAAGTAACAAGCATTTTCCTTTCTATTTTTTATTTCTCCATCATTTTCAGTACATTTGAGGAAGATTTATGCACTTTCCAAGGAGCTACATTACTGAAAAAACCCATTTGTCTACTTACTTTGAAGTGCTTTTGTCAGGAGATATAACATCAGTCCTTCATGGCTATCCTGGTGTCCAACTGATTTCTTACTGACATTAGAAGTGACCTTTAAAAGGTCAAATGGTTTGGTTCCTTGTTTCCCTAGAAAATGCCACTTTCTCAGCACGATACCTCAAAAATTGAAATCAGATTTCCATTCTGTTTCACATAAAGACATACTCTTTAACTTCAGAGCTTATCCTGTTTTGCCTAGAAGAAGGTAGTCTTGCAGACCACCTGGACTGCTCTTTTCTTGAAGCAAATGTGGGCATTGCAACTGAGTAAGAATGGGTTGGGCTGTCAGTCACAGGCAGCAGAAAGGGTTCATTCACTGACAATGAGGCTATTGCACCGTCAGATTTTTCTTCAGCAGCATATCATTTCAGCTCCAGAGGTGCTCTCCAACTCATATTACTCAACAATCCTGTGATGTTACTTTCTCTGAGAACCCCAGATGCGTGTTTTTATTTACAGTGGCATAAACACACAAATTGCTTATATTTTGGTATCCTAGGTTTTGGAAAGTGTGAAATGCTACACTTTCATCAATCCAGGAAGGAAGGGCTTTTAGCTTGTGATATTTTTGTCTCTGCAGTTACGTGTAAATGCATGATAAACTCCAGAGGAACAGTTCTGAATGGTCATTATGTGGCTCTCACTGGGTCACCTGGTCTCTCTCATCTTCACTGCATCATGACTAAAGAAGAGACCATGGGATCTGTAAAATGAAAAGACATCTACAAAGGGAAATAGCAAGGTGACCAGTTTGGGATAACAAAGTTGTGTGCATGTTGGTTTGGCTTGGTTTACTATCTCCTGCAAATATAAACCCAGATTTGCAAAGGCAGACACACTTGCAACAGAGGTTTTTACTTACTGCAGTCTGGGTGGATCTTCTACCAACAAAAGGAAAACAGAATTTGGGCGCATTAGACCATCTGTACAGACAGAAGTAAAACATGAATAATGCTGTGCTCAGTCTGGCCATTAAACTTCTTATGGGATTTAGGTTTTATTTTCTTGTTCCATTCACATGTAAATTCACGTCCTGAAATTCACTGAGAGTGTCTGATTATTGCTTCAAACATATCTACTGCAAAAGGACATAAGTCTCACAGAACAATATGGCCTCAACTCATTTCTGGAAACTGACTCTCAACTCATTACTGGAAAAGCTTTAACACTAAAATCTCCCTTCTATAAAGAATTTTATAAATCCAAACAAGAAAAATATGTCACTGCCATCCTAGACCACGTCTGCGCATTGTCTTCAGCCACTCAGGCTTGCATGCCTTGGAGGTCATGATGGTTTGTCTCCCTCATCACTTTGATAATTCCTTGACCAGCAGCTAAATACAGGCTCCCAGTCCTGCTTGTTAAAATTGTGCCTTGCACAGATAAGCTAAGGTGCAAACAAGTAGAGCCAACCAAGCCATTGTGATTTATTCCATGAGGGTATATGAATGTTTCAAGGATGCTACAGAAAGCTATCACTGTGAAATCAGATTTGAGGAAGTGGAGGACAAACAATGTGTCTCTTGGAATAATTTCAGCTAGAATAATCAATCCCAAGGTTTACAGGATTTAATAAGGGTTTAATGGGGCTTCTCTATTGCTGCACCTCTGAAAGGTTAGCAAACCATTTAAAGAAGTTAAGCTGAACAAACCTTTCAAAGCTCTGAGTTTGCAGCGCATTAACCCTAACATATTCCAACTGCTTTCAGTGTGTATTATAGCATCCTTGTACAATTCATCATTTCTCCCACTAATGAAAATACTTCTGAAAACTATATGAACATACTATATAGCAAACACAGTATACATCTAAATGATATTATAGGAAATAGTAAAAACAACTGGAAAATAACATTGAAAAACAGATCACTAAATCTACCTTTATTTTCTCTCCTGACTCGAAGATATCTGGCCTCACTGACTGACTCAGAGAAAATCATAACAGTCTTTTTCCTGTCAAAAAAATAAATAAAGAAAACAAAATAAAGAATTCATCTATCTTTTTATAGCTTCAAGTTGGGAAAGCACCCTTTTTCTGTAAAATACAAAATCAAACCAGACATCTCTAGATCCAAATCTTTGCATCATTCTACTGAAGACTTTGCCTTCAATAAATTACCAAAGCTCTGTGTTGCAGTCTTATTTCCTCTGAGTCCCTCCAGTAGGAAAAACACTTTGGATATTAAAGCTAAAATTTCAGTTGTGTGTTGAGGTTTTTTGTGGTTTTGGGTTGTTTGCTTTGGTTTTTTTCCTTGTCAGTAATTCCCTTTTAATTCAGAGAAACTTAGTGTTTTTATTTTCCCTTTTTTAAATTAAGAAATGCTATGCAATTATAATTTATGTTACATCTTTTCTCTGATGAACAGTTGCTTTTTCTTGAAAACATGGTTGCCTCTGTTCTCTTCTGCTCTTTTTTTTCTGAACTGACTCTTCTGCAGAAAATATTTACCTTAGAAAATGTAATTATAAGTTATCACATTTATTTTTTTTCCTCCTGTAGCTGTTAATACAAAGTTCAAGTAGTCTTCCAGGCCTGTCAAAAACACACACACTAAAAAAAATACCCCTGCAACCAACTCAAAACAAAGAAAGAAAAAAAAGAGTGTGTACTATCGAAAAACTCAAAAGGTCAACTTGGTCACTGCAAGCCTGTCTTATTGAATAATCCCCCTGAAGAATAAAGATAATCTAAAATTACATTTTACACTGGGAACCAATAAAACAAAGTACACAGGTGTATTCAACATGAGATTAGGATATCAACAATGGAATAGAGGAATAAGAAGTATAGTCTTACATCCCAGATGGAATTGTTCACGTAAGAATTTAAAATTCTTTTCTTTCAAAGAAAATATTTTTGTCTGCAATGGCAATACGAGAGTGATGAATTAGGGGGTGTTGATAATGTCAACATGGAATCAGCATGCTTCATTTGCCAAAAGAAGCAATTGAACAAATTAACTAGATATGTTTGCATCAATGATGTTTTCAAAGGCTTAGAAAATGCTGTATTTTTTTCACTTGGCTCATTTGTGACCAATATAGTAAGCAACAGAATTATACTAATCTTGTAAAGCACATACACATAGGCAAAATTCTGTGTAAGATATTTGACTCTTTTGCACTGATTTCTAATATCCTTTATTATTTTTTACATGCACTCCTAATTCAACTCTTCCTGATATGGCAGTGAACATATTCATACCTAATTAAGGAAGAAATGAGTTTTGAAAAACTTGCCCTTAAGTGAACCTGAACTAGAAACTGATTTATATTTTTCAGCAAATGTATTGGAATATTGAGCCCTTGCAGGAAATTCCTTGCTTTTCATTAAGACACTCTCAAAGGATAAGATAAAATAACTTCCTTAGGACTCTGACCTACATCCAGCCCAGCTGGATGATCAAGAGAAAGTTCTGCATGCACTGAACTCAACAGCATGTCTGCCTACCTTTATACAAGTAACTCGGTCATAGCAAATCATTGATTCATTACAATTGAGCAAAATAGAACTTTTATGTCAGACATCAAATTTAGTTTCTAGTTGTGTGTGGCAAAAAAGCCCTTGGTAAGAGGAAAAATGAGAAAGAACACGGGTTGTAAAGGGGCTCATAAAATGCAGAATCAGAATTTGGACTCAAACTTTCAAAGACTTATGAGTGCACACAAAGGAGAGATGAAAATCTAGCAGTTCTTTTCATTAAAAAAACTCCAAACCCCTCTGAATTAATTATATGTTGTATAAATGGCCAAAGTATAGAACATGTTACCTATGAAAGCCAGTCCTCTGATTTATTATACTTTTTTTCCTGCAAAGTAATACTTTGCTGTTATAGCTGAATGGTCCACAAATCCAAGGAAGGATAAAGTCAACAGGGGAAAAAGGCGGAAAAGAGCACTCTTTCTTCACTTTATAATCCACAGTATGTTTATTTTGCAAAGAAGAATTTCCAGAGAAGCAGCACATGTAATTAATATATTGTGTCCCTATGGAAAACAACTACAAATAAGTGTCCCAAAAAGTAACAAGACAGTTATACAACTTTTTTTCAGCATTTCAACAAAAAGCTCAAGCTCTTTTCAGGTGATCCCTAATATCTCATGTCTCATATGCCAGTTCTAAGACCACAGATAATCTTTTTTACATGATCATACTCTCACACCTGCATGGAAAAACCTTTTGAAAATTTTAATAGTGTTTCAAGGGGAAAATACACATTGTATTGAATCTACATCTTTCCTCCAGGTGTTTTTTAATTTTTTGGGTTAAGACCAATTTTTTTCTACTTAGAAGAGATCTCTTTTCAGGAATAAGACACATACAAGAAAGCTTTAGATTCAAAAGTTTTTCTTTTCAAACCAGGTAACTGCTTTCAACCTGGCGAGATACATCACTAATGAGCAGACATATAATGTGAGCTTTGACATTTATTTTGAAATTAGACTCACATGGGCTGACCTTAGGTCAATACAGACCCCAAAGCCAAAAATAGCCCCCAGATGGTCACATAGGAGCTTTCATTCCAATAGATGCAAATAAAGCCAAGCTT
>NW_008237254.1:2080419-2099476 GCF_000691975.1 Corvus brachyrhynchos
TGTAGGGAACATGTTTTTCATAAATTCTCAGATATTACTTGTTGATTATGAAAAATATGTTTACCTCGTCACGTATCAAAAAGTTATAGCCTATTGCTGTTCTCTCCTACAAATAAAAAGTCTCATGCTCTTATCCTTACATGTTAGACAAGAGTCTGTAAAACACACCTTGGAGAAGAGAAACAGGAGAAAGACAAAAGAAAGTTAATTTCTTAAAAGAAACTGTAAAGATCAGAGGACTGAAAAAAGAGCTATCTTTAAGGATAAAAATGAAACTTCCAAATAAAATCTGAAAACTATTAAAAAAAATATTTTTAATCTCTATTACATTCAGAAGACATATAATTTACCAGAATTGCTTAATTTTCTCCATAACAGTGCATCCAATGTGAAAAACATATTCAAATATGTTTTTCAAGTATGTTTTTATGAATTAAAAAAACAAAGATAATGTGTCTATCAAATATAAATTGCCCATTAAAAAGTTTCAAGCTTTAATGTGGCACAGCTGGTTCAACAATCATTTCTACACTCCTGTTTATTTAACCAGTCAAAATACGTGAGATTTCAACCTTCTCAACTGATGAACTTATTTTTTTTGTTGTCAGTAAACATAAATCCTGGGCAGCATCTTCTTCCACAACTGTTGGCATTGCACTTCCTGATACAGACCATTCACTATAATAGAGAAGGCAGCTGAGGGACAGCTTGCTGGAGCTAGTAGGGATCCATATTCCCACAGAGATACTAAAAAAACCCAACAAGTCAGATACTAGAGCAATCCCTAGTCTTCAGTCTGCGTTCCCATACTGAAAAGATAACAAAAAATCACATGACCTGGCTCAGGAGTGTTGTATGAGCATGGTTTATCTGCACCCAAGACATGACCCTGACTACTAGCCAGTTCCAGAAGAGAGCTCTGTATCCTACTGCAGTCCCCTGAGACATGCAGCTCCAAAAATATTTTCTGCAGTCTGAAAGCTTCTGGTTTTTTCTCTCTTCTTTTAGAATTATTGAGTTCTTGCTAGCCCTTGCATATAACATTCCTTTTTCCTTTGCAATGAGAGTTTTACAAGTGCGTTTAAGGTGTAGAGTGAGTGAATATGCATAGCAGACAAATGGCCTCTGTATTTAAGAGTCTCCAAGTATGCTCAAACATGAATGGCTGAAACATCTCCAAAGAAATCATTGCAAACTATGGGATTACAAAACTCCCTTGAATATGGCTAAAATTAAGTAAATTTGAGTGTGCTGAAATATAAAATAATGTCTCATTTAAAGCACCCTGGACTAAGACATCCACATCTGATATGGAAAACACATAGATATTTTCAAGTATAAAGAGTGAAATTAAGTGGGAAAACAATTTCTTATTCTTGCTTCCTACAAAAGTTATACCTTTTGTAGTAAAAAAATATTATTTCTTATCAGTTGTACAAAACTCTTAGAGAAAATTGATTAATATTTGTATTAATTAATGAGCATACCTAAAAAAATGGAGGAACCTTGAAACAGACTTTTTTAATCAAGCCAATCAAAATAAAGATGGTAGAAAATATTTGTATATTTTCATTCACTTTAAGTTTAAACTGAGCTTTGCCTTTTTCATCCATCTCCATTCAGAAAATCAGAATTAAAAATGTATTTGCCTCAGCTCCTGAATGTCAATATGTGGTGTATTTTCTGTGTTACTAGCATGATCAAGTATCAGAGACACAGGACCAACCTAGAGCAGAAAATCTTCTGGTTCACATGATCTTCTGTATAGAGAGATGATGAAATGAGTTACATGCAGATTTCCAAGATTAACTCAGAACATCTTGGCCTTTTATCATTTAACCTAGACCACTCCCATTATTTTTAACAGAGTTCTTATGTGTGAATAATCTACACCATCTGTTGAGGGTAAAAACATAGTAGAAAAAATATAACCTGGACACAGAAGTATTACTTTTACTGGTGCATTTTATGAACAGATGCTCAGCATAAAATTCAGTTCCTGGAATAAAACTTTTATTCAGAGTCTGAAGATCAATGAACTTTGATTGTTCTCTCACATCCTAACATTCAAAAGGCTGAATAGGAGAAAAATCCTTATCAATTATGCTCTTTGAACAGCTAAATTATGTTGGAAAAATGACTTCTTTTTTTTTTTTTTTTTTTTTTTTTTGCTGTGATATTTTTAAGAACTAGATATGAATATTTGAAATGCTAGAAAGTCAATGGCTGAAAAACCCTGTTTGACAGGGTGCAAGTGCAGCAGGTATACACACAATGGAATAAGGCCAAAGAGTAAAAATAAAAAGAATGCAAACTAAGTGGCTAAACTCTGTATGTGGATGTTTACTGTCATGTGCACCACGGCTGACCAGCCTGTTATTCATCTTACACAGACGTGAAGGTGCAGCAATTTTCCTACAGCAATCAGATGTTTCTGTTTGAAAAGCTTTGGTATTCAGTCACATGAGACTACACACTGCAATATAAAGAAAAACATGGCAGGCAGCCTTTTGTGCACACTGGTTACACCCTTTCAGAATTTCATTATTCTTTCATTGTCTACTCTTTCTTCTGTGCTTAATCTATAAAAACCTGTGCGTTACATATAGGATTTGACAAAGACACAAGCGGCTAAATCTAGCTTCTGTCATGAGTTCGTGACTGCAAATTTAGCTATAATCTGTCATCAATATGGTGGGTTGACCTTGGCTGGATGCCAGGTACCCACCAAAGCTATTCACTCCCCTCTGCAAGAAGACAGAGGAGGGAAAATATAGTGAAAGGTTCATGAGTTAAGGACAGGGAGAAATCCCTCACTGATTACTGTCACGAGCAAAACAGACATGACGTGGGGAAATTAATTTAATTTATTAGCAATCAGAATCAGAGCAGTACAACAAGAAGCAAAACAAATCTTAAAAGCACCTTCCCCCCCACCGTCCCCACCCCCCCGACATTTCTCCTTCCCGGTTCTACCTGCCCCCAGAGGCACAGGGAGATGGGAATGGTGGTTATGGCCAGCTCATCACACATTGTTTCTGCTGCTGCTCAGGGAGAGGAGTCCTTCCCCTCTCCCTCCCATAGGAGACAGCTCTCCTGAACTTCTCCAGCAGGAGTCCCTCCCACAGAGTACAGTTCACAAACTGGTCCAGTATGGGTCCCTTCCCACAGAGTACAGTTCACAAACTGGTCCAGTATGGGTCCCTTTCCACAGGGTACAGTTCACAAACTGGTCCAGTATGGGTCCCTTTCCACAGGGTGCAGTCCTTGCAGCAAAGCTGCTCCAGGGTAGGCTCCTCTCTCTGTCAGTCTGCAGGTCTCTGCCAGACCTTCCAGCACAGGATTCCCACAGAGTCACAGCCTTCTTTGGACCCTGCTCTAGAATGGGTCTCCTCCACATGTGGCAGGGGGATCTCTGCATTTCCCACTGACCTCCACAGGCTGCAGGGGCACAGCTGCCCCAGCATGGGCTGCACCACAGGCTGCAGAAGAATCTCAGCTCCAGTGCCTGGAGCACCCTTGCGCCTCCCTCCCCACTGACCTTGGTGTCTGCAGAGTTGTTCCTCTCATATAGTCTTAATCTTCTCTTCTCTGAATGCAATTATATATGCACATTACTATTTTTTTTTCCTTTGTAAGTGTTTTATCACAGAGGTGCTATTTCCTTCACTGACTGTCCCAGCCTTGACAAGTGGTGGGTCTGGAGCCTGGAGCAGGGGAAATCTTCCTGCAGCTTTTCACAGAAACCACCACCATAGCTCCCCATCCTGCTACCAAAACCAGGCCATGCAAACCCAATACAGCAGCTACGTAGGTAATTTGAGTTTCTTTGAAAGATATCCTGTTTGACTACATTTGACATGTGTCATCCAGGGTGTCTTTGCTCTCAGCATGTTCAAAACGATAGTGAAAATGAAAATGGATTTCTTGTTATCACCTGTTTTCCTACAAAGTTACCTGCCCTGGTTTCTTACTGTAACTGGACTTTCATCCTTTTCCAGTGACAGAATTTTGCACCTTGCAGCAGCCTCTGGTCATGGACTCCACATTCCAGACTAAGCTATGACAGATCATCACAGGAGGATGTGTGGTGGATTTCAACTCCATGATAAAGGAGATGGCGGCTTTATAACTAGTAGTGTAGGCAACAAACTACTTAGGGACATATGAAGTAATAAATATAGACAAGCTGATTATCTATTATAGAACATTTTGCAGGGATGTAGTGGTAAAAATAATATTATTTCAACCATGGTCATACCATTTTTGTGTTGTTAGCACTTGAATTAACCAGAGAAAGAAAAAGTTAAAGTTCTCACCCCTATAAGCTTATGCTATTGGTCTCAAAAGATTCAGAAATTAAACACAATTAACTTCTTAATGATGAACCAAATATAACGATAAAACAAAAGAAAGAGTCCTGGCTATTTACTATATAGATAAACTTTCACAGAAATCACTTCAGATCACAGGACTCCAGAAAAACGAATATGCTGTTTATGGGATAACACATTATCTCAAAGCAGGACAAGTTTTTCTCAAGGTTTCTAGACACAACCATGACAGACAGTCATGGATTTAACAGGTCAGTCTTGACTATACCCTTAAGAGTAGGCTTTTAAAACACATGTTGTGGGGCACATATGATAAGACAGTTTATATACTTTGTGCATTGAGTGTCTTTAATATACCTTTATGATAACCTAATTTCTGTTCATCTCATTGAGATACCAAAATCTTTTACCTAGAAACATGAAATTTTACCTCTTAGTAGTGTCATAGAAGCCATTTTTCTTCCTTTTCTTGCCCCAAAATATTCTTGTTACTCACCTTTCCTTTCCCCGGAAAAAAATTAGTCTTAGAAGTTCTTTAGAGTACTTTTATTATATTCATATTTTATTCACATAGTTATAGATACAATGGGAGAAGAAAAGATTTATATGTGTAATCACTAATTTAAAAAAAAAAAAAGGTTAACAAGGTTGACTTCCAGAGGAGTTAAATACGTAATTTTGTGCAACCAGAAAAAGGCTTTGCTGGATTATTCTGGAGCAAATTATTTTCTAAAAATTATTGTGCTTCCATTAATCTTACCATTGTTAAGGCTTTCAATTAATTTATTTGCTAAAAAACATATTGACCTAGGGAGAAATTAAACTTGAAACTCTACAGGTGGTTATATCAAAGCTATGGATTCCTCAGAGAATTTTAGAAATACTGAAATACTTCTATGATACTGTTGGGTCTGGTAATTTTCTATAGATGATTAGGACAAAAATGTATATGTCACACTAAGCTGAAGAAGCTGTCTTTCTGAGGAGGTCAATTTTTGGATAAAATTTAGTAAAGTTAAGCAATTCAATAAAAATTTTTATTTGTATTGTATTTGCTGCACAGATTCCAAGCAAAAGTATTATTTTTAAATACTGAAAACTAGTTGAAATACCCTGATACTTTTATGTGCATGCATTCCAAAACAGAGTTCCTAGAGAGATTTATATCATTGCAGAATATTTTCCTTTTGTATTCTGTATTGCACTTTTCTCATTAAAGCACCGTAAGTACTAAATAACGAAAAAAGTAGTAACAGGACAGAAACTGAGAAAGTCTTCACTTTAGAAACCATTCCTGGAGATAAAATGCACTAAAACCTAAATAAACTGTGCAATATAAATATAAATTTTTTTCTTGGTGTTTTACAAAAAATGTGCCAAGAATCTTGTAGTGGTTTGGGTTTATCTGCTGTGAGATAAGAATTAGGAGAAATGCAAAGCAGGCACCAAACTTGAAAGAATATAAAGAACTTTATTAACAGACCTAAAAGAGGAAAAAAAAGTTATTCCACCTTCAGAACTATCGTCCTCCCCCCACCTTCCTCCCTTCTCCCACTGACAATGTAAAAAGACAACCCTTGAGATGTTCAGTTTGTTTACCACTTCCATAATAACCTTGTTCAGTCCATTTAGAAAGAGAAGCCTCTTCTTGCTCATGCTATGAAAACATTATCACAACGAGACAGCCGCCCACTTCCAAATATTGTTCAGTCCATTTAGGAAGAGGAGTCTCTCTGCCTGCGTGTGAGTCCTTTCCCCCGACTTGCAGCTTTTCCCGCAACTGCTTTCGAGGGTCCACTCTTGAAGTTTTTTGGGGTACAATTTTAAGGTTGAGCCGTTCAGAAACAAAAACAGAGGCCCTTCTCCTTCCCTGGGAGCAAAGGGTCTTCATCATCTTCATCGTTAGGACTATCTCTGGGAGCATCTCTAGGAACTGAGGTTTTCTCCTTTCCCATTTGGAGCAAAAGTCCTCATCTGGTTCATCTCTAGGGACTGAGGTTTTCTCCTTTCCCGTTTGGAGCAAAAGTCCTCATCTGGTTCATCTCTCCCTGTCCAAACTCCTCATGAAATTACAGCTGCGTCAGCATCTGCCTATCTCAGCGCAGGTGCTTTTGCTCACGAGTTGAACACTCCACCCCCCATATCTTCATGAAATTACAACAGGATACTCTGATATATCATAGCTTCACAACAGAATTTCAGCTTTAAGCATCTCCTCTCTCTCTTCCCTCAGGTTTTCAGCTCTTCACAGCAATAAAAAGGGTTAATCTCACCTCGGCCTGGCAGCTGTGTGGCTTATCGATGTTGGTCAGCTGTTGGTCACCTGACCTCTGCCGGACAGAGGTGCCGCTTTGCTGAAATCTTATAGAATTGTCCATATTCAAACTGGCCAGCTGATAGGTTCTATCAGGTCCCAGAGGAAGCTGTAAGCACCCCTTAGCAAGGACATCCCTTCCGGGACTACGCTTGCTAACCTATGACAATCTTATGGACCTGCTAGAGACCATATGGTCCAAAACCCACCTGACCATGAGTAGAACTGCATAGAAATGAGCAAAAAAATGATCTTTTAGTTAATAAAAGCTGTTTTCACAGATCATAATCCTGTGAAAGTGTACAGCTTGGAAAATGCTGACAGACAGCTGTTTCAACATGGCTCTCTTTAAATGGCCACATGTAAATGGGTTGGTGCCAAAGAAACCAAAGTGTTTATATGGACTTTTAATGAGCTTTATTCATCCAAATAGATTCCCAAAGACAGTTGGATTTCCAAATAATGAAGCTAGTTTTACTCGAAAACATTTATGGCCTAAGACAGAGTACTGATGGAAAAATATTTTTAAACTAGGAAATGAAGAGTTCTAGGAAGTAAATCTAACATGTTTTATTTATGCATTTTTATTTCCCAGAAGATAAACAATCACAAGCTTTATGTGGAACCTACACGTTGCAGTGGGGATTTCTGCAACATGTGTAGAGCGAGGCCCGTGGAAAGAAATATTCTTGATAGATTCTTGATAGATGTTTCAGAGATCTTTATTTTCCAGCCACATGGCCGGGGAACTGCCGAAGAACTGAGCAGTCATGGAACAACCAGGGTCCTCCCCATGCAGGGGAACACAAAATAACCAATGGGGAACAGGATTAGGGCACATGTGACCAGGGAGCAGGGAGACCCCGCGCCTCTACCCTAGGGTCCCCTCTCCCAGGACCCCATGGCAGGGGGGAGGAACCCCAACACCTACAGTTTCTAGTAGCAATACTACTGTCAGAGTAAAGTTAACTTCTCCAGATAGGAGTAAATGATGAAAATTAAGTGAATTTTCAGTAAGTGAGCTTATTGGTAGCAAAGCAGCCCAGAGACAAACTTAACTATATCTAGTTTGGGGTTGT
This sequence comes from Corvus brachyrhynchos, assembly GCF_000691975.1. Taxonomy (NCBI): domain Eukaryota; kingdom Metazoa; phylum Chordata; class Aves; order Passeriformes; family Corvidae; genus Corvus; species Corvus brachyrhynchos. Next base: position 2,088,147 of record NW_008237254.1, read on the forward strand.
TTCTAAGTATAGCTTTGTACACAAATAGTTTTTGGACACCCAACAAGTTGTCATAATGTATTATCATTATTTTGTGAGAAGGTGACCACTGGGCATATAAGTGCTTAACATCTTCCAAACAACAGTAATCCTCAGGAATGGAGCTTCAAGTGAGGAAGTGAAGAGAATATTGAGAATGTTTGATTCCAGAAACAAACAAACAAAACCATCCCAGACTCCTATCAAGCAGAACGTTTTTATATTCAAAGTTTTAGGATCTACTATTGTATTCTTTAATAAATTATCATCTGCAAAACCCACAAAGAGTACACCAATAGCTCCCAAAGAGCAAAGCAAAGCAATGAATGAAATGGAGAATATCATATCTGCTTAAGCACCAGAATTATTGGATTGTTAAAACGCTGTGCTATCCTAATCTTTATAGCATTTAGAGCTCTCTGGACGGCCCCAGATAGGATAGTATGAGGAGTTTGACATGAATGAATTATATTATGCCATATTCTCACTTAAAATGACCTATTGCCTACTTCAAGTCAGTAGCAAGGTGTCTCTGTCTCTACATTTTATAGATATTTAGAAATGTAGCTATGACAAAACACTATCTATTCACTTTGAAGTGCAAATTTATGTGCAAAGTTTACATAAGCTTGACATCACATGGCCTACCTGCCGTATTCTTTAAACATTTCCAAGAGAAAAAACTAATCAGAAAAGGGCAATATAGGATATTTTCTACCCACTTTGCATCGATTTAAATACATCCTCCAGCCTTTAATTTTTTACAAACAATATTTATTAATTTCTTTCTTTTTATAAAAATGAAGTTTTCAGTTAATAGCTGGTCAATGTCTATCATTCTAGTACACAGTAGCCTAATAGATCACCTAGGAACACATAGCAAGATTATCAGCAGTTAAACATAATAGGAGATTTGCAAAATGAAAGACAGAAAACCCACAAAAAGTAAAGGACACATAGATTGTCCTGGTTAAGATGGACTGCAGCAGAAAACCATGAAAATTTAACACATCAGTAAACTTTTCGTCAAATATTTTCTTTAGCCTATGAAATAGAGCAATCACTGAAAGTGCAGAGCACCTTTAATTCCCTTGGGCTCCACTTCCTCCAGATATTGCTCAATATCTTGCATGATTACTTCCTGACCAATTCTCTCTCATATTTACTTTTGTTACGACAAATGCTTGCTGATCCTAGCTGGCCAAGCCAAATGCAATGACAATTAATCCTACAGCTTGTAAACTTGAAAAATGTCTTTTCAGACAGTGAACATGAGAAAGTTGAAGTTTTAGTTTGCTAAGAATTTAAGATTTTCACAACAAGGATGTAAGAAATCTAAGAGGAGAGGAAGAGGATTGTGGCTGCTTTTTAAATGAAGCATTCTTACAAATAAAGCTAAAAAGCTGTTTCCCATATCTGTACATTATTTTTAAATACTTGGTATGTTACATGGAAAAATTCTAAAATTATGTATCATATCAAGCATGCACTTTGCAACCACGGCTGTCTGTAAGAGTTGTGTCCACTCCAAAGAAAATATCAGATTCAGTTCAGGCATATGTTTTAAATAATCTAGGGATAGTGTGTAGTCAGGAATAATTTATTACGCACATCTGTAAGAGTGCTACGTTTTAAAAGACACAGTTTTTATTAAAGCTTAACATTATTTTCTTAGGGGAAGGGAAGAATCCTGACAGTTTTAAGGAATCAGTTTTCTTCTTTAATAAAAAAAAACAATAAAGGAAATAAATCCTGCACACTCAATTCAGTCCAGATTTTATTTGGTCATTCTGCATGGTTTTGTGACTTTTTTACTTTTCAACATGATGAAACAAAGGATTAAAGCTCAAAATCCCCCTCTTTAAATAGAAACAGCTTTTACCAGGAGCAGACAGAAATCTTTGTTCCAAGCTGACAGCAAAGGGCTGCATTCTGCCCTTGACACAGACACCCACTGCCAGGTGGGCTGGGAGAGCAGTGTGCATGGGTTGAGAGGCTTGCTATTCATCAGGGTTTGCTCTGGTTTCTTTTAACTTTCTTTTGAGGTGTGAAGACATGGATTCTGTTTTAAAAAAAGAAAGACTCTAACTTGCTGCATGGAAATGTCACTGGTCAAGGCTGATCTTGATCTACATTGCTTCAGTGAAGCATCTTGGCTTACTCCTGCTAGTACCCCACTTTCTTGGCAAGGCGTTGACTCACTCTGTCTTTCCCTTTCTGGTGCTCCAATTCCTGGCCAGGCAAGGGCAGGGGCACCTCAAATACGGGTCCTCCACCTGAAAGGAAAAATAAATCTAAGCAGTTGGCAACCCTTCAGAAGGCGGGAATTGTGGATTTTTCTACATGGGGGTTAAGTTTTTCCAAGGGATGACAGAAGGGACAAGAGCTGCATTTTGTAGCCTACAGAACAAAGGAAGTATGCTCAACTGAAGCTTTCAAGCGATCTTCTGCAGTTATACATAATCACAGCCTTTGAGTCCTTGGTTCCCCCAACACTCAGCTTGCTGTGGGCAAGAGAAAACTGCAGTTTCAGGCTTGCTAATTTATTCTTACCCACAGATCCAGGATGCTCATGCATCTCTGAACACAACATTCCTAAAGCAGCGGCGTTTCTGTAGTTTGGGTAATACTTCCATCTCCCTGCATTTGTTTGCATGTCACATCTATGTGCGGAGCATATGTTGAATAAATATTTTGAAACCAGGACATATTTTCTAAATATACTACCAGTGGGACATCCTTCTCTTGAAGAAGTTATCCTTTTCTTTTCAAATTACAAGTCTTATTCTTCCCAACTGCTTGTGAAGACTAATAGTTTTGCCTTGATTGGAGTAGCCACTATAGATGGGTGGCAAAGCCTGGAATAATCATAGGCACAAAAATCTAATCGTATCTTGAGGTTAAGTTTCACTAACAATAATGTTATTCTCTATTAAGCATCATGTCCTTTCTGGTATAGCATTTAGGGTGAGATTTGAAACTTCTATTTGATTGCATTTTTTCACTTTTTACCAGTTTCAAAGGATGTCCTAAAAATATGTCAAAGAGTATTTCTCCTATCTTTTCTCCTGGTTTCAAAATAAAAGAGCAGCTTTTCTGTGCTTTTGGGGTCCATGCTTATTTAAGCAAATATAAAGAAAATCGTTTCTTTTATAAATGAAAGGATTTTTAATCCCTTTATCCAAGTAGAATATAACAGATATTCAAAGTTTAATATTATTAAGTATTGTTATTCAGTAAATCCATGAGAATGGCTAGTCAACCTCAAGTTCTTTCCCATATTTTACAGGCAATTAAATTTCTCAAACAGCTTATTGGAAGGATGATTTGACAAGTGTGCAAAATTTACAAATATTAGTAAGTTTAATTGAACATCCTCATATTTCATAGGAACTGCATTACAGAAAACATGAAATTTTAAGTTACTGTGAGTTTCATATTGCATGGACAGAACTTCAGAAGGGAATTATGTTGCTGAGCTTAATAAGCACATGTGCAATTTATGGCATTATCAAAAATTGGAGAATATAATACCTACAAAGTTATTGAAATTTGACAGAATGCATTTGTTCACAGAATAAACTCATAAAAAATAGAAAAGTTAATTTTAAAATCAATTATTTGGACTAATAACTGTATAGTGTCAGATGATATAGTATTCAAGCATATTAAGATATAGAAAATCTGGAAGACAATTGAAAAGATGTTAAAATACAACTAAAAGACAATAGCAAGAGATGCTGAATGATGACCAGTTATGGCAGCAGGGACAAAATTATTTGTCCTATTGTAATATTTAATATTTTCTATTAAGGAGATATCTCAAGAGAAGCACTGATTTTTGAAAGTAAAAGGCTGCAAGAATTTGACTACAAGTATTTCAGAAAGAAAAGTCCTGCTGGAGAGGCCTGCAGCCAGTGGATTCACTCTGTGTAAACATACTTGATACAGCCTTTGTTCAGCATAACAATTTTTGACAGGGCATATAGTACTAATAAAAGGCAAATTAACTGCTTTATGGACTCTTTACTGATTCAGCATTATCACACTATGCAAACTCCATTAATCACATTTTCTGGACTGAAAAATTAAAGTTACAGAAGCTAGATTTTAATCACATTAATTACAGTTTCTATATTTTGCATCTGCGTTTATAATCATGACTTAGTTAAATTAACTAATTTTTATAACAAAAATAATTGATGTAAAAGGCACTATACACTCTAATAGCTGAATAATAAAAGCCTTACAAATGTATGTTCCTGCTGTGATCCATCGTGATGAAGATCTCAGGATTGGACCCAAATGCAATTTTAGTAGAATTTCAAGTTGATTAAAACAACAAATACTTATCAATCATAATTTGAAGGTAATAGCTCTACAGCCTTCATTGATAAGAAAATACTCTAATAGAACCATAATCATGCCGTAGATACCAGTAAGAGGTGACTTTTTGTGACATTCTTTACCCCTGGTATTAATAGTAGCACATCTCATGTTTCACCAGTCATCAGGCTCCAACAATCTGAGTCTCAACATTTCAGTTTGTGTGTGGGTGTGGGTGTGCGCGAAAAAGCTATGTATTACATCCTGCCATGTTGTTTAATTTGTATCATGTGTGCTCTTCAGTGTGGCACCTTGCAGGTAACCTTCAATCTGAGAAAAATTTTCTACAAACTGGAAAGTGTTTTATACTTATTTTATATACCAGGAAATTAAATGCAGAGAAAATAACTGATTTGCAAAAAATACTACAAAAAATTTTTAGAGCAAAGAAATAAAGGTAGGATAATATTGCTATCCAAAATATTGGACCATTTTCTCCAAGGTCTTTCAATAATCTATTATTGCACCTCAAGTAGGGGGAAAGGAGACAACTGTAATTCCACTTAAAAAATAAAATAAGTCATAGTTCTAATTTTAAATGCAATTTAAAAAAAAGGAAAAATAAAATAGCAACCAAAAAAGCAATTGTCTTGGGCATGTGCACATTTAGTTTATTTTTATTTTTAGGGTTTTGGTATATTCAAATGTCATGCCTTTTGTTCTTCCCTACATATTATTTATTCTCTCTCCAGCATTTTGGGTGGTTGTTGATAGAGTGGGCATTTTTTGCTTTAGTTGAATGATCTTTCTTATAGCAGATCATTCAGTTATAAAAAGAAATTCCCTAACCAGAAGTCAAAATTTTATCCCAAATGGAATTATGTCTGCCAAAGTGATGCTATTAAGGTCACTGAGATATTAAAATTACCCTTTAATGCAATTCATATAAGTCATCCTGATATCCACCTTTTAAGCTTGGTTTATGAAAAGCAACACGTTTTCTCTCAGAAATATTTTTTTAGTGAATGATAAAAATATTCCATTTAAAAAAATAAGATTGGTATATTTTGGTAGTGTTGAGATTTTTCTTACTGTAGATAAAATTTCTTTCAAGACCATGACATTTCCTAAAATATTTAGATTTCAGAAAATCTTCATCTATTTTCTTTTAAATACGTCAAAAAAACCCCCAAATAAATACAATAAAATATTTCCTATTGGTGTTGTTTGTTACTCCTTCTCCAGGTCAAATAAACATACTTTGGATGTACTTGCACTTTGCATTTTTATTCTCAACAGTTTTTGAAGGCTTATGATGAGCTTCTTGTGCAGTCATATACGAAGTCAAAAATCTAATCTGAGGGATCAGATTAAATTTTACTAATAACAAGTTTATTCATTAATAACTAATACATGTGTTATTATTATTGATCACATTTCAATAATAATTATATTATTAATTATTAATATTATTAATAATTTCAGGAAGCTAAGCTGCAAAAATGAAAATTAGTCATACTAGTGTGACATATTGCATGCTTACAGCTTTCAAATTGCTAATTTTTGGATTTAGTGATCCTCACTACACCAATCACCAGCTGTTTTAAAAGTATCTCGCATCTGGCATCTTGCATGAGCTCCTCTGCATCCCTGAGGAGATTATGATTACTCTTTTTACCAAGGACAGTCAAATATGTGGAAATATGTGAAAGGCAGCAACTTACATTAATGGAAAATATTCAATGATTATAAGACAGTAATAGATAACAAACAACATTGCTTTGGAGCACCACTTGCAGTGTTTGAAATGTGTGGTCAATTCCTGTTGCCACTACATACATTCAAGACATCAAACTATGGTCAGGAATTATAGAAACCAACATAACGGAAGATACCACAGACAGGTTTTTGATACAGGTATAATTTAATTCCCTCTTTCGAGCAAATGTATAATAGTTAGCTGGAATTTTTGTTCCTCCAAAACAGATTTAACTCACTAGTTCACAGTATTTGTAGCTGCAGAGGTTTCATTCAGAGTCTTATTACTCTTGTTCTACTGCTGTTTAGCAGGACAGTTAAGATTAAGGAGGGATAAAAATCTTACAAATATTGCAGACCAAAAAAGTTAAAATACTTAAATTTTTTTGAATAATCAGCTTTTAGACTAAGATATGAATAAAAGAAAATTTTGCTGAAGGAAGAAGGCATGAAGTTGGAACTATATAAATTAGGCATTTTAACTAGTAAACAACCATACTGAAATGGCAACTTTTCAAAGCAGAACTGTTTTTCAGATTACTTTATTGCAAACATGCCCTCCATTATTGGTGGAGCTTATATATCGCTTAATGCCAGTTGTGAGGAATGATGCTTTAGAATTATTTCATTTTATCAGCTGGTCTTAACTGCAACAGGGAATCTCTTCTACATCACAGACTGATGTTCATATAATTAACTTTTCTCCAACTGTGACATGAAACTACTATCAGTACCAAGATGACCAATTTTGCCTGCAGTTTCTCTCAGAGTGCTGCAATCAAACTGTGCGATTCTGCAGTGGCCTATGCACCCATAGATCACATCAAGGCCTTCAGATGCTTATATTTTTTCTGCCTTGTCCTTTAAACAATTCTGTCCATTGCTGTTGCTTTTTGTGCAATTTATTTGAGTAGAGAATGTCTGATTCTTTTTTAGATTCATCCTATTCCTATGAGTCATGAGAACCTCAGTTATTTTTCTGTCTTCAGTCTCTTTCCAAAGACACAGTTGCGACAACCCTATATGTGTTCAGGACTAAACCTATCTACTTAAACTTCCATGACATTTGACAGTCAAGCATATGTATGTGTACAATTTGCACGTGTACAAATTATGGTCACCTTCAACGACACCTTTTTCAGATTAGTTTTAAGCTGCTGTGACTTTCACCGGGGATGCTGTTATCTTATTTAAAATTAATTCTGTAGAATTTTATAGATCTTTTTCCTTCTAGACGTGATGGAAAATTTCTTTTAATGTGTCCACTTTCTCACTAGATACAAGCTATTCTTGAAGTAAAGTCATTTAAACCCAGTTCAAGTGTAGTACATCAGTAATGAGGTGCAATTTATCTTTACTCTCACCTCATTCACAAACTTGTCCTCTAGTGAGGGGGTTTTAATTCCTTCTCCCTCCATTTCTCCACACTTTCCTGTGACTGTTCTGTAATGATTAATTCTGAAATATTTTAGCAACTCAGCCATGCTAAATAATTTAAATTTAAGTGCCCTCACAACTTTTCTACATCCTCTTTTTCTTATAAGATATAAAATCAGATCTGTTCAATCTAATGTTGGCCACCAATAACTCTTTCTGTTTCTGTCATGTCTTAATTACTTTTGCCTTAAGTCTTTCACTTATGTGTGACAATATTAAGTAAAGCCTTTCCATCATTGTTAATTATAAGTGTGACTGTGAATAATTACTCTCCAAGTTTGCAGGATTTATTTCACATTTACGGTGGAAAGTATATAACTTCTTTTAATACTATATTCAGACAAAAAAAGTGTAAATTAATGAGATGTGGTGATTTCTTCTAATAATATTCACACAAAAGATCACAAATCAGTTTCTCTGAGATCAGCAGGACTATTCCAGATTCAGCCCATTTTAATGAGGAAATAGATACAATGCATAAACCAGGCAATTTCCAGTGTAGGGTACACAGTACAGCTCAATTCACGGAGCCAGTGACTCGGTATCTTTGGCACCCCAGGTACATTTGCAGACCATCTGAGTCTGGTTATATTTTTGGCTTCATTTGTCCGTAGTAAGCAAGTATACCACCAGAAAACCACCTTGATAATTAGTAAGGGCTGTAATAACATCTGGTTACCAGTTGGTAGGCACAACAACACACAGATGTATTGCTGCCTCACTCTGCTCAGAGAATACATCATTAAGAATGAGTCCTACTTGTGACACTCAAGGATAAAGTACACACCTAAATTTTTACCTGTTCTAAATGAATTCTAGTCACATGTCTGATTAAGAAATTCTATTTTTCCAATGAGAGATTACTATGCATACATAATTTAATATACAAAAATTAGGACTTATTGCATCCCCATGGTCAGCAATGGTCTCAAGATCCGTCTTCACATTCCTGAAGGTGCTATTTAAAATTTAAAGGCTTCCCAAAAGTTGAAGTGTATTACAGGTATATTCCCAAAACTCTGCTCTATGAAAGTGTCTTAATGAGACAAAGTGGGTAAAGGGAAAAGGAGGGAAAAGATGAAAAGGGATGGCTGCCTAAAGATCTACTAGACCTGGGCTATCCCATTCTTACCCACCAACAGGCCAAAGTTTTCTAACCTCTGGCCTAAAGACAAAGTACCTATAAAATAAATTCAGATGGGCAAATTAATTTACTATAATACAAGTAAATAATAAATAAAAAATAATAATAATAAAACAATTACTAGAATAACAAAATAAAAATAATAAAGGTGTTAATGGTGTTTGAAAATAAAGCTCTTCCAACAGGCCTATCACTGATGAAGCAGAGGAAAGAAAGCTAAGAAGTCTCTAAGAACAAGTATTTAATTGTAACGTAGAGTCTGAAGGTGAACAGAGGGTCTGATTACAAATTGAAGTTTTGAAGAGTAAGTTTTGAAAAGCACAGTGAGCTACCCTGGATGAAAGAGATAGATAAGTCTATTGCTATACAAACAAATTGGTTCTTTCTGGCTTTCAAGGTAAAAGGAGAAAAGACAGAAATGTTTTGTCCTAGAACAAGAAAATTATGAAAGAAAAACAGAGAAGATTTTTTTAATGTCAGAAATGGGTTTATTATCCTGAAGAGCTAAAATTCTGCAGTGAACCAATTTTTCAGCAGAGATAAAGAAAAAGTAGCATCATCTCCCAGTGTCAAATAAAGTGCAGACCTCAACACTGCTATAATTAACTTAATACAATATTTCAGTTTTCTATAGTACTGGGGGTTTTAATCTTTTTTTTTCCTGCTTTTCCTAGTTTTCTTCTGTGCATTTGTAAATGAGAAGTAATCTTCAAGCAATATCATCATGAGGAAGTGTTTGCACAGTGAATTGTTTTGGAAGAGCATTATTGACCCAGAGGATATACTGAAGTCTCTTATGACAACATTTGTGGGAAAAGTCATCCATTTGCAATGGAAAGAGGTGGCTATTGACTTAAGATGAGTTTACCATCAAGGAGAAAATAACCATGGTACTCTATGACTTCTTTTACTAGAATCTTTTTCTTCACTCTTATTGATGTATTTACCATTACAATCCCTTTGCAAGGCAAAGCATTACTAAAAACTACACCTTTCACAAAGGGAACTAGGACACAGTAGGATTGTAAGCAATTTGCCAATGGTGACACAGGATTTACGCAAAACAACAAGGAGCTGAACCCTTGTTTGTCAATCCAATCAACATTTTAAAATCAAAATGACTGGCTTACCTATCTAGGCCTCTAGACAAAACTAAAATCGAACTCCATTGGAGGCTTTTTGTAAACTCTTCAGATGAATGTTTCCTACCAGGTATTCTTTCTTTATAGGCAGTGGGAGGTGGGAAAAAAGCAACAAATAAAATAAAAGTAAGAACATAATGTATTTCAAAACTGTGAGTTAAAGGAGCTGTGTCGATAGGGGTTGCAGGTCCCTAGCTTCCTTATATTATTAAGCCTTTTCTCTAAAGACCTTCAGCTACATTGTATGTGACATTTCAGATCATACATATATTTCAGAATAAATAGCAACTGGAAAACTATACACAAAATAAGGAAAGAAGGCTTGGAACTCTGCTTTGTTGTACTCCCCGTAAGTTAAAAACAGTAATGTTACAAATACTATTTTTCTTTGCAAAAAAAAAAAAAAAAACAAAACAACAACTAAATCTATTTTGATGACAGGTTTGCGCCAAAGTGGCACTTTTAGACACTATTAATTGAACAGAAAGAGTTCTCCCTCTGTCTGGGAGGACTGACATGTGTCTGGCTATGAGTGCCATACTGAAAAGGGAAGAACTTGTTTCTCACCTAAACAGAGCTGACACTAACATGATTTGGGTTATGTAGTTAGCTGGGATCAGCTATGCAGCTTCTGCTTTGTCGAAGACTGAATGTTGTAATTTATGGCTTAAACATCTTCATGAAGGACTTTCGCCTATTATAGCAAAACTGTGAATGGGGCCCTGAACTGCTCACTGCCCATTGATGAAGAGAAGAATACACTCACAGTGTGTATTCTTAGCACCTTTGGGGTGGAGGCCACAGCCCCAGAGCTATCAGCTACCAGGCTCACACAGACCCTCAGAATTAAGGGTGGGAAGAGGAGAGGTTTGGTGTGGGTGGTGAAAAAGCCTCTGCTCCGAGGCACTTAGCACCCATCCTCTGCTGTGCAGACCAGCTCAGCTGTGGGGCCCCTTCACCCCGGGAAAAGACCCATCCACATGACAGCGCATCCACAGGACAGCAGAGCGGGTGTCATGGCCCATCAAAGGCCCCCCCAAAGGGGTCCCCAGACCCTGCACCAGAGCACTGCAAATGATGCAACAGATCCACAGTGTTGCAAGTTGTGTCAAACTTACCCTCCCCAAGGGAGGCACCTGGGCATTCCCACCTGGCCCAAATGTATATTAATCCACTGGATTCTATATTTTTTGGTGGCAGGCAGCAGAGGACCCTCCCCCCCAAGACCAGATGGAGGGGAGCAACGAGACATCATTGGGACCCTCAGAAGGGTGATGATTCCACCTAACCCCGTTACTCCTTCCCCTCCCCACCTCTTTTTCTATTTCTTTCTCTCTCTCTTTGCTCTTTCTTTCTCTTAGCCTCTTTTACTAGTAAATAAAATATGTCCATTTTTTTGGCACCAACATCTAATCTTGTTTGATTTTAATCATGGTTTTTGGGTATGTTTCAAACCTTTCAGGGTCCAATTAGTTTTATTCACAGAGGCTTAGTTTCCTTTGGTT
>NW_008237255.1:0-5430 GCF_000691975.1 Corvus brachyrhynchos
TGCGCTCGCCACAGCCTGGCCCGCTGGGCCTGCAGCTGGCCCAGCCCTGAGCTGTGGCTGGCTCTGCTCCTTGCCCGGGCCTGGGGATGCTTGGGGAGCTCTCCGTGGGTGTATCGGAGTGCCGAGGGCTCGGTCTTTGTCTGGCTCAGCTGGAGGGAGCCTCCTGTCCCTGTGGAGCAGAGGGAGAAGAGCCGGCAGTTGGGTTTGTGGCAGTTGCCTCCTGCCAAGAAATTGCAATGGGACACTTTTACAGACTATTGAATGAGTAGGGGAGCGCTAAGTAGACAAGGAATTGGTTGTTGTAAAGCCCCAGAACATGTGGGGATTTCTTCTTTCTCACCCTGCTTGTGAGGATTTGAGCTTTTCTCTTGCCTGACAGAAGTGCAGTTGCTGCCAAGGGAAACATACCCAAGGACCAATGGTGATGCAGGCTTCCCTTTGCTTCCTTTCTTCTTCCCTCTCTGCTCCACAGCTCCCTCGTGCCAGAACCTCGCTGCTGCCTCACCTGAGGATTCAGAGCTGCCTCCAGGCCCTTCCAGCACAAGTGTAGTTTCTCAAGAGCGTGAGGCTTTCCCAGCACCTCCCAAGAAAGTGCTTGCCACCTCCAGACTTCTTTAGGATTCGTCAGAGGAACCAGGTACACACAGATTTCTACGCCAGCCTGAGCTGATCATTCCGCTGGTTCCTGTATAACGCTGTCTGTGTTATGAATTGTTGTCTTCCCTGATGGGGGAGATGTTCAGATTTTTGCCAGGAGAAAAAAGGAGGCGAATGGGACTTCATGCTTCTTAGTCTCCAGATAGGTGTTTACTTAGCAAAGAAAAAAAAGCCACTGGCCTGACCGAGACATAGCACAGAGCAGAGAATGCAGCAAGAAGACAACTTATCAAGATTTCACAGGCTTTTAAAGGTAAATTACCCAATGAAAACCTAAAACACAAGATCTTTTCACTTTTTTACCAATGTCCAACATGTTCCTAAATCACGTAGACAGGAACTGCGGAATTCTGTGTCCAATCATCCCAGACCACTATTGCTGCAAAATATGGAGGTAGTGAAGAAGGAAGAAGAAGCTTTTAACTACAACTTATCCTCCATATTGAGGATTTCTACTTTTATCTATTTACTACACAAACAGACCTAAAACCTCTAAATTTTTCACCCTGTGATAATCTCACATAGTATTCTATCACCTAATTGACACCATTGTAGATTCAAATTCCTCCCAGAGGCTAGGCAAATCTTCCCATGGACAAAGGTCAAAAACAGTACTGTTCAGGAGGGTAGAAGGCTTCAAAACAGGCAGAGAAATATTCTCTGCATTGTGGGTTCCCACACCTGTAGACCATCAAAGCACTTCTGTGGCCCTTCCAGAGAGCAGCAGCTGCACATCTTCAGAGCAGCACACCCAGCCTACAGCCCATCAGGTAGGGAGAGAGTTTCTACCGTTGCTTTTCAGGAAGATCATGAAAAGTGACCACTTGAAGTATTTTCCTGCAGTGCTCTGTCATGTGTACATCTCAAGTGTGAATCAGACAGGAATTGTCAAGTGAACTGGGAAGCAGGACCTTGATAACAAAACCAATCTCTGTCTGCTTTTGCTGTCCTTCCTCCAGATTTGGAGGGTGTTCTGGCCATTTTCCAGACAGCCTCTCCATAGGGGTGAAAGGGAGAGGCAAAAAACATTGGTCCACAACCGGTCAGTGTCAGGTGAACTCCCATCTTTCTTGGAATGAAGCCCAACTAGGATGCTGACAGGATATTGCAGAGTTTACAGATTGTCTCTCCTGCAAAGAAGGCTATTAGATTTCAGTGAGCTCTGTGTGTCCCCAGAACTGCTGCAGCTGCAGAATAGGGCCTCACGCACAAGGTTGCTTTTTATGATACAATCACAGCTGAATTTTAGCATGTGTGTCTGCAGATCTGGGCTCTTCCTGGGTGAATCCACTTTCTGTGGTCGGTTGTGATGAGAAACTCAGAAGCAGCCAAATGCAAAAGCTGCTGGGGAGATTGAAAAGACTGTGATTATAAAGTGTTAGAGTGTGTGTGAGTGTGTGTGTGTGTAGATCAATTTTACAGTCCATCCTTTAATATACACACTCAACAATTAGATGAAATACTTTTTAAGAGAAAGAAATCAGTGTTCCAGTCCCCTGGGAAGTTGGAATACAGTTCTGGAATTGAGTTTGCTGTGTGCTTCCTGTGATGTTTGCTGCAAGGCAGCAATAGAGCTCTGCATCCCAAAGCCACATTCTGGAGCCTGACCAATGTGTTTGGATTCCTGCAGCCAAACCAGGCCATCCAGCCCCCAGTGCTCCACCTGGCAGTGCTGGTTGGGCAGCATGGACGGCCTCCAGCTTGGAATAGTCCTGGGGAAGAGGAATTGCCACCCCTGGATCTAGAGCTTGCTGTTGAGACACTGGAGGAGATGCGTTCGTCCTCCCTGCCTGAAAGGTCTCCCTTTGCTCAGGTAACTCCATTGGGTGGGAATGAAAGGGGCTGGGCTGAGAGCTGTGAATGTTGTTTCACGGCTGAGAAGCCAAGGCTTCTTGGATTAAGCTTTGAATGGACAGGGAAGGATTTGCTTGGTCAAGCAAGATTCCAAAACAAGAGGGAATGAAAAAGTCTCCCTCCTTAGTGAGGATGAGAGGTGTGAGCCTGTGTTGGCCAGGTTTGGGTGCTCCTTTTGCTGGGGAGCATCCCTGGTGCAGGGGCATTTGTGGTGATGAAGTGGAAGCTTTGGCAGCTTTTGGACTGTGTTTGAGAAGTCAATCTTCTCCACTGTTGAAGGCCTTTGGAGCCCAGACTTTGTTAGGAACAAGGGATGAAAGTGTGTGAGCAGTGGAGCTTTTAGGGGGCAGATGTGTTGGTTTTGAGGCCCCATGACTTGTGTGATTGGTGAGCAGGACAATGATGATGCTGGACATGAAAGGGTTAAGGACTCCTTGAAGCCCGGGGGCTTGTTCTGTGTTGGAGAGCAATTCAGTCAGGGACCATGAGTCCTTGTGTTTGACAGATTCCCTCTTTGGATTAGGAATCCCCTTCCTCTTAACTCTTGCCTCTTCCCATGATGCCTTTTTCTGGTCTTAAAATCAAGAGCCATACACGGTTAGAAGGGGAAAAGGGATTTTACCTTGGTATTTATTTTAAGGATCCTTAGGTGCACACATCCAGGTCATATGCATCAAAATGCACCCCACTGAATATGCCCCAAAAGATCTGGTATAACATTCTAGGTGTTACTAATTAGCATATCTATCAAAGATTCCCCAATGAGAGGCTCAAGTGAGCCCCTCTGCCCAAGGAGCCTTCCCCTGGACGGTTCCATCTTATTTTATAAAATGTGTTCTGGAGAGGACCTTGGGGTCTGGGGCACACTGATCCCTAGCTATGAAGCTTCTAAAATGTTTAGTCTCTTAGCTTGACAAACAAGTCCAAGAATGGAGGGAAAAAGCACTGAGAATACAGAAGTTGTAAAAAAAGGTGTAACAGGGGTATAAAAGGAAAGGCAAAAAATCTTCATGGCATCACCCAGACGTGTCTGGACTTTTCAGTTCCTGTGTTGGCACTGGCCTTTTTGCGTATTATTATACAATTTTGCCAAAGAATTTCTCTGTTTTATTTAATATGCAGACCCACTACCTGCTGCAGATTTATTAGCCAGGAAGGGCAGAGTCAAGGTGGAGAGTGGGATTTTTTTGGGATCCCCACTATCTCATTGCCAAGTGTGATGAACTTCTGTCTTCTGTAAACTCACACACAGCAGTTTTCAAAAGCATTTTCTTCTTCAAGAGAAGGAAATGTGGCAGGCTCTGACGTATTGTATCCCTGAAGTCATTCCAAGAAAACAGTGAGTGATATTTGGGTTTCTTTCTTTCTGGTTTTCTTTCAAAGGGAATGCTAATGTTGTGCCCAAGTTTTCAGGAGGGGAGGCTGGGAACAGGGCTGCAGCAGAGGGAGCTTTGCCTGGCACCAAGAGCAGCGGCAACAGTTCCCCAGAGCCCGAGGAGCCTGGTAAGGAGAGAGCCCACACTGGTTTCGAGAGCTCTGAGGCGGCTGCTCTGAGCCTGCCTCTGGCAGGGAGGGAGATGAGAAGAGTTGAGTTCCTGTCTGCTGGTGCCTTTAGGTCAAATCCTGCCCTGGCACAGCCTCCCCGAGCCCTGCCCTCCACGCTTCTCCAGGGGCACTGACACCGAGTGCTGTGCTGTGGCCAGAGAGCCGTGAATAACCCTGACCCTGTGGGAGTTGTGTCACCAACCCGGGTGTCCCAATGTGGTTCATAGCTCACAGCACCCTTCAGCTTCAGCCATTCCAGTGAGGACTGAAGTGTCTCTGTCAGCACAGAGAAAGAGCAAGGCTGGGCTTCTGTGTGGGAGCTGGGACTGTCTGTGCTTCAAGCTCTCGTTGGTGCCATTTGCACTGGGGATGCTGAGAATTTATTGGGATTCTGATGTCTTTTCCTGGTCTCAAAATCGAGAGTCAGACACAGTTGGAAGGGAAAAAGGGATTTTACATTGGTATTTATTTTAAGGACCCTTAGGTGCACACGTCCAGGTCGAATGCACCTCAATGCCCACCGCAATGCCTACCACACAAAAGATCTGGTATAGCATTTAGCAGATCTATCAACAATTCCCCAATGAGAGGCTCAAATGAGTCCCCCCTCCTCAAGGAACCTTCCCCTGGATGGTTCTATCTCAGTTTACAAAATGTGTTCTGGAGAGGACCTTGGGGTCTGGGGCACACTGATCCCTAACTATGAAGCTTCTAAAATGTTCAGTCTCCTAGCTTGACAGACAAGTCCAAGAATGTAGGCAAAAAGCACTAAGAATACAGAAGTTGTAAAAAGGTATAAAAGGGATATAAAGAAAAGGCACAAAAATCATCATGGCATCAGTACTTCAAACCTTCAGAGGTTCTGAAAACTTGAAAGGATCCCTGTTCTTTAGGGAGCAGGCATCAAATTCCCAAGTGAGAGTCTGCCTTTGAGGCCATCTTTAACAGTCCCTGATAGGAGGACCATTGCTGCCCAAGGGAAAGGTACTCAAGGGCCAATATTGACTCAGTGTTCCCTTTGCTTCCCAGATTGCATCTGATTGACCTCTCCAGGAGGGCTGCCCTGAATGGGAAGAAGAGACAGAGAGAGAGCCTGTGTGAAGATTGGGCAGGTGCAATCCCTCTGTCTATAGTGATATTGATAGATGTGTATAGTTATATTTATCTATCTCTGTAGTTATCTTTCTAGATTTATACAGTTGTATTTATATGTCTATATAGATGAATTTAAAGATCTATATAGTTAAATTTTTATATATACTTATGTATATCGTTATATTTATGCATGCATAGTTGTATTTCTAGATCTGCGTAGTGACATTTTTGCATGGGTACAGTTGTATTTATATATATGCAGTTATGTTTATAAATAGT
>NW_008237256.1:0-510 GCF_000691975.1 Corvus brachyrhynchos
ATTCTACTGACTTTGACCAAGGTTGATGGTCCATCTTCACTTAACCCGAGAAAGGGACATAAGTCAGTGATGTTTGTAAAGCAGCCATAAAACATAGCCCCTTTAGTTTGTTGGATTGTTGCCAGTCTGCAAGGCTCTGTTGACAGGTCATTGGAAGTAGATGTTCGAATCTAACTGCAGTTTGACGCTTTGTCAGTCCCCATCACCAGGAGGCTTAAAGGTTTAGGTTGAGAGGTGGTGCATGTTTTTTTTAGAGGAATGGCCCAGTGAAGAGAAGTGTTCACTTCCATGACTGTTGTTGTAGCCTTCAAGAGAAATGTGCTAGGCTTAGCACTTTGTGAGAATTCTTGGTTCATTCTAACAGAACTTCCTTGGTTCTGTTGGTTTGGTTTCACAGCTGGAGCAAAGGTACAGCATTGGAAGCAATTCCTAGGGCAGAAGCGGGAGATATCCAAAGCTCTGGATTTCGTTGTCCTTCAGTGTAACTGAGTGTAGTCTAATTGGAGGAGT
>NW_008237257.1:0-8380 GCF_000691975.1 Corvus brachyrhynchos
CCACCAACCACACGTGTCCACATGGCTTTGGAATATCTCCAAGGGTGGAGATTCCACCGTCTCTCTGGGCTTTGTCACCCTCAAAGTAATAAAGTATTTCCGGGTATTCAGAGGGAACCTCCTGTGTTACAATGTCAAAATTTTCTAAAGTCAGGGCATTCCTTAATATAAGATCTTTGTCTATTTTCAGGCATATTTGGTTAGAAAAGAAACTCAATCAGTGGAAGAGACAGCAGCTGCATCCCTTAGACCTCCCTCATGGACATCTTGGAACTAACTCCTCTTTAAGGATGTAGTAAATCAAGATGTTGTATGTCAGTAGAAGAGGCAGCAGCTGCAACCCTTAGTCAAGGACATCCTGGAACTAAATCTCTTCAATGATGTACGACATCAGGATGTTGGTGTATGTCCACACATTTATTGTCAACTTAGCAAAAGCCCCAAGGTCCATATATCCTACACCCAGACCATCTTCAGTATAATACTAAAAATCACTACTGCAGATCAAAAAGGTCCTGCCCAAGTGAAGACTCTTCCCCTGAGCATATGTAGAGCTTTGCTGGGGTTACATAACTTGTATGGAAATTATTATCCAATCGTAAAAGAGGAACTGTTCTTTGGAAGATATTAACTCTGAACCTCTGTGTATATTGGTGTGGATGTCCTGGATTTGTTGAATATCACCAAGCAGCCAGGCTTGCACAGCTCTGACCCAGTCCAGTGGGGTGCTTTGGCCACTCCTTCCCAGTCAGGCTGATTCCAGCCTCAAAGGGAGTCACTGTTGGGATGCCCCTGTCCCTCCTGAAATACAGATGGGTTGTGTGCCTTTACAGCCTGATGACATTGGAGTCGTCTCCTGTCCACTGTCAGTTGGAGCCTTGGAATCCAGTGGGAGTACAGATCCACACACTCTGGCAAACCCGGCCATCCCTCTCCTCCACCTGGCTGGATGCAGGGCCCCCTAGCCTGATCATAGGATTCCTCACTCACTTGTAAAAACAGCTCAGAACTGCTTTTGATAAGATCAGGAGTAAGATCAGCCCTCCCACTCTGTCTTGGGATCTGCCAGATGGAGACTGGAGCAGCAGCTTTCCTGAAAGAACCCCATCTGTGACTGATTTTCCTGCAATTCACACACTCGTGCCTCTGGGGCTGAGGTAGATTTTCCATCCCATTTCCTCATGTCCTCTCCATGATCCCACAGGTAAAAGCACAGGGTAACCTGGTGTGTACCCTCTATATCCTCTCTCCTGAGCAAAACAACACTTACTGTTGATAACAGGATCTGTCCTCCGTGAGATGCTGGACCAGCTTCTCTGTAGTCAAGACCACAGTGGAAGAAAGACTTTCTTTGTATTACCAGAGCTGACCAACCACTGCCTGCACCATCGCTGCCTCTTCATCTCTCTGTAAGAGATAAGAAGAATTTAATACTTGAAATAAAGTAAAAGGTAAGAATAATACTAATGAAAAGGAAAAAGATGAAGAGGAATAAATCCCATGAAAAAGCAGTGATGCACAATGCAATTGCTCACCACCACCCACTGACTGATGCCCAGCCCAGTGTGCAGCAAAGATCAGCACCTCCCAGTCAACTCCCCCGGTTTATATACTGGGCATGATGCTCTGTGCTCTGGAACATCCCTCTGGCCAGTTTGGGTCACCTGTCCTGACCATGCTCCCTCCTGACTTCCTCTGCAGCTCCACACCGGCGGAGTAAGTGACACTGAAAAGTCCTTGAGTTGAGGTGTGCACAGCTGAGCAAAATCTGAAACACATTGTTGTCATCCTGAATTCTCACCAGGCAGGCTTGTCCCTGGCTCTGACAAAGCCCAGCAAAGGTCCCCGGGTGTACCAGAGGGAAGCAGGGCCCTGTTCTTGTTCCAGCAATTCCCAAAGGAGGCACCTGGACACCATCAAGGCCACCTGGATGCAGAAGCCCAGAAGATCAGGGCTGATGTGTGTGTTTCAGATACTGATAACCAAGAGCTGCAGAGCCAAGCAGGTATTGTTGGTAAGAACACACTGTGGGAAAGAACAGGATGAGGCTGGAGAAGGGCCCATACAGAGGTAGGGCAGCCTTGTTCTGGCTCCTGGAGAAAAGCACAACACAGGACAGTGCAGAAGCAAGAATGAGGCCAGGAAGTGGGAAGGGACTGTGGGAGGTATCAAGACCACCAAAGACCCTTGAAGCTTCTGCCATATTTTCAGAAAAGTCAGGAAGAACAAACTTCTTGTGATAACCAATTTGCATAGAAAGCAAGAAACTGATCTCCAGGGTGGGGAAAACTTGTGTATAAAGAAGACCAGATGTGTGTGAACACCAGGACCCTGAACACCCCATCAGCTGGATCAATGCTGGACTCAGGACTGTCATCTGTTTTTCTCTGTTTCATAATTTCTTTCTGTTTAATTCATGTTTCTATTTCTCTCTTCCCTTTCACATCACCCTTTTATATAAACTCCACTGCCATTGCTTATACCAAGAGGTCAAGGACTGACTTATACCAATTTCCATGCCAGGTGTGTCATTTAATAAATCTTTATAAGCTTTGGTGGACCCTCTGACTTTTTTCATTCTTTCTGACCACGAGCATTTGCAAATCTTGGGTGCTCCCTCCCCGTTAAGGGTGGGAAGCCACACTGGGTCCCTTGTAAGCCACAGCAAAAACCAGAGGAGGCTTCAGGGCAGACTGAAGAGCACCAGGGTCCAGCCAGGATTCATCCAAACCCTGACACAGGACCTGGGGAAACTTGGAGGGCAGGGGGGAGCTGCCTGTGTCCAGGGAAAGCCCAAAGAGCCCTGGGCACTCTGGAGGGAAAGTCAGGAAGCGATTCCAAAGCCTTTGGAAGATTCATTATAGTGTGTTGTCTGTATCACTTTACTCCCTAATTCTGGTTATGGTTTGTGGCGTTTAAGTAAAACCTTATAAAATGAAGGCCTCATTGCCTTTGTAAAATTATGGCTCAGGCCTGGTACTTTGGCTAGAGAAGGACTGTAAGAAAGGTCCATGAGAAGAAAAACATTTAGTTTTTACCCATGAGAACGCAGTATCAACAGAAGCATGAAAGTTAAACAATAGAAGAAGAAAACCAGCAACATATCTGCACCTGTTATTTTTCTGATTGCTTGAATGCTTATGCCATAGGTAGCCAATGGTAGTATGTTGTAGTTAGTAACAGCCAATGAGTCTAATTTGCGAGGGTAGTTTAGCAGCAGTTTAGAATATGTAACACAAATGATAACATACAAAAGGTGTATAAAAGAGGCTGCTTTGTTTAATAAATGGCTTTTTGGCCCTTGAAAGAGGCACTGCCCATGTGTGTCGTGACTGCCCCAACAGTGACAGTGGTTAGAGAGATAATGGAGCTGAAATTTAAATGTCCTCAGGAGAAGCCATTAAGGGAATTGTCTGTTGCTTCTGACATCTTCTGTCCAGCCTTCATTCCATTTGTCCTGAGCTTGACCTCCCACCCCACCTGCATTCGCTGTGCTGGGAAGTGCTCGTGCTGCCTGAAGACTCAGATCATTTTTAGGGCACTTCTACCTCCTGGGATTTCGTGTGTGATCCTCCTGTGCCATGGCAGCTACATCGAGTGCCTGGTTTCAGCAAATGAAGGAAACAGCGACCAAAGTGCCCCCCAAAGCAGAGCAGCTGAATTACCTAGTGAGATCTACACCAAATCTCAGGTAAGAGCCCTGGAAAGCTTGGATTAACCATATCTCTGTGTGAAGAATCTGGGATGTACAGCAATAGGAGAACCATTTCATCTGGAGAAAGAAATGTAAAGTTGCAATTATGACTTTTATGTTGTACCTTTACTACATTTGTATTACCTGTGTTTTTTCCATGCTTCTAACTAATGTATATCAGTACAAGTTTATAATTATCATGTTCCTTCTGAGACTGAAACCTGAACTGTGAACGCCTTGCTCCAGGATTATTCCAGAAACTTACAGGTGTATTTTGTGTCTGGTTCTTAAAAGAAGTTTTAGGAAAATAAGAAATAAAATAATGCACTGAGAGAGAGAAAGAAGCTGCTATTCCTTGTTCCAGTGAGTCTCTCTTGTCATCTCTTACCACCTGACCATGACAAGGGCAAGGAAATGTATTTCATAAGAACTATGGCACTTAAATATAATAATAAAAGGGCTTCGATTAAAAAAGAAATTATGCAAACCATCTTTAGGAATGTAAAGTCCAGTGACAGTTAGTTTTACTATTTTCTCTTCCAGGTGTCAGGGCTGTTCACTCTCGCTGCTCTTATCACTCTTTGTGGCCTGTGCCATGTGTTCCCCTGATGGTTCTGCTGGAATGATGAAGAAGGACATTGGAGAGAGGAGCCACAGAACCTTTCTCTCAGTGTCCATCCACCTCTCTGGTGTCACCCCTGTTCTGTCCTGTGTTATGCAAAGGTTGGAAGTTCAGGGCCTCTGCTCTCTCTGGGCTCCTACCCAGAGCTCAACCTGCATCTCAGCCTGCATCCCCATCTGCATCTGGAACTGCAGCTGCAAACCCAGCTCCTGCAACATGTGTTCCTCAACAGTAGAGCTCCAGACGTGCAGCTAGGTGGAGACACACGCAGCATTCTGCATTTCTGCTGTTATGTCTCTGTCTGCCACAACATTCTGGAAAAGCTTTTAAGGGTGAGAAGCTCACTGCAGTTTCTCCTTCGTTCTGTCATCCTTCTTTGTTTAATTTGAGGTTTCTGTTTCTTTCTCGAGGTGGTCCTTGCTGCCTTTCATCTCATAATTCTTTATATAGCCAGTCCTTTGAATTACTGAACCAACAGGAAAAAAAAGGTGTAAATGAAAAAAATGCTGAGGTGGATTAACAAGGTGGAAAATAATGCAAAAACCTAAAGAGGAAGTGTCACCATCAATGGAGTTTTAAACATTCGATTGCGCTAATAGAAAATCAGGGAAACATCTAAAATTTCACAGTGACTGGAGTCTGTTTGGAGTCAGGCAGCTCTGCAAGCAATCCCACTTCCTTCAAGGGTGCTGTTGCCCCTGTGCCCACTGGCTCCAGAAAGAACAGGCTGCCCTGTGGAGGAACAAATGCAGCTTCTCCTGGGGAAAGCCTCAGCAAGGGGTCAGTTTGCTGTTGGTCATTGCAGTGACTGAAGGAAAGGGCCCTCCCACCATGGGACATTTCTTGGTCAACTCTAGACATGAAGAGTGAAAAACTGTCTGTGACTCGGGTTTTGGCCTCAAAGCTACCGCCGTGGTTTGCAGGGAGCTGCAGTGTGGCATGCCCCTGGCTGTGCCCAGGAGCGCTCACTTTGAAGAAGGTGTCAGTCCCAGCTGGCCCAGGGAGCTGCACTGTGGGGAATGAATCTGTCCTGGCCTCCTGCCCCAGGGGGTCCCCCAGTGACCAGCTCTGCCCCCTGCACATGATGTCAGTGTCACCTACACACACAGGGACTCATGAGGGGTTACATTCAAAGTGTGGACAGGGACACGGACAGCAGGGACACGGACAGCAGGGACATGGACAGCAGGGACATGGACAGCAGGGACAAGGCTGGGGCTGGTCTAGGCATGGGGGCAGAAGGGGTGATGGGACTGTGAGCACAGTGTCCCTGCGGCCTCTCCCCCAGCTGCTGAGGGTTCCACCTGCTCATGGAACCCAGGGACAATTGTGATACAGAGGAGATTCATGGAACAAAGGGGCCATTGTGACACTGCAGAACTTCATGGAACCAATGGGCAGTTGTGACACTGTAGGGCCCCATGGAACCAGCGGGCAATTGTGGCACTGCGGAACCAAAGACACCATTGTGACACTGCAGTGTGTCGTGTAACCAAGGGATAATTTTTAAACTGTGTGGCCCCTTGGAACAACCAGTCTATTGTGACACTGCAGCACCTCATGGAACCATTGTGACACTGTAGAACCAAAGGGGCCATTGTGACACTGTGGATCCAAGGACACCATTGTGACACTACAGGTCCTCATGTTAACAAGGGGCAACAAGGGGGATCTCACGTTGCTTGTGGTCAGTGGTGACACTGAGTAACCAAGTAGACCATTGTGACACTGTGGGGTCCCATGAAACCAAGAGTCCATTGTGACATTGTGGGGACCCTGTGGAAACCATGTTTTTACTAGAAAATGGACATATCGTGAAGCAGCCATTAAATAGAAGAACCAGAGCACATAAAACAGAAGGACTTGAGCATGTACACAAGAGAAGAGTCCATGAGGAGGTTGTGAGAAAGGAACAAGCAACACTGGGGAGGATGTGAACGAGGAACAAGCAATGTGGCATAATCCTGAGAAAAAGGAAGAAAAGGATAAGAAAATGCAAACTGAAGGACAATTGTGACATACACGATAGACGATGTGACACACAGACAAGAGCCAATCATAAAGCATAAAGTATCGTGTGAAAATAGGCCTTAACCAATAATAAATATGTGAGATCGCATATAGGGAAAGCAAAAACTGTATATTAGGGACAGTAGTTCATCAATAAAATGGCTTCTGCCTGATTCATATTGAATCATGTAGAGTCCATTGTTTCTCTCCGCAGGACCCTAGGATGCAAGGGGACACTGTGACACTGCGGGGCCTCATGGAACAAAGGGGTCATTGTGACACTGAGGAAGCAAGGAAATCATTGTGAGACTTCAGGGCCTCATGGAACCAAAGGGCCATTGTGACACTGTGGAACCAAGGAGACCATTGTGACACTGTTGGGCCCTTTGGAACAAAGGTTCTATTGTGACACTGCAGAACCTCATGGAACCAAAGGACCATTGTGACACTTCTAAACCTCATGGAATCAAGGAGTCATTGTAAAACTGTGGAACCTTATGGAACAAAGGCACCATTGTCACACCGAGGAACCTCATGGAACCAAGGGCCCATATTAAATTGCAGAACCTCGTGGAACCAGGGGGCCAATGTGACACTGTGGAACTGTGTTGAAACAAGGAGCCACTGTGACACTTTGAGGCCCCATAGAAGAAAGGGGCCATTGTGTCATTTTGAAACCTCAAGGAACTAAAGGTCAATTGTGACACTGTGGCACCCCATGGAACTAAGGGATACTTGTGACCCTGCCAAACCTCATGGAACCATTGTTACACTTTAGAGCCATGTGGAACCAAGGGGCCTTTGTGACACTGTGGAACTGATGCCAAATTGCTTTTTGCCCATTTGCTTTTATATATTCTTTATATTCTTCATATTGAAAGGAGTGAGAAGGAGGTATCTTTACAAACAATCTGTGGGCCTGCTGGTAGATAAAGCCAGATACTGAGGGGTGAAAGAAGCAATGGGGGGAGCCATACATTCCATAGAATTCCACTAATTGGTACACACGGTTACTCACCCAAGGATGTGCTAAATTCCTGGACTTAGAGAAAAAGAGCACAGATACAAGAAAAACAAGGGGGGGGGTTGGGACACATTAGAAGGGGGTCCATATTCCGTGATTATGTAAATCGCAGAGGCGGTACCAGCTTTTTCATTGGTTTAACAACCTGTCCATCTAACTAAGTTTAAACTACCACAATTGCATATGCCAGAAATAAAACCAAATAAAGCAGAAGAGCATATGCTGATTATAAAGACAAAATTGTTTCCTTATGATGCCAAACGGATTTTTGCCTTTTTGCTTTTACATATTCACTATATTCTTCATATATATATTTGTAGCTCTGTAGGCTGTTATTGTATAACTACATAGATTTGTAGCTAGATTTCACCTACTTTATTAGACAGAAAGACAAAATACATTCTGAAAGGCTCCAGTCCCCCAGGGACAAAGGTGAAGTTCTCTGGGAACCAAGGTTAAAACCAGCTTCTTGAGACACTTTCTCATAAACAAAGTTTAGTTAGTACCTGAGGGGGGGGTTTTGGAAGAGGGTCAAACCAGGGAGGAACTAGCTCATCACCTTTGTCTCTAACTGGGGATTCTTGTCAGTTATGCTAATTTGCTAAACATATAAAATTGTGCCTGCTTTATGTTACAGTGTGCATCTTTGGCGCATTTTCAGCGCGGATTCCAGCGTGTTGTGCACTATAAGGATCCTTATAAAGGTAACCACATTTGACCACCTATCTGTGTCTGGTTTGGGAATTTTAGGATCAGGGGAAAAGGCATCAGAACCTCATGGGACAAAGGGGCCATTGTGACATTCTGGGGCCCCATGGAACCAACGGGCTGTTGTGACACTGGGGTGTTGAACCAAGAGGCCATTGAGACTCTGTCATACATGAAATCCCTATTTGTGCTTGGTCCTTGCATATTAAGTGCTTTAATTAATTAATTTTGAGTTAAATATTTTTAAATTGAATCTTAAAATTAACCCATCAGCCCAGGTACAAAAATCCAGTTCCATTATCAGTGTTTTCAATTGTTCAAA
>NW_008237257.1:8753-12366 GCF_000691975.1 Corvus brachyrhynchos
CGGCGAGGCAGAGAGGCAGGGTCTCTTCCTCTCTCTCTCTCTCTCTGCAGGCTAGCTGTGGTAGATGTTGGTGCTGGGCCTTAAAAGCCTTACTCCTTCTAAGGAGCCTTTAGTAATTTTTTACTTTTGGACCAGCCAAAAGCTAGCCCAGCACTGCAAGTCTTTCTTTTTCTCTACCCAAGGTCTAGTGCTGTCTCAGCCAGAAGATCTCAAATCCCTGTGGTCCTGGGGCATACCATCTACGGAGCCATAGAATCCCAAATTTTTATATTTTTCTAATTTCTGTAATTTTTCAATTTTTCTGTTTTCAATAAATTAATCTTTTTAAGAGTTGTCTCATTTCTCACAGACTCTGTAAGGCCTCATGGAACCAAGGAGACTATTGTGGGACCCCACGTGATCATAAATCCTACCAGGAACCTGCTCCGGATGGGCTCCTCTCTCCACGGTTCCACAGGTCCTGCCAGGATCCTGCTTCAGAACAGGCTTCCTACTGGGTCACGGCCTTCTTTGGGAATCAGTGTGCTCCAGTGTGGGATCCTGCTTGGGTTGCACGCGGAGCTCTGTTCAATCATCCTTTGCAGGTAGGCAATAAACTCTGAGCCCGGCTGTGTAATCTGGACGAGGGAAATTTTTGCAGACCCCCTGCCCCCCAGCCCCACTCCTCATCCCAGCTTGGCATGGAGCTGCTGGAACATGGGGGGTCCTGAGGTCTCCCCTTTTCTCCCTACACATAGACAAGTTTTGGGGCAGTTTGAAGCCATTTTGGCGGTGAAGTTGGGCCATTTTGGGGAGGGCAGAGGGACAGTTTGGGGGGATTTTTTGGGTGTCTCTGTGTCACCCTCTCAAATCTCCCTCCTCCTCTGGTACTCCCCCCCAGCACCGATGGTCCCTCCTGTGCCCCCCAAAGCCCCCAGGGAGACAGGGGTGGGATATGAGGCAAAAGTGAGTGGCATGTGTTTGTGGTCCAAATGCAAGTTCTCAAATGTCAGGAAGAGGAAGGTCAGCAAAAGCTCTGTGTCCTGCACATTTCCCTGAGTGTTGTAGCTGGAAACTGTTCAGTTCCACTTTGGACTCTACGAGCTTGAGAGAATGTTGTGGTACCTAGTGCTGAGAAGCAAAGTGAATTGCACCAGTGTGTTTAGTGTGTTTTACATGCTCCAGGGTGAACGTGAAGGCCAGTGCTGGATCTTTGTTCTAGGACCTTTTGTGTGGGATCATTTCCTAAGGTTTGAATTTGGGATCTGTGAGATTGAAAAATAGTGACATTCTGTATACCTTAAGAGAAATGTGCATGGCCCCAGTGCGTGGTATGTACTCAAAAGGATGCAACAAGAAGGGGTATTCAAAAAACCCATTTTGTCCCTGCACATTTTTCTGTGCGGGAGGTAGATCAGGATCTTTGGTCACTGCAACACTGTGAAGTGAGTGATTATACTTAGAGCTGAGAAGGAACATGCAGAGCACCATAATGTGATGGCAATTCACAGGTTGTAAGGGAAAGAAGACTGACTCTTGATTGTGGTGTGAATACAAGTTTCCACACTAAGCAGCAGGGTCTGACCGGGCTTCTTGTCCTGGCACGTTTAGCTGTACAAGATGTAGCTGAAAACTTTTCAGTTTAGATTCAGACTACAGGAGTGACAGAATGTGATGGAACGTAGACCTGAGAAGGAAAGTTCTTGGCACCAGCAGTGCACTGGACAAGCTCCTGTGTGGCGCATTGTTCTGTGTGAGGAGGAAACGGACATTTCGAACACTGGTAGACTGACAGCAGGTGATGCTACATAAGGGTGAGAATGAACCTGCTGAGCACTGTGGTTGTGTACACAGTGTTCAGGCTGCTCTGAGAGAGTGGAGGTGTTCCACAAGCAGCAGTGGGTCATGGTGTGTGATAACAGCTGGGGCAGAGCTGAAGCCAGCATTGTGTGCTGGCAGCTGTGGGGCTCTGTCAGCCCTGGGCTTGCTCCTTCTGGGCAAGGGGTCAGCTCCATCTGGCTGCATGACGTTGATTGCACAGGGAACGAATCTGCCCTCTCTGAGTGTCAGGCCTAGCCCTGGAGACATCATTCCTGCAAGCATGGACAAAATGCTGGTGTGGTGTGCTCAGGTAACCCCTGTCTATGTCAGTGTCTCAATGGTATTGGGAAAAGGTGCTGGGGAAAGTTTTCACCCTCAGTGGAAGGTCTTTTCTGAGCTCAGGATGCTCCTGGTGTGTGCTATTTATTACTGGAGTGTAAATCACAGTGGACTTCACACCTTACTGAAGATTTTTTTTGTTAAACACACAGAATATTTATAATCAAATCACAAGTGCCTGGTCCTTATCTGGGGTAAACAGTGTTGGAATTCTGTTACTGGTGCCACAAACCCACCATCAAATTGAAGATCAGTCTGAAAAAGGGAAAACCTTTTCATTCTGTGTGGGCAGTCAGCCCATCTCAAGCTACCAGGCCTGGAGTTATTTTAGCTGAAGGAGCTGGGGAAAGGGTGTGTGTGTGACTGGAAGGAGGCGACACTTCTGTTTTCCCTCCTGATTACAGGTTGGCTCCCGGTGCTTTGTAGACTTGTAGGACATGCACAGACTCTGGATACATTTCTGCAGGATTACTCTGTAAATTCTTGGCTGTGGTAAGTTTTGGTCTTTTTTTCTCCATGTAGCAAATATAGAGCACCCAGGGTGTGCCCTCACCTGATGTTTACATTGGACATCAAAGGCAACTGCTGCCCTGAATGTGCAAGTAACTGCACTGCACCTGGGAACCTCACCAGGGCAGCTGCTGATGAGCCACCACCACAGACACTGTTCTGGGTGTGACAGCCTGTGCTGCCTCAACATGACCCTGAACCAGCTGCATTAAGAGGCACATTTGACATGGACAGGACTTCATCCATCGACTGAGGCAGCCTATGAGTGGTGCCTTGACAGCTGAGAGGTTAAATTCCCTGCCAGGAGGACTGGGACATTTCCCTTGGAGAATTGTATATTTATTCCTCTTTTCCTATCTACTCCATTAAGTGCCTCTGCAAATAACCCTGTCCTACATTTCCAGCCTCAGCAGCAGTGGTCTCTTGAGAGAGGGAGAAGAATGTTGGGGGAAGTGTTGAAAGAGGAGGAATGGTGAGAAGGATGATAGATGTGCTCAAGAGACCTTGCAGCAGGAAACACCAATGCCTGAAGACTATCAGCATGGGAAACATGATCTATTATACCTATTGCTGTTCATCCTCTGCTTTGAAAAGTAGAAACTCGCTGTAAAGATAATGTAGGTGTTTGGAGACACTTGGAGGCACTCTCATGGACATGCTTGAGCTCCCTGTTTTCGGAGAGAGAAGATCAAAGCTAAGAGATCAAAAAAAGCCCAGGGAGGTCACAGCATGGTGGGAAATGATGTGTGTGCAGGCCCTTGAACAAATAGGTGCAAAGACCAGCCCCGCCGGCTGCTGGCACGGCCTCTGGGTTACAGTGCCGGCATTTCCCGCTTGTGTGCCTCCGCCTGGGTGTTGCTTTGGGATCCTCTGGTTACAAAGGTTGTGAAATAAATTTACTCTTTGCTTTGCAGCCATGGTTTTGTGGTTGTTCTGGCCACCTGCCCTCGTCCATTCCCCCCAG
>NW_008237257.1:12628-13411 GCF_000691975.1 Corvus brachyrhynchos
GGGCATGAGGGTGGCTGCCAGTGCAGGAGGGCTGGCAGGGACTGAGCCCCCAGGACTGTCAGGGCCCTTGGCCAGGGGGATCCCTCCTCAGCCCTGAGCCCCTCAGCCCAGGGGGTCCTGCACAGGCCCCTGTGTGGGGCTGGGCAGTGTCTGGGCAGGGCACTGTCAATGCATTTCAGGGAGTGAAGGATCCCCATCCCTCTCCCCAGAGACCTCAGAGACAGGGGGATGGAGACAAGTCCCTGATCATGGTGACAAGCAAATTTTCTCCCTGGGTTCCTGCCTTTCCCAGGTGCCACTATTGAACAGACAGGAACCTCTAGGAAACTCAGGGCCAGGAAAAGGATGAGGTAGAATCAGGAGCATCTTGGGGGTGTCCTGGGGTGTGAGCACAGCAGTGCCTGGATCCCTGTGGACCTGTGCATCCATGTGAGCATCAGTGTGGGCAAAGAGAAGAGCACAAATGGAGCTGGATCCCTCAGTTGATGGACACACATGTTCCATTGGACACAGAGGGATGGAGATGTCTTTGTTGCAGGTATTCTCATGTCCATGTACAATATGGAATAGATTTTCTACATATTTGTCTATTGGACATTGTAGATGCATGTGCAAGTCACAGAGATTTGGTTCAAGGTACCCAGAAAATATTTCTGATGGGGGTGGCAAGGGCTAGGCCTGGTGGAAGGGCTGGGTGTGGCCATGTTGGCCTGGCCAGGCCTTGTGGGGACGTGTTGCCCTCCCAAGCCAAGCCCCGGAAATTCCCCACGTACAAGTCCCAGC
>NW_008237257.1:13801-17153 GCF_000691975.1 Corvus brachyrhynchos
AATTGAAAATGCGACCCCCTTCTCTCCGAATTATTATAACTTTGAAATTATGGGGCTTTCAGGCAAAGATATGGAGAAAGGAGTAACAGTTCTTTACTAGTATATATATATGTATAACAAGACAAACAACAACAATGGCAGCCACAACAAACAGAACCAGAGTCCCAGCAGCAGCCTTCTCTCGGCCGCAGGCACTTTCCCCTCTGGTGCAGTTCCGGTCACAGCCAGCAGGGGCGCTGGTGCGATGGTTCCCCCGCGGCTGCAGGGGGCGCTGTGGCGCGAGCTCAGCCACCTGTCCATGCGGTTAATGGCGAGTGTGCCGGCAGAAGAGCAAGAAAACAGACTTCCTTTACAAACTTGCATTGGCAGCCTATCCTGGTGTTCTTCCAAATGGTAAAATGGGCTGCAGCACGGACTTCGGAGCAGCAAGCAGGAACAGCAGAGGCGGGCACACCCAGAGTGGCAGACAAAACATAGCAGAAACTCTGCAGCTGTAGCAGGAGCCATGGGGGTTGGGGCATTGGGAAGGGTGCTGCCATGAGGGGAGGGGATGGAGAGTATGGGAAGGGGGTTTGGGGCAGGTCCCTACAATTTGGTGCAGCTCTTGATGCTGCAGCACAGCCAGTCCATGGGCTCAGGGTGACAGAGGGCAGCCAGGCCACAAGAAGGGGGTCCCACAGACAGAGGGAGCTGTGAATCACCTGAAGGAAGGAGGTGTTATCACACTATATTTTGTTGTCATTGGTCACTTCAGCCTCACTGCAGGGAACTTGCTGCTGCCTGGAGAGAGTTGGGGAAAGGGTTTTGGGGTCTGTGCCCAGACTGTGATGAGCCCATTGGAGTCATTGCCGTGGATGATTCTGTCTTGTATCAGGTCCATGGCTGGAGTCAAGGCCAAGGCAAGCCCTGCTCCTCCCTGCCTGCCCCATGGGCCCCCACGGGCACAGACCATGCTGCCCCTGGACAAGGACCACCCCAGGGGGCCGGGATGCCCCCGTCTCCATCAGCCCCAGCCCCGCAGCCCCCAGGGATTGCTGCTCACCTTTGGCATCTCTCTCTGCAGGCCCCTGCAAGGAAAAAGGCAGAGGTGGGAGGCAGAATTCCTGCACAGCCCTGCCTTTCCCTGCTCTGGGCTGTGCAGTGAAGATGATGGGCTGAACCTGCACATCTCACTGGCAGAGGGATTTTTCTGTCCCAGCCTTCACAACCCTGAATCCCCTTTCCCAGCCTGGTTTCTCCCAAGCTCTCAGCAGCTATGCTCAGCCAGAGTGTGGAGCAGCTGTGCTGGCTGCACTCAGGGCAGCTCAGAGCCTCAATCCTTCTGCCCAGAGGATGGGAGCCAATGTGTGACTGGGGCAGGGATGCATTTGGTCTCTCCCTCCCCATTTTGGCATTCACTCACAAGGACTCTGGAGGCAGAATCTTCCTAACTTCAGAGGTTTTTCTTCCCTCAGGTGACAAAGGAAAAGCCTGAGAGACTGAGATTCCTGGGACATGGGCTTTAGGATCCAATGATCCTAAAGCAACATGGGGCAGACATCAGCAGCCCTGCATCAGGGTACAATTTTGGCCTAAAATTTTACACTAGTTTCCCCCCAGATCCCTTACCTTTCCTCATGGCACCATAGCTGGCTGCAACCAGCAGGAGGAAGGAGATGGTCACCATTCCAGTGATGATTCCTTTGATTGTGTGGGGTTGCCGGGTATTAGTAGCTGGGGGAACAGAAGTTGTTGGAGAATAAGAGGCATGATGGGGAGAGGAAGCAGAATGCAGGATATGCCCTTAGAGATGAGCTACACCCTGGTTGTTGTACCTCCATATGTCCTGGTGTTGGCAGCCTTGGCCCAATGCTGAGAGACTCTGGGTGTGCAGGGAGGGAATCACTCACCTTCAGTGGATGTCTCCTGACTGGGAGAAGAGAAAGGGGCAGTGAGAAAGTCTGCAGCTGCCCCAGGTCCTGCACAGACTGAGCCACTGCGGGGACCCCCAATCCACCCTCTATCAACTGCGGGGATCAATAAATGAATGCCCTGCTCAGCTGTGGCTCTGCATTAGATCTGGCACCACCACTCTGCCCTTTCTGTGATGCTGGGGCAGGAGAGGAGCACGATGCTCTGCTGGGACTGGCAGGAGTGTCCCTGGTGCCCAAGGCTGTGCTGAAGTGCACCCTGACCCCCAGCATCCCAACTGCCCAGGGACATGCTGTGGGGCAGGGCAGGATCCCCTCCCTCAGCTGGGGTCTCAGAAACCCCAGAGTGTTTCCTGTGTGTGCCCCAGTGCCACGACTCACCTGTGACCCTCAGGTTTGTGGGAGCACTGAGGGCAGAGTTCCTCACTCAGTTGCTGTGTTCCTTGTGCTGGTATCCACATGTGAATGTCCCTGTGCTCTCCCTTGTCATGGTCAAGCGCATGAAGTAGCTCCTCTTCCCTGTTTGGCCTTCAGGCTGTGCACCTGCACCCCATCCTTGCAGAAGATGATTCGAGTGGCAGGAGACTGACGGGCAATGAGGCACTGAAACAAAACTTCTTCTCCCTCCTTTGTGGCAAAGGTGTTCATGAAGAGGGCAGGAGCTGGGAGGTCGTCTGGAGAGATTGCAAAGAGATGCCCAGGGACAGTGTTACTGTTGTCAGGGCAGAAAAATGCCTCAGGTCTCTGAGGGGAAGATGGGTTCACACATCCTCTCCATGGGTTCACACATGGGGAACAAAGACCTTCTTCCTTCCCATCTCTATCCCCACACAACTGCCTTTGTGGGATGTATCACTGAACTCACCATGCCCTGGGGAGCTGCAGATGTCCTGGGCCATCATACTGGTACCTGCACTGTGGGGCACAGAGGGGTTTGGTCAGACGGGTGGAAACCCACCTCAGCCCCGTGCCCCTGTCCATGTTCCCACTGCTGAGTCTTGGCTGGGCCAGCACCTTCCCACCCATGAGGCTCCAGACTGCATCTCCTTTGCCTCATGGATTTACACCTCTCCAAGCACATCTTGGTTGGGTTTGTGGTTCCAGGTGCCTGCCCCTGGCTCCCTAAAACATTTCAGCATTGGCAATGTCTTTCACTATGGACCAGAACCACTTTAGAGGGATTGGGAATTGCCCCTTTTGCTCAGAGGTCCATGGGAGCTGGAGGAAGCACTGGTCCTGCTGCCCTCCCCAGAGCAGCTCTGCCCCTCAGTGCTGCACGGCTGCTCCACACACCCTTTCCCCTGGGGCCTGCCCTGGGCCCAGCACGGGCCCTGTCCTGCCCCGCTCAGCAGCCCTGCAGAGCTGAGCCCCAAGGCAAAGCCATCCCCAACTCACCCAGC
The DNA here is from genome assembly GCF_000691975.1 of Corvus brachyrhynchos. Taxonomy (NCBI): domain Eukaryota; kingdom Metazoa; phylum Chordata; class Aves; order Passeriformes; family Corvidae; genus Corvus; species Corvus brachyrhynchos. Next base: position 17,112 of record NW_008237257.1, read on the forward strand.
AGCAGCAGGAGGAGGAGGAAGAGGAGGAGGAGGAAGGCCGCG
>NW_008237257.1:17329-21078 GCF_000691975.1 Corvus brachyrhynchos
CAGGGCCTTCCCCCCCCCGAGCGCCTGTGGCCAGCGGGGGCCCTGCCTCAGCCCCCACTGTGGCCGCTGTGCCTGCAGAGCCCCCGCTTTCATTTCCGCACCCTGCGAGCCCAGAGCACGAGCCGTGTGTGCCTGTCCCTCTGGGGCTGCCTCCTCCCTGCAAAGCCCTCCTGGCCCTTGGCCCCCACCATGCACTGCATCCTCAGTCCCAGAGTATGGCGGTGTCCTGCACTGGTAGGGAGGAGAAGAGAGATCCAGCAGGAAGGCATTATGCAGCAAGATTCCTTTATTCAATTATTTTACAACTCTTTTATAGACTTTTTTCTTCATAGTCTAATTGCTCAAAGGATCAGCCACGCCTTGGGGTGATTGGCTAAAATCCTAAAACATCCATTGCCAAAATATTTTTCTACTGTACTATAAACAAGGCTTTGCAAGGTCGCAGGTGTTCATAGTTTATAGAACTCTACAAATGTCTTCCCTGAGAGAGAAAAATATCTCACGGGACTGGAAAGAAGCAAGGAAAATTCTTGCTACCGGCATCTTTGTACCCATACCAGAGCTCCCTCACTGCCTTCTGCCCTGGGTTGTCAGGGCATGAAGAAGCTCCATCCATAGCCATGGCCCAACAGGCCCCATTGCTCTGGGATGGTGCTGGGGACACAGACACTCAACACCTTTTCTCCTTCCTCTCTCCACACTGCTTAATGATGTTGGCATTGCTGAGGGCTCTGCTGCCAACATCCAGAGCTCCTGTCAGTGCCAATCCCCCACATTCCCTTCCCCTCTCAGCTCTGGGCACAGTGTCCTGATTAGCCATATTCGCTTTCTATATAAATATATATATATATATAAATCTCATCTAAATTGCTGATAAATGAAATCTCAGGAAATTCTGTCCTCAATAAATAGTCATAACCTTGTCCTGTTATTTACTCTTGAAAGGTGGGGCTCCTTCCCTCCAAACTGTTTTTGGATGTCCCCAACATCCTCCTGATGGATGGACACACAGGTTGTCCCTCCAGATGTCAACACGCACACACTGGGCAGAGTTGAGGCGAGTGAAGCTCTTGCAGAGACTTTCAGCCTTCTTGGCTCCATGACAGAGTTTTTAGGGAAAATAAAGCTCAAACACCTTGAACCTGGGATTTTCCCAGGCTCTGCTGTGGCTGGCATTGCCTTCGTTCCACAGTGCAGCCCAGGCCAAGGGTCTGTGGCCATGATGGGCACCAGGCTGCTGTGTTCTCTTTTGAAGGCCTTCAGCTCAAAATGCTCTGAAGCTTCACTGTATGACAAGTTATGAGAAAAGGAGAGTTGCTGAAGCCATCTCCTGAGTTATCCAACAAGAGACAGCACATTCACATGGAACCTCTGTCTCTCTCTTTTCCTGTGTGAGGATCTGTGGGCATTTGCTGGAAATCCCTGGAGGGGCTCAGAAAGGCTCCTTTATGAGTTGTAATTATCCTGTTCCATCCCCAGTCATGGCTTCAGCTCTCCTGAAGGAAATGTTTGCTTGAAGACATCTCAAAAGACCCCCAGACCCTTCTCCACTAAAACACCCCACTCCCAGCTTTGTGGAGACCAGGCAGGGAAAGTGTCCACACAAGTTCTCTGAGAGGCAGAGGAAAATGAGGAAATGAGGATGGGGTGCTTTTCACATAGGTGTGTGCAGTTTGCGGGAAATTCGAGTCACCCCCCCTTGCGTTCTAGACATGGCTCACCCTTTTCGGGGTGTCGGGCTGGGTGTGGCTGGAGTGAAACGTCCTTCCGCTATTACAGACTACACACAACCTTGCAACCCCTTCTGTGTGTCAGATCCTGTCCATGATGCCAGTTTAATGTCACGATCCGCTAATGCCAGCGGGGGTTGTGATGGTTCGTTTATAGATCTCAGAGTGCAAAAGGACACAAGAGATTTCAGTTTTAATCAAAACAGTGCACCTTTATTAAGTGCCCACAACACGGTAATGCGATAGAGGAGAGAAAGAGAGAGAGATAAAGAAAACCAAGTAAAAGGGTAGAGAGGAAGAAGGGAGGGGAGGGGAGTAGCTACCAATGGATGAGACGAAGTCCTCGTGGTCTTTTGCCAATAGACTCGTCTTCTTTCCATGGGGAGATCTCATCTCAGTTATTTCAGAAAGTCCTACCAGTTCCCAGTGGGCACACCTGCAGGCAACACTTGGCAGACAATCCCACCTCAGCCAGGCCAGGACTCCTGTGCTCAGTCTCTGTCCTCAGCGATGATCATGAGGCAGATGAGGGATCTTCGGACCGTCTCTTACAAATGGTACCTTAACAATGGCTCTTGTCTATTAATACTTGGGACAGAGAATGCAAAACGTGGGGCATCTTCTGGATGAAGTGGCATATTGAAAAAACAGTCCTTTAAATCAATGATAACTAAAGGCCAATCTCTTGGAATCAGAGAGAGAGAAGGAAGCCCAGGCTGGAGGGGTCCCATATCTTGTTACTTCATTAATCTTTCTAAAATCTTGAAGCAGCCTCCAGGTATCAGAGGCCTTCTTGTGTATAACAGACACTGGTGAATTCCAAGGACTAGTTGTTTCTTTAATATGTCCTTTCTGCAGTTGTTCCTGAACTCATTTCTTAAGGGCACTCAATTTCTTCTCCTCTAGGGGCCATTGATTAACCCAAATGGCTTCATTGGTTTTCCACAAAAGCTTAGGGGTGATGAGTGCCTGCATGGCCCCCACTAAAAATCCACTTCCAACTTGACTCCCCATTCAGATAACAAGTACCTTCCCCAGACTGTAATAGGCCTCTTTACAATAAAAGGACGAACAATTGCTGTTTTTCCCTCAGATCCTCTGACTGTAATTGCAGATTCACTTTGTAAGCATAAAGTGGCGCCCCCTATACCTGTGAGGGTATCCAGGGGAGTTACCAGCTTCCAGTCTTTTGGCCAAAACAAGTGAGAAATGATAGTAAGACATCTGCTCCTGTATCTAATAAACCTTGAACCATGATTGTTTTGTTGTTATGCATTAAACTGCCAGTCAATAATGACCTGTTACGTCCAATATGTTCTGTCCAAAAAATCTCTGGTCCCAAATTTGAGTTTTCTGTTATAGGTTGCTGACCTTCCATCTCTATTGCTCTGCGTGCAGCTGTAGTAGGCACTGCAACAGCTGTGGCTAATTGTGTTCCTGCAGGAACAATTAAAGGAGGTTGTAACACTTGAGCCAAAATTGTAAGCTCTTCATAACAATTTGCTGAAACAATTGTTGGATAGACTACAAGACCTACAACACAACATGCATCTTTTCCCATAATTAAAAAGTCCTGCCTCTCTTCAGATGTCCCAGTAACTCCTGCGGGTATCAAGTAATGGGAACTGTTTATAAAACATTAATTTGGAGGCTGCCAAGGTACAGAATGCTCCAGGGGGCAAGAGGTTTGGGTCGCTCAGGAGGCATTTGACCATTCTGCTGACTGTATATGACTTTGGTCTCCAGAGGACTGGAGCTCTGACTGATGGACTGCTGCTATTTGTTTTGTCACGCAGCGGGACATCGTGCTCAAAAATCCGTTTCCCAGCAAAAGATTCCCATCTGCATCATACCTAGAGTGACACCTGTTAGCATAGTGTCTGTTGCAGTGGGGATCCTGCAACACGCATATACCAAACCAGGAGTCCCGTGGAAAGGAAATATATATGGACAGACAGATTCTTGATAGCTGTTTCAGAGAGATGTTTATTCCTCCAGCCGCATGGCCGGAGCTCTGCC
>NW_008237257.1:22196-26414 GCF_000691975.1 Corvus brachyrhynchos
CGCGGGAACTGCCTCGCTGCTGCTCGCAGAGCGCTCGGTGCACGTGGCCTGGGCCGCACGGTCCCTGCGCCAGGCTTCCCTTCGCCAGGACACAGCTGACATTGCTCAACAGTCTCGGTAACGAAATAATATTCACGAAAATATTCTTCCATCGGCATATATTTTGACTCCAGTATTAACTGTGTCCAAATGGTTTTCCAAAAGCCCTTGGTAAGAATTAAATCCCAAGAAACATAGAAAAAGTTCTTAAACAACCATGCCAGGAAGTGTTTCAGTTCTTTTTGAGCTTGAATCAAGCTAAAATTTACAAATCGTTGTTCAAGAATCATTTTAAGTTTAAGATAAATGTCCATATGCGGCTCTGAGAGCCAAGAGTCTTCCCACGGTTCCTCCATAGTTTAGATATGGAATAGCAAAGCAAAACCAAGAAGAGGAATCCAAAGTTTCCAGGGTTTACTCACACAAATCAGTCGCTTAGGGATCGGGGATCGTTCTGCTCACAAATCTCCACCATTATGTTGCAGTGGGGATCCTGCAACACGCATATACCAAACCAGGAGTCCCGTGGAAAGGAAATATATATGGACAGACAGATTCTTGATAGCTGTTTCAGAGAGATGTTTATTCCTCCAGCCGCATGGCCGGAGCTCTGCTCAGGAACTGTTCCAGTCACGGGACCAAGGGTCCTTCTGCCCGTGCAGGGAACACAAACCAACCAATGGGAACAAGGCTGAGCAGGGGCAGGGAAACCCCGTGTCTGTGCCCTCAGGGCCCCTCTCCCAGGGCTACACGGCGGGGGAGGAGACCCCAACAAGTGTCTTCCTTTTTTACATCTTGGACAACGAAGCAGTACTGTTGCAATCTCTCCAAGACCTGGACAATTTCTCATTAAATGTCCAGGCTTGCCACATCAAAAACATGTTCTTTCATCTGTATCAGCTCGTGGCATTGCTTGAGAATTGCTTACAGCAAGAGCATTAAGTGCTGTTAGTAGTCTCTTATCCAACACCTCAGCTTGAGCAGAGAGCCTTTTGTCCATCATCTCAGCTTCATTGGTAATAGCTCTTTCCAGTCTTTCTCCTAATTGTGCCCTCAGGGCCCCTCTCCCAGGGCTACACGGCGGGGGAGGAGACCCCAACAAGTGTCTTCCTTTTTTACATCTTGGACAACGAAGCAGTACTGTTGCAATCTCTCCAAGACCTGGACAATTTCTCATTAAATGTCCAGGCTTGCCACATCAAAAACATGTTCTTTCATCTGTATCAGCTCGTGGCATTGCTTGAGAATTGCTTACAGCAAGAGCATTAAGTGCTGTTAGTAGTCTCTTATCCAACACCTCAGCTTGAGCAGAGAGCCTTTTGTCCATCATCTCAGCTTCATTGGTAATAGCTCTTTCCAGTCTTTCTCCTAATGTATCAGCTTGGACTACAGCCATATTCTGTGCAGTACCAACTTTACTACATGCTTCAAGCATATCTGAAATACTTGTTTGTATCCCTGGTAAAGCTCTAATAGTTCACTGACACTCCTCATTAGCATTAACATAAGCAAGATTCCATAATAAAATTGGATGAGCAACATCATCATCACACTGTCTCTCCAAAGCCTGGGTAAGCCGATCAATAAAGGAAGAAAAGGTCTCGGTAGGACTCTGCTTGATTTGTGTATAGGCACCTTGTGGAGAACCCACAGGCTCAATTTGCAAAAGTGCCTTTTTAGCTGCTTCTTTGAGGTCAGCAAGGGTCTCGGTAGGACCCTGCTTAATTTGTGTATAGGCACCTTGTGGAGAACCCACAGGCTCAATTTGCAAAAGTGCCTTTTTAGCTGCCTCTTTGGTATCACCAAGGACCACCCTTGCCAGATCTGCTTGATCTTCTGGCCTGTCATGAGGTGGATCCCCTGCCAGTTGTGCAAGTGTCAGAGCTGCATTAGGACCTCCTGCATAATTCTCTATCAGCTTTCCAAGAAGTCAACGCCACTTTAAATCCCACAGTAAATACTGTGAATCAGTTAAAAGCATGGAAGCAATGATTTTACAGTCAAAAGGTGTTAAGTCCACGTGATCTAAGGTTGCTTTTAACAGCTGCTCAAAGTAGGGAGATCCCAAGCCACTCTCTTTTATAGCTCTCCTTAAATCCTAAATATCATCATGTGCCAGGGCTTCCCATCTCGGGTTTGCTCCTCCTCTACCATACCTCACCGGCAATGCTAACAATGATTTACGAGTTGGGATAAGATCATCCTCTTTAGATACCTCCCAATGTATAGCATTCCAATTTGTTAAAACAGGCTTTTCTCTCAGATTTTTTTCTCTCAGTTTATTGGCAGAGGAAAGCCTATTCATATCTTGAAAGCTTAAATCAAATTCATCCACTGATGGTAAACACTCATCCCGAGTTTGCACATCTGCTGTGCTACTAGCAACCCTCCGAGTTGTCATGGGGACATCCATCTTTGTTTTCATCATTTCTGGAGTTGTCATTTCCGGGGATGTCACTTCCGGAGATGTAATTTCCAGGGCCTTCCACCCTCCAACACTATCTGTCACTGCCAAGGGCTCCTCCCTCCTTTCTTCACCACCCCCCCGCTGGGTGCAATATCACGAGACTGTAAGGGACCCTGTGGCGCAGTTAAAATTCTGGAGTTGCCATTAATCACCGAGCTGTTTAACAATTCTATCACCACTCGGCAAGCAGGGAGTAAAATAGCCGCCACTTTATCGCATCTCGAAACGAGATCGTAAAGTCTAGTTGCAATATCATCCCAGACAGATTTAGTAAGAAGAAGTTCAAAGTTAGCATCTGGGCAATTATGGAAAACCCAAAGCAAAAAATCCTTCACTTCCCTGCTGGGAAGAGGCTCAGAATGCAACATGAGCAAGGCATCCAACTTATTATAAACATCCCTTTGTTCTTTTGAGATATTTTCACCCATCTCGTCCCTTCCCTGCCCCTACCTCCACTCAACTTTGAAGGCAGTTCTTCTACCAGCGTGCTGTGGGATAAATTGGGCAGTGATCCTCCTTTCAGCTATAGCTGCTGCTGGATCACTCTTCCTTTCAGGGTTAGACTAAATCAGGCTCACGTCAACCAGGGGCATCATCCTCTCTACTCCAACCTCGCCGCAGTAAATCCGCTGCACACCAGGCACCAATTGTGGAATTTACCACATTCCGCTTGTCAGAGGGAATAACCTTCAGGGATGGGACTACACGATTACATGGATTTATTGTTTAAAATAACAAAACACATCAGTCGAGGCGTCAGATTTTACAATACCTCCAAATAATGGCAACTAGTCACAAGATTGAGAGTTATATCGTAATTCATAACTTTCTAATCCAATAGATACTTAAAACGACACTTTGTTTTGGATTTAGGACCTATCACCTGTGGCACTTCTCACTGCAATGCAGCTGTGTCTTGACCAATAACTTCTCATGTCACGTACACACAGATGTCTCTCTTATACCATCTACATTCCAGAGCGTTTCCTCCTAAAATTTTGTCTCCAAATACCGAGAGCGTTGTTGTTGAGATTCTGGAGATGTTGTGGAATGGCTCCCTGACTGGAGGTTTGCAATAGAGCCACATGGGTTTTTAGGAAGAACAGGCTAGGAAGATGAGAAGGGGGATTTTCCTGTTATGTGAGAGAGTAGCTGGAGTCCATGGGGCTCCCCTGGGGATGGGTGAGGAGCCAAGGAAGAGTTCCTGGGTTAGGATTAAAGACGGCAGAGCTCCAGGTGACATTAGAGTGGGAGTCTGCTCCAGGCCTTCTGAGCAGGGAGAACAAGGGGATGAGGCCTCTACTGACAGACAGGAGCAGCTTCACGTTCACAGGGCCTGGTCCTTGTGGGGGTTTCTACAGCTCCAGTATCTGCTGGAGGGAAAACATGGCAGGACACCAGCAATCCTGGAGGTTCATGGACTGTCTTGTGATGACCTTCTGTCTGAAGTGATAGAGGACCAAATGAGGAGTGTGGCTCTGCTGGATCTTCTACTCACCAGTCATAAGGGTTTGCTGGAAATGGGAAGGTCAAAGGCTGTTGGGGAAGATGAAACAGAAAAGCATTGTAAATATGATTGCCTGACAAAAGATTTTGGGAATATGAAAACTACAGGCAACATCAAAATGAAAGGCACTTTTGAAATACCAGGTCTTAGTTACTGAACAACTAGAAAACAATGGTATGGCCACTGAAGATAATCCCCTCTTGAT
>NW_008237257.1:26679-42586 GCF_000691975.1 Corvus brachyrhynchos
AGCTGAGTCTAGCAGCTCTGAGCAGTGCCCCTATACCCACGCCTTTACAATAAACCGACTGTGTCCCAAGACCTGCCTATAGAGATCTCTACGTCCGGCCATCCAGTAACCTACAAAAGGCAAACTTTACTCCAGTGACCATGAGATAGTGGAGTTCGTGATCTGATTGGAGGAAAGATGTGGATGCTAAAAGGCAGGAGCAGAGGAATTTTCCAGCTCTGTAGCATTTGTGAAGTCTTTCCTTTCTCATGCTTTAGCTGAGAAACAGAGAAATCCACCTTCTCACAGCTTCTCTGTGAAAGCTTTCATTCTCATGAGAACTGGATGGACAACAGTTTGAGAGAATGCAAACCATTTCTACACCTGTCGGTTGTTGTGAGAACAGTGGAATTGTTTTCAGTCTTGTGAGAATAATATTTGGAAATGGGTGTCTTACTGCTCAGCCTATCACCTTGAGAGGTGATGGGTGAATAAGCCAATCATGTAATTTCTTAATTGCGAACCACGCTATAAAAGATGACCTATTCATTAAATGAGGTCTTAGCTCTGCTTTGGCCATATCATCTAACCTGGATTTATGTCATGATTTCGCCGTTCTCTGGGGATAACAGCGACAGGAAGAGGGTAAAATCCAGCACACAGCCCTGGACTACAGAACAGCAGACTTTGGCTGCTTCAAAGGCATGCTTGGAAAAGTTCTGTGGGATAAGAGGCAAAGGAAAATTCATTAATATTTAAGGATTACCTCCTCCAAGTTCAACAACTGTCCATGCCTCTAAATTATGTGTCAGGAATTTGGAGGCTGCTGCTATTCTTTCATAATTTATTGGTGTTTGTAATGTTCTACAGGACCACAGAAGAACAATGAGTTTCCCCAGCTGCTTTTCAGAGTCACATTCCAACTGGAGTTCCAGCCTGCCCAGTGCAACAACACAGACACAACAGCAATGTCATGGCCATCTGCCAGCCCCCTCCCATGGCCAGGGCTGTTACTCAACTGTTCCCAGGCATGCCATGGGAGGGGATCAGCAGCACAGCAGCAGCTCATTTTCTCTTTCTCTCTCGCTTGCGCCCTTTCTAACACCAGCTCTGGATCATCCACATAGCACAATTAACATGGGATCTAAAGACTGGTGATATTCTTTGTTTTCTTTCTCTCTTTTCCTTCTTTGATTCTTCCCTCCCTTGTATTGTCTGGGCAAAACGTAGCTGTCATATTGTACCCCATACTCCCTATTGAGCTGTGTTTTGGGATTGGGAACTTGTGGAAGTGTGTTGTGGCTTGTGAGACAGAACCTTTGAGAAGTTTTTGTGGGAGCTGAGAGCTTATTGAAGTGTATTGTAAAAATTAAGGGCTTGTTTTGAGCAGTGTAAAGTGTAAGAGCTTGTTAGCCAGCACTTTTTGAGTCTAAACTGTGGGATCATTTCCAGAATTAAGGCAACTGTGCAACAAAGAACAAGAGCTCCCTGACAGATGATCTTGTGTCTTTGTTCAGCCTGATGAGAATTTAAAATGAACATCACATCCTGACCAATGGATTGTGACACTTTTTCAGAAGGCTGATGCAAATGTCACTATCAAAAACCTCCCTATAATCCAGGAAAACTTCATCTACTGCCTTCCTGTCATCCATGAGTCAGGTGACCTTATTGTAGAAGGATATGGAATTAGTTAGAGAGGAATTTCCCAATATAATTGGGAATTCCATATATTTTAGGAATAATTTCATCTATTTTAGGAATACAGTGACAGAAACTTCCAGTATTTCAAGGAAGAAACAGCTGGGAAAAGTGACAAAAAGAGACAAATGCAGTGGGAATCCAAGACTGCTTTAGTTTCTAGATGTGACTTTTTCAAAAAGTAGAAAAGCTCCCATTTCAAGCTGATTTCTCTAAAGGGTGACTGTGAATTCCCAGGGAAACCCCACCTTCATTCCTTATGTAACCTGTCAACAAAGCATCGATCTTACAGAAAAATGATCCCTGATCTTCATTCAGAGTACACCTTGAGTTAATCTTTACCATTTCATTCTTCTTTTCAAATTCTCTGTTCAAAGTCCATATCCAACTGCTCAGTTCACCTTTGATCCATAGATTAAACACCTGGAGTTTGTTCTTATCGCACAGCAGGTAAAATCCAGCTCTAAGTCTGAACTAAGAAACGCTTTGTAGGCATGGAGCAGGATTCTGGCTTGTCTCTAATGTCTCCACAACACTGAAACTCCATTTGAACCCAATTGCCTACAACACCAACATAGAGTGGCACACAAAATGTGATCTTCAGGCAACAAGGTGATTTTTAGGCAGAGGAATGCTGCATTCAAACTTCAGAACTAGATCCTTCTGTTCATTTACCTTTGTTTCTACAGGTGGAAATTTCTCTGGCAAGAGGAAAAATACCTGTCCCATGTCAGTGTTCACCTTTGCTGACCGAGGCAGGTAAGCAGCTCTGTGTTGTTTCTTTCTCTCCTGAACAAGTGGTGAATGTGCTGCTGCTGTCGGGGTGGAAAGGAACCACTCTGTTCCCCTCACCCCAGCTGTGCACACAGGGACCAGCAAGCTCTTCCCATCCCCCAGCTCTCCTCAGGCAAAGGTGGCAAGAACTGGGAGCATCAGCAGCACAGGTGTTTCCAGGGGGGCTCAGAGAGGAACTGAAAGTGACAGGGAATGGTCATTTGGGGGAAAAGCTGAGCTATGGACTGGCCCTCTGGGTCTGGTGTTTGTTTCCCCAAGGATGGTTCTGCTGCCTTTGGTGTCCAGAGCTGGCTGTGCTGTCCTGGTACAGCTTGGAAGGGGAGGCTGCAGAGCAGGAGAGAAGGGTGGAATTCCGGCAGGGCCTTGAGGCAAAGCAGGGCTGATGATAATGCTGGAACTTCCTTCCCAGCAAGCAAGGCTGGTCCCAAGTCTGGCCACTTGGAACTCTTTCCTGTTGCAAGCTGAAACAGTGTGAAACTGCCTTGATTTTATGGTAACTCAGGATGATGATAACTCCCAGAGCACCCAGGGGTCAGCAGCCCCTGCAGAAATGTGAATAAGCTTAAACATTTCCTGATTAGTACTTTGAAGAATTGAGGTTTCAAACCTCAGGGCATCATGACTTCGTCTTTGTTACCCATTAAATCATTCATCTCGTAACTCCAGAGCACTCGATAATCTTTGCAGACCTCACAGGTGTTGCAGAGTCAGTGTCAACCCAACTCCATTTTCTCCCCTTCTGGTGTAACACTGATTATTGCCTTCAGTTAAACTGTGGCTGGTTGTGTCTGTTTAGCAGTGCTGAACAGGAAGCCTTGGGGGATGGAGAAACTCTGCCTTTGTGTGTTTGCTGGATTTTTTTAGACCTATTTTCACATCTTCTTTTGAAAAGTATTATGCTAGTTTGGGAATGTGGTTTTGGTAGGAACCGATGACTTGTTAGTGAAGTTTCTTTTGGGCCCTCCTTGGATGACAGGAACGTTTTGTAAAAGTTGGATGTAAAAAGACTGTGACATCTGTCAGAAGAAGTTTCAGTGTTGCTAAACAAGGTCTGCTTTTTTTCTGTTCTGCCTGGAATTCCTGGGTCAGATGTTCCTGTTTTGTGACTTTTTCCATTTCTAAGCCTCCAGCTGCTGATCCAGAGGGGAACAGATTACTACACGTGCTGTGTCATACCTGCCCCCCCACGCCAAATGTTTAGTTTAACATCCCAACCCTAATAATATAGAAAACAGTCCCTGAGACCTCATTTTAAGTTATTATAGAGCAGCCCACTCATCTCTATTTAAGATTAACCTGTTTCCCATATTAGCTCTCCAAATTAACACCTCCAGCAAAATTTTCTATGGCCTTATGTGTTAATTGCCCTTTTTGCCCCATGTTTCCCACCAATTTTCCTCTCACACTTCTCAGTTTTCATCAGAATAATAGACCTGTTTACTGTCTTCCAACTCTTTCATTGGATACAAAAAGTCAGTTACTAGACCGTGTTTCTGCAAACAGTCATGATTCTACATCCTGCAATTTTTCATGTAAAAGTCTTTCTCCCTCATGCACCACAGAGCTCTACATGAAGCATCATGGTATGGTTGTGCTGGGCAGCAAGCAATGCCTCTGCCTGTAGCCCCTTTTCCTTTTCCTTTTCCTTTTCCTTTTCCTTTTCCTTTTCCTTTTCCTGACCATGCTCAGTGCAAGCAAAACCTATTCGCAAAGCCTGCTTTTCCTCTCCTCATTTAACTGATCCTGTAATCTTTTCATCAAATCCTGCAGATTTCTCCCTCTGCCCTTTTATTGGCACACCTCTCCTTTCTAGCAGTGGTTAAAGCCATTCCCAAAATTGCACATAAAACTGCTTTACGTTTCCCCTTTCATCCCTTTTTGCTCACTTAACACCATATTTATCCATTTAACCACTAACTAAGGGTTATACCAATTTCCATGTGCCCATTCCAAGCCTAGGGGAGTTGGGCAGGCATTATATTCTCTCAGTCTCTCTAAACTGCAGCACCCTGCAGCTCCCTGCTGCCCTCTCCTGTGTTCAGGAAAAGCCCTGGACACTCTGGAAGGAAGAAGGTTCTTACGCATGCCCCAGCAAAGCTTGGAACAAGCCCAGATCCTCTCTGGAGGGCAGCAGGGCCCCTTGTGAGCCACCAAAACACCTGTAAAAGTCCCCAGGGTACTCTGGAGTGTAGCAGGGATGCTCACAAGCTTGGGAAAAGGCCACTGCCCAGTAGAGTGTCCTGGGGCCTTCACTGGGCTTTGCTGAGGCTTGAAAGAACCCTGCTGCTCTCCAGAGGCCCCAGGGCTTTTGGCTCATTAAGGGCCAACTGATCTGCAGACAGTGGGGGAATGATCCATAAGGGCTGGTGTGAGACCACAAAGTTAATAATTCATAGAATTCCTCTTCAAAGTCCACTGTCCATTCCCATTCAAAATCTGTTGGTTCTGGCAAAAGAGTCACTGGTAATACAAAAGATAAAGGGGTTTTTTTCTTTGCTATATTTTTTCTCCTCTCCTCTCCTCTCCTCTCCTCTCCTCTCTTCCCCCACATGTCCCCACTTCTTTTCTTTTTTTTCTTTTCTCTCCATGCTTCAGAATGACTTTGGTTTAGGATTGCAGATCTAATCCTGGGTAAATTAAGTTTATAGAATCATAGAAACATAAAATCATAGAATATCCTGAGTTGGAAGGGAACCACAAGGAACATGAAGTCCAGCTCCTGGCCCTGCACAGGACACCCCAACAATCCCACCCTGGCAGCCTTGGGGCCATGACCATTCTCTGGGGAGCCTGTTCAGTGCCTGACCACCCTCTGGGGGAAGAACTTTTTCCTAATATGCAGCCTAAACCTCTCCAGACAGAGCTTTATGCTGTTTTCACTGGTCACAGAGAACAGCAATTGGAGATGTCCCTGTGCTGCCGTCCAGGAAGGTGTTGAAGATGGCAATGAGGTCTGACCTCAGTCTCCTTGTCTCCAGGCTGAACAGACCAAGTATCCTCAGCCACACCTCACGAGGACTCCTCTCCACACCTTTCACCATCCTCGTGGTTTCTTTTGGACAGTCTCTAATAGCTTAATGTCTTTCATATCTTTTGGTGCCCAAAATTTACACCAGCACTCAAGTTGAGGCCACCCCAGTGCAGAGCAGAGCAGAGCAGAGCAGAGCAGAGCAGGACAATCACTTCCCTTGCCTGGCTGGTGATGCTGGACCTGATGCCCCCAGGACCCGATTGGCCCTTCTGGCTGCCAGGATGTTACAGATTGAATGGAAGCTTCCAACAAGCTCTGCCTTAGGCTCAGTTTAGGAGGCCCGCACACAAAATCCCTCCAGCCCGCAAGTTCTAAGGATGGCAGATTAAGTCTATCATAAAATGAGTTATTTATTAAATAGTCAGGAGCTAACAGACAAAAGGCCTTAAACAGAGTTACTTACTACACAGGATAAAACAAAAGAACTACTAGTAGGTTACACAAAACAGTGCACAACATCAAGGTACCTGTATTATAGCTGACGAAGTAGTATGGCTTAGGAGTCAATATAACTTACTACCAAAATGATGATAGTGTACGCAGAGTCCCTTCACTCAACCCCCAGGAGAATAACCACAAAGAGCTGGTGTCCCAAATCTGGGGAGAAAGCCTGACATATTTCCAGGGAATGTGCAGAAGATTGCTGCTTTGTGGAAGTTTGGTGTAGCTTTTATAATTTGTAAAGTGTCTGTCAGTCAGAAATTCCAGCTAATCTTTCCAGATCTCACTTCCACAGCAAGATGTTTATTTTCAGCTGAAAGCATCAATTCCGTGGCACCAAAATAACTCACTACAAGACAAATTGTCCTGATTGAGTTATTTCACCAAGGCTCATGTGAGACGCAGGTGAGAGTTGAGATGCCCTGAGTTATTTCATCAGCTAACAAGCAACAGATATGCTCTCCTGTGGGGGGGTGAGATGCCCTGCTACACAGGGCACTGCTGACTCATATCCAGCTTTCTGTTCACCAGGATGCCCAAGGTCCCTTTCCATGGCACTTCTTTCCAGCATCTCCTTCCCCAGTCTGTCCATATATCCAGAGTTGTCATGTCCCAGGTGCAGAATCTGGCACTTTTCCTTGTTGAACTTCAGATGGTTGGTGATTTCCCAGTCCAGGTCTCTCTGCAGGGCCTCCCTGACTTCCAGGGAGTCAACAGCTACTCCCAATTTTAATCCTCTTCAAATGTATTTGGCATCCCTTCAAGTCCTGTGTCCAGGTCCTTAATGAAGATGTTGAAGAGCACAGGGAGGAGGATGGAGCCCAGTAGAACCCCATTTGTGACCAGTTCCACTCTGATGTCACCCCACCCTTTGTGCCCAACCTGTGAGCCAGTTGCTGATCCATCATATGATGTATTTATCCAGCTGTGGGATGGACATTTTGTCCAGAATGAAACTGAGACAATATTGAAAACTTCTCTGAAATCCAAAATTATTTTATCAACTGGCTTCTTTTTTTCAACAAGGCCATAAACCTTGTCATAAAGGGAAATTAATTTTGAAAAGCAGGACTTTTCTCTCATGACTTCGTGCTGGTTGTGACCAATGACTGTGTTTTCCTTTTCCATAATTTTACCAGGCACTGAAATGAGACTGACAGACCTGTCGTTTCCAGGGTCATCCTTCTTGCCATTATTGAAGATTAGGACAATGTTAACCAGCTTCCAGACACCTGGGACCTCTCCAGATTTTTCAGATATTCAGAAATCATTGAGAGAGGCCTCATGATGACATCAAACCAGGGCTTTGAGTATTTTCAGACAAATTCCCTCAGGCCCCATAGAAGTACAGGGATCCAGCTGGATCAGTAAATCCTACACCAGTTCAGGGGGTTTTTTGAGTTTATCACTCTCACAGTCATGGTTCTCCAGCTCAGGGCTCTGGGCCCTCTATGGCCCATCATCAGTGTTAAGACAGAGGCAAAGGAGCATTAAATGTCTCTGCTTTGTCTCTGTCCCTCTTTGTGAGGTGACCACCCTGTGGTGACATAGGGCAGCTGTCTATGCCATTGTCAGCTGAACACCCTTCAGCAACAGACACATTCCCAAGGGTAAATCCATTCCTCAGCAGTGTTGTGAGCCTCTGGTACTCTCTGCCTTCCACTCCATGATTTCCACCCATGAGCTGTGCCCTGTCTTGGGGTGACTTTATGATGTTATATCCCATATTGCTGTTCTATGCCCAGAAATTAATTTTGTGCCTTTCTATGCCTTTAAACTGAGACTGAGAGGGGGGAGAGGAAAAAAACCCGAGCAAACTCTTCAAAGCAGTTTTGCAGTTTGTTTTCATGTTTCAAGGACACACAGAGATACAGATTCCTCTTGCTTCTAACAGCAGTGGCGGGAGCTGGAGAAGGCTTCTGATTAAAGCAAAATAGCAAAAGTGAGTTTAAAGAAATAGAGTGTGGTTCAATCCTGGAAAAGCATCCCTGGCATTTTCTGTACAGCGCCTTGGGTTTGACCCATGGGACAGCCATGGGCCCAGGGGCTGTGACTTCTGATGGGTCCCTGATGGGATCTCTGAATTTATATTCCTTACTGGAGCTTTCTTGTTTACCTGAGTCTAGTCTCCCCTTCAACACCAGGAAAGCTTTCCTGACAGGCAGGCACCCTTGGGCAAGGGGCTCCTTAATTCCTGACCAATTTGCCCAAGTCCTTCTGCTTCTTTGGAATGTGGCCCTTGGCAGAGAAAACAAAAAGTCACAAAAAGCAGAGAGCAGAGGGAAACAGAGTGGAAGAAAGAGAGGGAGAGCAGAGTACAGCAATGAGCTGTGCCCTGAGCAGACTTTCCTGGGGAACAAGCAGGTCAGTCCCTATCTCTGCCTCCTGCCTTCAGCTGGTCATGGCTGCTCTCATGGATCTGGTCCAAAGGGAACGGCTGCGCGGTGGGAAGGTCTGCGGAGGCAATGTCTTGTGCAGCCAGCCCTGTGGAAGAGGAGGAGGGGAGGGGGACAGTGAGGCACTTTTATTTCTGTCTTTGTTTCTCCCCTTGCTGCTCTGTTGTGATTTGCCAAGAACATAAAAATAACCTTCTGCAAGCCGAGTCTGGTTTGCCACGATGGCAACAGGTGAGGGATCTCCCAGGCTTTATGTCAACTCACAAGCTCTTCAGTCGTATTTCTCCCCCGTTGAGGAGGAGGAATGATAGAGGAGCTTGGTGAGCATTTAGCAGCCAGCCAAGGTGATCCAATGCATCACTGTCCATTCTCCAAAGCTCGTTCAGGGTAAACTCCAGGATTGGAGTTAGTCTGCAGGAATAAGCACATGGACGATGGTCCCCTTGCTGTGCGTCTGTGGAAAATTGTAGCTGGGGTTAAACACCTGGTTCTTCACTCTGCAGAGGCAGATATTAATTTTGACCAAGGAAGATTATGTGTTTGGCTGTGAGAATTCTCAGAGAGCTCCAGTGAAGCCAAGATGGGTTAGGGACCAACTAGGAGTACAATAGTGTCTCATCAACTGTCTCTTTTCTCTTCTCTTCTCTTCTCTTCTCTTCTCTTCTCTTCTCTTCTCTTCTCTTCTCTTCTCTTCTCTTTTCTCTTCTCCCCTTCCCCCTCCCCTTCCCTCCCATCCCCTCCGCTCCCCTCCCCTCTTCTGTGTCCACTACATGGATTTGGACCCCCTTTTCCTTTGCATTGCAGAGTGAACCCTGAGAAAAGGACACAAGGGACAAGAAACAAGGAACTGTCTGAAGGAACTGGTAAGAGCTGTGTTTCTTCTGTTTAGACAGTGATGGAAGGGAAAATAAGTAACTTTAAACCCCCAAGTAAATCAGAGTTTGCATAGTATAAGGGATATGTCCAAAAAAATCTCTTCAGTGCATTCCTGTAAAGATTTAGGGAAAGCTTTTGGTGAAGTTTCCTACATTTCTTTTTTCTTTTTCCTTTCATGTGAACCTAATGGTCAGAAATGGAGAGGTGGTGGCAGTGCACCCCAAATATGGGAGGCTTATCTGAGTTCATACGTAAGTATGATGATCCCATTGCTCTTGCCTGTGGTCGTTGTGGGGAACCTCTGCCATGGAATGTATCACCACAGAGAGAAAGGAGGCCAGTCGAGGTCTCTGCCCAGAGCACATTACCTGCAGAACCCCTTCCAGGGCACAGAAGGAGGCCTGGCTTCAGGGCGGGGTGACTTTGGTTAGAGGGATGTCCCTCTTTGAGGACAGACATGTCACCCTCTAGCAGGGGTGTTGCTCAGCAAGGCTTTCAGGAGACGGGCTCAAATGAATCTACTGAGAGACAAGAAAGGAACTTCTCCTCCCCTGCAGTGTGAAGGAGGAGAGTCTCACCCTCCCATGGGTGGCTGTATTCTGGTGGGACTCTGCAGCGGCATCTGAGTGGTGCCTGAATGGTGTGGCAGCTGCTGAGGCAGCTTCCTGGCCCAGGAGAGCCTCAGTGGGCCCTGACAGTCAGAAGTCCCCCAGCACTGCTGTCGGGCTCCTGGGTCACAGCACCTCATAGTTCCTGGGCTGGCTGCATGATGTGCTCTGCCCGAGAACCTGCTCAGAGCAGTCCTGGAGTTCCTTAGGGAAAGGTCCTTGTTAAAATTCCTCCTTTTCTGTTTTATTTTATTTTCATATGAATCTGATGTCCAGTAATTTGGACTTCTTGGTGGGCGCTTGAGAAAATCCCAGGGAAGATATTCAAGAAGAAAAGTAAGTGTTCTGGATTCCATTCCTCTTCTCTGTGGTCATCGGGGGGAACCTCTGGAATGTCATGTGCTATCCCTGAGAGAAGCAAAGCCAGGTGGGGTCTGTTTCTTAAACAGCTTATTTGTAGAACCCCTTCCAGAGCACACCAGAAGGTCTGGCTTTTGGGTGGGATAATTAGAGGGATGTCCCTCTCTGATGAGACGTCGTACTCCAGCAAAGGGTATTCCTTCCAATTGCTAAATTTCAAAGGCACAGCCCATCACTTCTGGGATTTCCTTTCCTTTCTTTGACCCCTAAAGGAGGAATCTCGTTTGTTCTCCTCCAGGGGCAAAAGGCAGATGCATTTCTGTGCAAGTGATTTCTAGGTCTTACCCACACCATGTGGAAACAAAACCCTGCCTAGAAAGAAGATCTAGAGGCCTGCTGTGCATAAGAGTCCAGCACAAACAATCTCACTCCTCCAGGAATTCCCACTTCCAAAAGCCTCCAGAAAGTCCTTTGTTATATTCCCCATCCCCAATCAGATGCCCAGGAGCCCAGGCTCCCATGGTGCAGAGCTGCCCTGGCAGTGGGCTGTTCCCAGCACAGACCAGGACAGCCTGGACTCTGCTGGATCTCATTTCCCCTGGGTTTGAAGACTAGCTGTTGTCCTTACATTCCCCTTACATGGGCAACAGCTTTCATGCTCCATGACAGTGAAACACCTCCATGCTGGAGTGTTCTCTGCAGGGATCAAGGTCCCTCTTCTCTGCCTTGTCCTTGAAGAGAGTGTTAACTGTGAGGTCTCTCTTTGCTTCATACTTGTTAAGGCTCCCTCCTTGAAGTCCTGTCCCTGTCTTGGTCCCTTTCTCCACCGCCCTTGTCCTACTGCCGCACTCCTGGTGCCACAAAGCTGGGCTGTGCACACCCTGTGTGTCTGTGCCCATGACTGATGAGCCCCACCCTGTGCTCCCCTGCTCAGCTCAGGGGCATCTCTGGGCAGTGCATGAGGTGGGGGCAGGGGAGGGCACTGGCAGCACCCAGCACTCTCTGCCCAGTGTCCAGGGACCTTCCCCTGGCCACACACAGGGCCCATGTCCATCTCAGGGGCCACTGACCAAGGCTGAGGCCCAGTGAACGTTGCTGAGACCACAGTATCACCCCAGGGGCAGGTGGGGGATGCCCCATCACGCCTTCCATGACAAAAACCATTGTCTCTCAAGGCCCACAGATAGTGTCTGGAGAGATGGAGTGGGGTCATTCCTGCCCTCTGTGCTGCCCAACAAGCCTTGTTCAAGCCTTCAGGAAGTCTCACAGAGACTGGGCTCTTTCCTAGGGCAGGGAACTGAAGAACTGTGTTTGAATCTCTAATTGAGTGGAGGAGTGAGTCCTTCTCCAAGGTCTTTGAACTAGAAAGTATTCTCTAACGCAAGAGAGGCTCATTGTGCAGCAGGTCATTTAGTGACCAAGTATGACATTGAAAGGAACTGTAATAAGGATCTCCTTTGGAGTAGCAAACCTCTGAGAGTGGAACTCCCCTGGAATATCAATTCTTTACAGCTTTCCTGACCTCACATCACTTGCCCCTCTTGAGTTCTGTGCATTCAGATTCTCCTGTGCAGGTGTCAGGAATGGACATGCACCTGGACTGGTCCCCTACGCAAACAGCCAGGGAAGGACTGGAAGGAGGATGTCCAGAGGAACAGTGTGCCAGGCTAGGCCAGGCCAGGGTACACTGGGACAGGTTGGACAGTGTTCCATCCCACCCTCCCTTGGATGTCAGGCAAGATCTTTCCCTGCAGCTGTGCTTTGGGTGCCCTGCTTGCAGGGACATGCTCTTCCCTGGGGGAAGACTTGTGATGGTCATGCCCTATCCTATGGCATTGCCTTTTCCCTGAGGAGAGGGAGTCTTTTTTTGCCATCCCATTGAAGTCACCCCCTGGGCAGGAGATCCCCATGCGTCTGGATATGAGGTTACCATGGTTGTCTGGCTTCTTTTTTCCAGACTTCGTCTATGTGGGAGAGCAATGCCTCCCACACTGCAAGCAGAGTACAGGAATTCATTCCCATAGGGGAGCCCAGGAATACTTGTCACATCAGATCAAAAGGGAAGAAAACCTGGAAAGTCTGGGAAGAGGTGAGTGATGCCGACAGAGTAGCTGTCCCAGCAATGCTGGCTCCTCATCCTACATTAACCACACTTCTCATCTCAGGGCTACATGACTCTCCTGCAGAGTCTTCTGTTCTATTAAGGCACTTCTGTCCTGCTGCTACAGTCCTGCACATCCTGTTTCTCTCTCTTCACAGAAGAACTGGTTGCTGGAATCAAGATTAACCCCCTCAACGACAGACATTCACAGCCCCCTCCAATCCTGTTAAAAGTTATCGTTATCCCTCCCATCAGCAGATGAGTTTCACACTGGTGTAGCTCTCACCTGGCTGTGGGGTCCCTCTCTGCAGCACCATTGGGAGATACAAACCTGACCTCTCTGGTGTTGGGAATGTTCAGCACCCATTTGGTTGAAGCCCTGAGCTTTCAGCTTGGTCCTCAGGCCAGACCCTGCTCTCAGCAGGAGACCCCACTACACACCTCCTGTGCTCCTTCCCACCCTGAGCAGCTCTGCCGTGTGCTGACAGAGGCAAAACCAAAGTCCCAAGCCAAGCCTCAAGAACCCAATTGACTTGTTAAGGAATGTCCAGGCACAAAGGAGAGCTGTCAGGGAAGGTTCTGGGAGAAGGGCAGGAGCAGAACAATCCCTGTGTGGGGTGGCAGGAGGAGAAGGGGCAGAGTGAGGCCCAAGCCACCTCCCTGTGAAAGCCCATGTGGTGCTGCACTTGAACTCTGTGGAAGCCAAGGCACCTTTCAAGGCCCAGCAGAGCATCAGAGCAGTGGGATACATTGATCAACAACCCCCAGCACTGCTGTCAGGCTCTTGGTTCACAGGACCTTATGTTTCTTGGGCTACTGAGTAACATGCTCTCCCCCAAAACATTTTCAGTGTGTTCTCATAGATGCGGTGGGAAAGATTTAGTTAAATTTCCTTTTACTTTTTATTTTTCCATATGACTGTAATGGCCAGAACCTGAGTGCAAGTAGTGCCATGTCCAAGAAAAAAAGAAAGTCCATGGAACCCAGAGTAAGAAAACTGGATCCCATTGCTGTTGGCTGTGGCCATCCTTGGGAACCTCTGGGATGGGATGTGTCACTGCAGAGAAGCCAGGCCAGTCGAGGTCTCTCCCCAGAGCACGTCACCTGCAGAACTCCTTCCAGTGCACAGAAGGAGGCCTGGCCTTTGGGGTGACTTTGGTCGGAGAAATGTCCCTCTTTGGGGAGAGACATATGCTCCTCTAGCAGAGGGTATTCCATGTACTTGGTAGAGGAAAGCTTACGCATCTCATCATTTCTGGGGTTCCTTTGACTTTCCTTGAGCGCTAAAGGAGGAGTTCCTCAGGGGTCGGTATCAGGACTGGCCTATTTAACCCCTTTTTCAATGACACAAACAGTGGGATCAAGGCACCTTCAGCACATTTGCTGATGACACTGAGCTGTGTGGTGCAGCCACACGCTGGAGGGAAGGGATGGATCCAGAGGGACCTGGGCAGAGAAACCCTGGGAGAAGAACATGGGGTAATGGTTGATGGAAACCTCCCCATGAGCTGTGAGGACCTGTGAATTATCATTCCTTTCCCTCTTAGCATTCCACAGCTTTTTATAAATGCCACTGCTACAGTGCTGTGGCCAAAGCAAAGGAAAAAGACTCATTTCTTTCTGAGCATATGGATGCCCTTTATTACCAGAATGCTGGGATTCACAAATGCTAATTGGGCTTTACAAAACACCAGTGACATAAGAAAAAATGGTGGGTTTGAGTAGTAAATAACAAAAAAAAGAAAAAAAAAAAAAAAAAGAGGAAAAAAAGGCACAGCTAATTAAGGTAAAAAACCATCTACTCAGGTGCCCAGTGCACATCTGTGAGCTGAAACACCCCTTTATTGTGATCCACTCTCAATGGCACAGGTAAATAACTGACCATGACAGGTTTTGGGTGCGCCCAAAACCCTTTTACCCTTTGGGTAAAAGTCTCCTTGCCATGGATTTGACACATTACACAGGGGAAGGATGCCCAAATGCTGAGAGAGCCTTTATCATCCCTACAAACGTGCAGAAAAGAAGCATCATAGGGAAAACTGCCTTATTAATGATCTGGGGACACAGGCGACACAGCAGCCAGTGTGAAATATCAGGGGAAGGAAAGTCAGTCTTTTTAAAGACTGACTGAGGAGAAGGTGGTAAAGCAGCAGACAGGCTCAGATGTACAGTCTGAAGTCTTCAGTGGGATAAATTACTGTCTCCAACCAGCTTGAGCCACCACCCAGGCGTGATTCAATCATTGCCCCCTGATACTGGTGTTGGGTCCCTCCCCTGCCATGGAGCCCTGGGAAAGGGGCCCTGGGGGGGAGACACGGGGTTTCCCTGCCCCTGCTCAGCTTCATTCCCCATTGGTTGGTGTGGGTTCCCTGCTACTGCCCCTCACACTGCCTGAAAACAAATCCTTGCCTAGAAAGAAGACCCTGAGGTCTATTGTGCGTGAAGGGCCAGCACAGTGAGATCAAACAATCCCACCCCTCCAGACATTCCCACTTCCAAGGGCCTCCAGCAAGTCCTTTGTTGTATTTCCCATCTGTTATGGAACGAGTGGGAGCTTCAGGCAAGCCCTGCCTTAGCCTCAGATTTTTGGCAAGGGCTCAAAGTTAAGAAATCATTCTATCCTGCAAATTCTAAGGATGGCAGATCAGTTCTATTTACAAAATGAATTATTTACTGAACAGACTTGGAGATAACAGACAAATGGTCTTAATCAGACTTACTACACAATATAAAACTAAAAGAATTAGTAATAGATCACGTAAAATGATGTACAGTATCAAGATACCTATATTAAAGCTAACAAAGGAAACACTATAGATTAGGAGTTAATGAACTTACCAACAAAATGATTATGGTATACAAAGAAATCCTTCACTCAGCCTCCGGGGAAGTAACTGCAAAGTAGGTGTCCCAAACTTTGGAGAGAAAGCCCCACACATTTCCAGGGAATGTGCAGAAGATTTCTGCTTCGTGAAAGTTTGGTGTAGCTTTTATCATTTGTAAAGTGGAGTGTCTGTCAGTCAGAAATCCAGCTAATCATTCCAGATCTCACATCCACAGCAAGATGTTTATTATCAGCTGGGAATCTTACTCCCATGGTGCCAAAATAACTCACTGCAAGACAGCTTGTCCTTTTTGAGTTATTACACCAGTTAACAAGCAACAGAAATGCTCTTCTGCAGGCAAGATGCCATGGCCTGGGCTCTTCCCAGTGGCCAGGCCCTTGAGAGTGATGAGGCAAGGGGGGTCCTTTCAATATTCCTCACCAGCAACACAGGAGCTCCAAGCCCATGTTGACAAGGGCTCACAGTGGTGCTGAGACTCCTTTCAACAGACAAAACATGAAGGAGAAAAAAAATCTCTGTGTCACAAGGAAGACTGGAGCTCCAGGAGAGAGACACCGAGGCTCCTTCCCAGAGCAAACTCCTGGTGGAAATGGATTTGAAAGCCAGGAAAGAAATCCGTAATGGTGCCCACAGGTGCATCAGGATGTGAATTCCCTATCCCTGCTTTCCAGGGATGAGAGAGTTCTTTTCCAATGCCTCTGAATTAGTTTGGATTCTCTGAGGAACTAGAAATATGGAGGAGAGAAATTAGCAAACAGGCAGGACATGAGGGA
>NW_008237258.1:0-567 GCF_000691975.1 Corvus brachyrhynchos
ATCCTGGGGACAGTTTGGGGACAATTTGAGGGGATTTGGGGACACCTTGGGGACCTCAAGGACACCTTGGGGACAGTTTGAGGGGACTGGGGACAATTTTGGGGGGGCTTGGGGACACCTGGACGGGCTTGGGGACACCTTGGGGACCTCAGGGACACCTTGGGGACACTTTGAGGGGATTTAGGGACACTTTTAGGGACCTCAGGGACATCCTGGGGACAATTTCAGGGGGTTGGGGACACTTTTGGGGGGGGTTGGGGACACCTGAAGGGATTGGGGACACCTCAGGGACGGTTTGAAGGGGTTGGGGACAATTTTGGGGGAGTTGGGGACACCTGGAGGGGATTGGGGACACCTTGGGGACCTCGGGGACATCCTGGGGACAGTTTGGGGACAATTTGAGGGGGTTGGGGACACCTTGGGGACCTCAAGGACACCTTGGGGACAGTTTGAGGGGACTGGGGACAATTTTGGGGGGGCTTGGGGACACCTGGACGGGCTTGGGGACACCTTGGGGACCTCAGGGACACTTTGGGGACAGTTTGGGGACAATTTGGGGGGGTTGGG
>NW_008237258.1:2183-3819 GCF_000691975.1 Corvus brachyrhynchos
GGCGGTTTGGCCGCCAATGGAGGGGGCGTGGCCTGTGGGAAGGGGCGTGGCCAACAAGGCGGACACCATTTGCGATAAGCACGGGGGGGGTGAGGGGAGGGGGTGTGTCCCAATTTCCCCTTTTTTCCCCCCATTTTTCCGCCTTTTTTTCCCAATTTTTTTCCCCACCCTTTTCCCAATTTTTTTCCCCACCCTTTTCCCATTTTTTCCCCCGCTTTTCCCAGTGCACATCCAGGAGAACCTGGAGGACGCCCTGGTGCAGGAGGCGCTGCAGACCGTGAGTGGTTCCTCCCTAAAAATATCCCCAAAAATTTCCTCCAAAAATGTCCCCAAATGTCCCAAAACGTCCCCAAATTCCCGTTGCAGGGCGTGGACCTGCGCCAGTATTCCCGGCAGGTGGAGCTGGAGCTGCAGGAGGTGGAGAGGGCCTCGATCCAGGATTGTATCCTCCCAAAATTGTCCCCAAAATCCCCTAAATCCTCCCCCAACACCCCCTAAAAGTGACCCCAAATCCCCCAAAATGACCCCAAAATGTCCCCAAAGTGTCCCCAAAGTGGCCCTTGACCCCCTCGGAGACATCCGGGAGAGCGAGAACATCGCGGAGCTGCACAACCAGATCAGCGCCTGCGACACCATCCTCGAGGTACCGGCCCCAAAACGGCCCCAAATGGCCCCAAAATGGCACCAAATGTCCTCAAGATTGCCTGAATTGGTCCAAAATGGCCCCAAATGGCCCCAAATGGCCCCAAATGGCCCCAAATGGCCCCAAATGGCCCCAAATGGCCCCAAATGGCCCCAAATGGCCCCAAATGGCCCCAAAATGGCTCCAAATGGTCCCTAATGGCCCCCAAATGGTCCAAAATTGGCCCAAATTGGCCCCAAAATGGCCTCAAATTGCCTCAAAATGGTCCCAAGTGGCCCCAAATGGCCCCAAAATGGCTCCAAATGGTCCCTAATGGCCCCCAAATGGCCCCAAAATGTCCTCAAATGGCCCCAAATTGTCCCCAAATGGTCCAAAAGTGGCCCCAAATGGCCCCAAAATGGCCTCGAATGGCCCCAAAATGGCCCAAAATGGCCCCAAAACGGCACCAAATGGCCCCAAAATGGCCCCAAATGTCCTCAAGATTGCCCAAATTGGCCCAAAATGGCCCCAAATTGCACCAAAATGGCACAAATGGCCCCCAAATGGTCCAAAATTGGCCCAAATTGGCCCCAAATTGGCTCAAAATGGCCCCAAAAAGGCCCCAAATGGTCCAAAATGGCCCCGAATGGTCTAAAATTGGCCCAAATTGGCCCCAAATTGGCTCAAAATAGCCCCAAAATGGTCCCAAGTAGCCCCAAAATGGCCCAAAATGGCTCCAAATGGCCCAAAATGGCCCCAAAATGGTCCCAAGTGGCCCCAAAATGGCTCAAATGGTCCAAAAATGGCCCCAAAAATGCTGAACAGTCTCCCAAAAACGCCCCCAAATCCCCAAAAAATCCAAAAAAGTCCCCAAAAGCCCCAAATTGTCTCAAACTGTCCCAGGCACCCCCAAACCCCCCTAAAAACACCAAAAAAAACCCTAAAAAAATTTAAAATAATCCAAAAAAAACCCCAAAAAATCAAAAAAATCCCCAAAAAACCCCCAAAAAATCC
>NW_008237259.1:0-735 GCF_000691975.1 Corvus brachyrhynchos
GGGGATTTTGGGGAAAAAATGGGGATTTTGAGGAAGAAAAGCGGGATTTTGGGAGGGAAAATGGGGATTTGGGGGAAAAACAGCGTGATTTTGGGGAGAAAAATGGGGATTTTGGGGGGGAAAATGGGGATTTTGGGATTAAAAAATGGGGATTTTAGGGAGTAAAAATAGCGGGATTTTGGGGAAAACGGGGGGAATTTGGGGGGAAAAAGGGGAGATTTTTGGGGGAAAAAATGGGGATTTTGGGAGGGAAAATTTGGGGATTTGGGGGAAAAATGGGGATCTTGGGGAAAATGGGGATTTGGGGGAAAACCAGAGGGATTTTGGGGAGAAAAATGGGGATTTTGGGAGGAAAAATAGTGGGATTTTGGGGGGAAATGGCAGGATTTTGGGGGGGAATGGGGATTTTGGGAAGAAATGGGGATTTTGGGGAAAAAAATGGGGATTTTGGAGCAAAAATCCCGGGAATTTCAGGGCTAAGAAGGAAGAATTTTGGGGGGGGAAAAAAAAAAGGAATTTTGGGGCAAAAAAGGGGAATTTTGGAGCAAAAATCCCGGGAATTTCAGGGCTAAAAATGAAGAATTTTGGGGGGAAAAATCTGTGAATTTTAGGGCAAAACCTGGGAATTTTGGGGGGAAAAAAGGGGAATTTGGGGGCAAAAAAAAAAGGGAATTTTGGGGGGAAAAAATGGGAATTTTGGGGGGGGGAAAAAAAGGGAATTTTGGAGCAAAAACC
>NW_008237259.1:1064-1433 GCF_000691975.1 Corvus brachyrhynchos
GGGGGGGAAAATGGGGATTTTGGGAGGAAAATGGGGATTTTGGGAGGAAAATGGGGGTTTGGGGCAAAAAAATGGAGATTTTGGGAGGGAAAAATTGGGGATTTGGGGGAAAAATGGGGATTTTTGGGGAAAACCAGTGGGATTTTGGGGGGGAAAATGGGGGGTTTGGGAGGGAAAAATGGGGTTTTGGGGAAAAAACTCAGGGATTTGGGGGGAAAATGGGGAGATTTTGGGAGGAAAAATGGGGATTTTTGGGAAAAACAGCGGGATTTTGGGGGTTTTGGGGCAAACCAGCAGGATTTTGGGGAAAATGGGGGGATTTGGGGGCAAACCAGCGGGATTTTGGGGAAAACCCAGGGATTTTGGGGA
>NW_008237259.1:1649-3518 GCF_000691975.1 Corvus brachyrhynchos
GGAAAAAGGGCGGGATTTGGGGGGGAAAATGGGGATTTTGGGAGGAAAATGGGGGGAAATTGGGAAAAAATGGGGATTTTGGGAAAAATTGGGGATTTTGGGGGGAAAATGGGGATTTGGGGGAAAAAACCCCAGGGATTTGGGGGGAAAATGAGAATTTTGGGGGGGAAAATGGGGATTTTTGGGAAGAAATGGGGATTTGAGGGGGAAAATGGGGATTTTTGGAGGGAAAATGGGGATTTGGGGGAGAAAATGAGGGGATTGGGGAAAAAATGGGGATTTTGGGAGGGGAAAAAAGGCGGATTTAGGGAAAAAATGGGAATTTTGGGGAAGAAATGGGGATTTTGGGGGGAAAATGGGGATTTTTGGGGGGGAAAAGTGGGATTTTGGGAGGAAAAATGGGAAATTTGGGATGGGGAAATTTGGGAATTGGGGGAATTGGGAATTCGGGAACTGGGGAAATTTGGGAATTGGGGAAATTCGGGAATTGGGGAATTCAGGAATTTGGGGAATTGGGAATTGGGGAATTTGGGAATTGGGGAATTGGAAATTGGGAAATTGGGGAAATTTGGGAATTGGGAAATTTGGGAATTCAGGAATAGGGGAATTTGGGGAATTGGGGAATTTGGGAATTGGGAAATTTGGGAATTGGGAAATTTGGGAATTCAGGACTTGGGGAATTTGGGAAATTCAGGAATCTGGGAATTTGGGAAATTCAGGAATCCGGGAATTTGGAAATTAGGCAATCAGGGAATTGGGAGAATTTGGGAATTGGGGACTTTGGGGAATTTGGAAATTCAGGAATTTGGGGATTTGGGGATTTGGGGAATTTGGGGAATTGGGAATTGGGGAATTTGGGAATTTGGGGAATTGGGGAATGGGGCCGTGGCTCTGAGCGTTGCCGCTGTGCCCCAGCACTTTGAGCTGCGCCTGGAGCAGTTCGGGCCCTACCGGCTCGACTACACCCGCACCGGCAGGTGAGCACCAGTACGCACCAGTACGGACCAGTACAGACCGGTACGGGGCGGCACGGGGCAGTATGGAGCGGTATGGGCCAGTATAAACCGGTATGGGCCAGTATAGACCAGTATGGGCCAGTATAGACCAGTATGGGCCAGTAGAAAGCAGTATGGAGTGGTATGGACTAGTATAAACCGGTATGGAGCGGTATGGGCCAGTAGAAACCAGTATGGGCCCGTATAAACCAGTATGGAGTGGTATGGACTAGTATAAACCAGTACGGAGTGGTACAGACCAGTATAAATCAGTATGGGCCAGTATAAACCAGTATGGAGCGGTACGGGCCAGTATAAACCAGTATGAGCCAGTATAAACCAGTACAGAGCGGTATGGGCCAGTACAAACCAGTACGGAGCGATATGGGCCAGCATAAACCAGTATGGGCCAGCATAAACCAGTATGGAGCGGTATGGGCTAGTATAAACCAGTATGGGCCAGTATGAGCCAGTATAAACCAGTATGGAGCGGTAAGGGCCAGTACAAACCAGTACGGAGTGATATGGGCCAGTATAAACCAGTATGGGCCAGTATAGAGCAGTGTGGGCCAGTATATACCAGTATGGACCGGTACAGAGCAGTATGGAGCAGTAAGGGCCAGTATAGAGCAGTATGGGCCAGTATAAACCAGTACAGACCAGTATAAACAAGTGTAGAACAATGTAAACGGATACAGACCACTCCCAGTCCCTCCCAGTCCCTCCCAGTTCCATCCCAGTCCCTCCCAGTCTCTCCCAGTTCCCTCCCAGTTCCCTCCCAGTTCCCTCCCAGTTCCTCCCAGTTCCCTCCCAGTTCCCTCCCAGTCCCTCCCAGTTCCCTCCCAGTCTCTCCCAGTTCCATCCCAGTTCCACG
>NW_008237259.1:3546-5696 GCF_000691975.1 Corvus brachyrhynchos
CCCCCCAGTCCCTCCCCGCCCCTCCCAATTCCCTCCCAGTCCCTCCCAGTTCCCTCCCAGTTCCCTCCCAGTTCCCTCCCAGTTCCCTCCTAGTCCCTCCCAGTTCCCTCCCAGTCTCTCCCAGTTCCATCCCAGTTCCATCCCAGTTCCATCCCAGTCCCTCCCAGTTCCCTCCCAGTTCCCTCCCAGTGCCCCCCAGTCCGTCCCAGTGCCCCCTAATTCCCTCCCAGTTCCCTCCCAGTTCCCTCCCAGTGCCCCCCAGTCCGTCCCAGTGCCTCCCAGTTCCCTCCCAGTCGCTCCCAGTTCCCTCCCAGTCCCCTCCCAGTGCCTCCCAGTGCCTCCCAGTTCCCTACCACTCCCTCCCAATTCCCTCCCAGTCCCTCCCAGTCCATCCCAGTGCCCCCTAATCCCCTCCCAGTCCCTCCCAATTCCCTTCCAGTCCCTCCCACTCCCTCCCAGTGCCTCCCAGTGCTCCCTCCCAGTTCCCTCCCAGTCGCTCCCAGTTCCCTCCCAGTCCCCTCCCAGTGCCTCCCAGTGCCTCCCAGTTCCCTACCACTCCCTCCCAATTCCCTCCCAGTCCCTCCCAGTCCATCCCAGTGCCCCCTAATCCCCTCCCAGTCCCTCCCAATTCCCTTCCAGTCCCTCCCACTCCCTCCCAGTGCCTCCCAGTGCTCCCAGTTGCTCCCATTCCCACAGGCACCTGTTACTGGGGGGTCTCCGGGGTCACGTGGCCGCCCTGGACTGGGGCTCCCAGTCTCTCCCAGTTCCCTCCCAGTTCCCTCCCAGTCCCCTCCCAGTTCCCTCCCAGTCCCCTCCCAGTTCTTCCTAGTCCCTCCCAGTGCCCTCCAGTTCCCCCCAGTTCCTTCCCAGTGCCTCCCAGTCGCCTCCCAACCCCCTCCCAATCCCTCCCAGTCCCCTCCCAATCCCTCCCAGTCCATCCCAGTGCCCCCTAATTCCCTCCCAGTCCCTCCCAGTCCCTCCCAATTCCCTCCCAGTGCTCCCAGTTGCTCCCATTCCCTCAGGCACCTGTTACTGGGGGGTCTCCGGGGTCACGTGGCCGCCCTGGACTGGGGCTCGCGGCGCCTCCTGTGCGAGTTCAACGTCATGGAGCCCCTGCAGGACCTCAGGTGGGACTGGGAGCACTGGGAGGGAACTGGGAGGCACTGGGGGGGCACTGGGAGGGACTGGGAGGGGACTGGGAGCACTGGGAGGGACTGGGGGGACACTGAGGGACTGGGAGGGGCTGGGGGCGGGGATTGGGAGGGACTGGGAATGGACTGGGAGAGGATTCAGGGGGACTGGGAGGGACTGGGGGATACTGGGAGGCACTGGGAGAGGACTGGGAATGAACTGGGAGGGACTTGGGTGGCCCTGGCTCCACTTTTGATCCTAAAATCCTCTTTTTTCCCCCCAAATCCCCATTTTTTGTCCTAAAATCCCCATTTTTTCCCCCAAATCTCCGTTTTCCCTCCCCAAATCCCCATTTTTCTCTCCCAAACCCCCATTTTTTTCCCTAAAATCCCCATTTTTGTCCCGAAATCCCGTTCTACTCTCCTAAACCCCCATTTTCCTCCCAAAACCCCCATTTTCCCTCCTAAAACCCCCATTTTTTCCCTAAATCCCCCTTTTTCCCCCCAAACCCCATTTTCCCTCCCAAAATCCCTCTTTTCCCCCCCAAATCCCCATTTTTTCCCTAAAATCCCACTTCCCCCTCCCCAAATCCCTGGGGTTTTTCCCTAAAATCCCCATTCTTTTTTCCCAAACCCCTCATTTTCCCCCCAAACCCCCCATTTTTTCCCTCCAAAATCCCCATTTTTCCTTCTAAAACCCCCATTTTTTCCCTAAATCCCCCCTTTTCCCCCAAACTCCCCTTTTTCTCTCCAAAATCCCCATTTTTTCCCCCAAAATCCCCATCCAAATCCCTGGGGTTTTTCCCTAAAATCCCCATTCTTTTTTCCCAAACCCCTCATTTTCCCCCCAAACCCCCCATTTTTTCCCTCCAAAATCCCCATTTTTCCTTCTAAAACCCCCATTTTTTCCCTAAATCCCCCCTTTTCCCCCAAACTCCCTTTTTTCCCTCCTAAATCCCCATTTTTTCCCCCAAAATCCCCATTTTTCTTCTAAAAAAAACCCCATTTTTCCCCCCCAAA
>NW_008237259.1:7743-8247 GCF_000691975.1 Corvus brachyrhynchos
CAAAATCCGCCCCGAATTACCCTTTATATCCCCCAAAATCTCCCCAAATTCCCCCTAAAATCCCACCAAAAATCCACCCAAAAATCCCCCCAAATCCCATTAAAATCCGCCCCAAATTACCCCTAAATTCCCACTAAAATCTGCCCAAAATCCACCCCAAATCCCCCCAAAATCCGTCCCGAATTCCCCCATAAATCCCACCCAAAATCCGCCCCGAATTACCCCTAAAATCCCCCCAAAATCCGCCCCGAATTACCCCTAAAATCCCCCCAAAATCCCCCCAAATTACCCCTAAAATCCCACTAAAATCCGCCCTGAATTACCCCTAAAATCCCACCAAAATTCCCCCAAAATCCCCCCAAATTATCCCCAAATCCCACTAAAATCCCCCCAAAATCCCACCAAAAATCCACCAAAAATCCACCCGAATTACCCCTAAAATCCCCCCAAAATCCGCCCCAAATTCCCCCATAAATCCCACCCAAAATCCGCCCCGAATTACCC
>NW_008237259.1:11240-11457 GCF_000691975.1 Corvus brachyrhynchos
GGTTTCTGATAGTTTCGGGGAATTTCTGGGGATTTGGGGGATTATTTGGGAGTTTTTGGGATGTTTTGGGGAGTTTGGGGGATTTCTGATGGGATTTTGGGAATTTTCTGGGGATTTCGGGAATTGTCTGGGAATTTTGGGGCGGTTTTGGGGAGTTTAAGGGAGTTTTTGGGGAGTTTTGGGGGGTTTTGGGGAGGTTTTTGGGGGTTTTGGGGGG
>NW_008237259.1:11804-13952 GCF_000691975.1 Corvus brachyrhynchos
GGGAGTTTTGGGAAGTCTTTTGGGAGTTTTGGGGGATTTCTAATGGGATTTCAGGGATTTTCGGGGAATTTGGGGGTGGTTTTTGGGGATTTTGGGAACTTTTTGGGAATTTTGGGGAATTTTCCGGGAATCTCCTGGGAGTTTTGGGGGATTTCTGATGGGATTTCAGGGATTTTCGGGGCATTTCGCGGATTTCCGGGGAATTTTGGGGTGGTTTTTGGGAATCTTTCGGGAATTTTGGGCAATTTTGGGGAGTTTTTTGGGAGTTTTGGGGGAATTTCTAATGGGATTTCAGGGATTTCGGGGATTTCCGGGGAATTTTGGGGTGGTTTTTGGGAATCTTTCGGGAATTTTGGGCAATTTTGGGGAGTTTTTTGGGAGTTTTGGGGGAATTTCTAATGGGATTTCAGGGATTTCGGGGATTTCCGGGGAATTTTGGGGTGGTTTTTGGGAATCTTTCGGGAATTTTGGGCAATTTTGGGGAGTTTTTTGGGAGTTTTGGGGGAATTTCTAATGGGATTTCAGGGATTTCGGGGATTTCCGGGGAATTTTGGGGTGGTTTTTGGGAATTTTTCGGGAATTTTGGGGAATTTTTGGGGAGTTTTGGGGGATTTCTAATGGGATTTTGGGAATTTTCTGGGGATTTTGGGGCGGTTTTGGGGAGTTTAAGGGAGTTTTGGGGAGGTTTTGGAGAGATTTCTGGGAATTTTGGGGAATTTTTGGGAATTTTTTGGGGGTTTTGGAGAGTTTTCTGGGAATTTTGGGGAATTTTTGGGAATTTTTTGGGAGTTTTGGGGGATCTCTAATGGGATTTCGGGGATTTTCTGGGGATTTGGGGGAATTTTGGGGTGTTTTTGGGAATTTTGGGGGAGTTTCAGGGAGTTTTCTGAGAATTTTTCGGGAATTTTTGGGAATTCGGGGGAATTTTTTGGGCGTTTTGGGGGAATTTCTGATGGGATTTCAGGGATTTCGGGGATTTTAGCGGAATTTTGGGGTGTTTTGGGGGGAGTTTCAGGGAGTTTTTGGGAATTTTGGGGAGTTTTGGGGAGATTTTGGGAAGTTTTGGGAATTTTTTAGGAGCTTTTCGGGAGTTTTGGGGGAGATTTTGGGGGATTTTTTGGGGAATTTCAGGGCATTTTTAGAGCGGTTTCGAGGGTTTCTGATGGAATTGCGGGGAATTTCTGGGCATCTCTGGGAATTTTCTGGGAATTTGGGGGATTTTTGGGGGAGTTTTCGGGAATTTTGGGGAATTTTTTGGGAGTTTTGGGGGATCTCTAATGGAATTTCAGGGATTTTCTGGGGATTTTGGGGAATTTCAGGGTGTTTTGGGGGGAGTTTCAGGGAGTTTTTGGGAATTTTGGGAGGTTTTTTGGGAATTTTTCAGGAATTTTGGGGAATTTGGGGGAATTTTTTGGAAGTTTTGGGGGATTTCTAATGGGATTTCGGGGATTTTCTGGGAATTTCGGGAATTTCCTGGGAATTTTGGGGCGGTTTTGGGGAGTTTAAGGGAGTTTTTGGGGAGTTTTGGGGAGGTTTGGGGAATTTGAGGGGATTTTTGGGGGTTTTGGGGAGTTTTTGGAGAGTTTTCTGGGAATTTTGGGGAGATTTTGGGAGTTTTGGGGAATTTTGGGGAATTTTGGGGGGATTTTGGAGAATTCTTTGTGAGTTTGAGGAAATTTTGGGGAATTTCGGGGAATTTGGGGAGTTTTTTGGGAGTTTGGAGAAGTTTTCCGGGAAATTTGGGGGATTTTTGGGAATTTTGGGGAATTCTGGGGAGAGTTTGGGGAATTTTTTGGGAGTTTGGGGGAATTTTGGGGAATTTTGGGAGTTTTTTGGGCGTTTGGGGGACTTTCCCGGGAATTTCGTGGAGATTCTGGGGATTCTTTTGGGAGTTTTCTGGGAGTTCCGGGGAATTTCGGGGAGTTTTTCGGGCCGATCCCACTGGAATTCTGCCGCCTTCCCGCTGCACTTCCCTCGGAATTCCCCAAAAACCGTCGCTTCCCCCCGGAATTTTCCCGTTCGCTCCGTTCTTCGGGGGATTTTTCGGTTGCTCTTCCTCCCCCTGGGGGGGTTTTTTTGTTCTTTTTTGGGGTTTTTCCCTTTCCCGGCCATCCCAAAATCGCCGTTTTTTCCCCCAGGAGTCGTGTC
>NW_008237259.1:14075-16917 GCF_000691975.1 Corvus brachyrhynchos
CGGGAAGGTCCCGAATCCCGGAATTCCCAACCAATTCGGGGGGGGTTTTGGAGGGATTTGGGGGGATTTTGGGGGGTCTGGGGGGATTTGGTGGGATTTGGGTGGATCTTGTGGGATTTCCATGGATTTCAGGGCAGATTTGGATGGGTTTGGGTGGATTTTATGGGATTTTTGGGGATTTTGGGGTGGATTTTGTGGGATTTTGGGGTGGGTTTTGGGGGATTCAGTGGGATTTTAGGGCAGATTTTGTGGGATTTTCAGGGATTTCGTGGGATTTCGGGGTGGATTTTGGGCGGATTTGGGTGGATTCAGTGGGGTTTGGGTGGATTTTGGGCGGATTTGGGTGGATTTTGTGGGATTTTGGACCAGATTTGGGTGGATTTTGTGGGATGTCCATGGATTTTAGGGCAGATTTTGATGGGTTTTGTGGGATTTTGGGGTGGATTTTATGGGATTTGGATGGATTTTGTGGGATTTGGATGGATTTGCATGGATTTCAGGCAGATTTGGGTGGATTCTGTGGGATTTCCACGGATTTTGTGGGATTTGGGTGGACTTTGGGTGGATTTGGGGTGGATTTGGGTGGATTTGGGGTAGATTTGGGTGGATTTTAGGGCAGATTTTGATGGATTTGGGGGGATTTTCTTGGATTTTGGGGTGGATTTCCATTGATTTTGTGGGGTTTGGGTGGATTTGGGGTGGATTTGGGTGGATTTTGGGGGATTTGGGTGGATTTGGTGGGGTTTGGGTGGATTTTGCGGCAGATTTTCATGGATTTTGTGGGATTTTGGGTTGGATTTGGATGGATTTTTTGGGATTTGGATGGATTTGGTGGCAGATTTGGGTGGATTTTGTGGGATTTTCATGGATTTTAGGGCAGATTTTGATGGATTTTGTGGGATTTTATGGGATTTGGGGATTTGGATGGATTTTGGGGTAGATTGGGGTGGATTCTGTGGGATTTCCATGGATTTTGTGGGATTTGGGTGGATTTTGGGGCGGATTTGGGTGGATTCAGTGGGATTTGGATGGATTTTGTGGGATTTTGGAGCAGATTTGGATGGATTTTGTGGGATTTTATGGGATTTGGGGATTTGGATGGATTTTGGGGTAGATTTGGGTGGATTCTGGGGTAGATTTGGGTGGATTCTGTGGGATTTCCATGGATTTTGTGGGATTTGGGTGGATTTTGGGGCGGATTTGGGTGGATTCAGTGGGATTTGGATGGATTTTGTGGGATTTTGGAGCAGATTTGGGTGGATTTTGTGGGATTTTCATGGAATTTGATGGATTTTTCTGGGGTTTTGGGGTGGGATTTTGTGGCATTTTCAGGCCGATTTTGATGGATTTTCATGGATTTTGGGGCAGATTTGGGTGGATTCTGTGGGATTTTCATGGATCTGGGTTGGATTTTGTGGGATTTTGTGGGATTCGGATGGATTTTTCTGGGAGTTGGGGTGGATTTTGGGGAATTTTGTGGGAATTTGATGGATTCTCTGGGATTTCGGTGGGATTTTCTGGGATTTGGGATGGACGAGGTCGGATCTGGCTGAATTTCCGTGCCTTTCCGTGGAATTCCTCGGGATTTTTATGGATTCCCCCCCCTCCCCTCCCCCTCCAGGTTCGTGGCCACGTCGGGCTTGGACCGGAAGCTCCGGATTTTCGACCTCCGGAATTTTGGGCTCCTGCAGGAATGGGGGCTCCCGGCGGGGGCCGCACACCTGGAATTCAGCCAGAGGGGGCTCCTGGCGGCCGAAAATAACCTAAAATCCACCCAAATCCACCCAAAATCACTCAAAATCCATCAAAATCACCCCAAATCCACCCAAATACCCCCAAAATCACTCAAAATCCATCAAAATCACCCCAAATCCACCCAAAAATCACTCAAAATCCATCAAAATCACCCCAAATCCACCCAAAACACCCTCAAAATCCATCAAAATCATCCCAGATCCGCCCAAATCCGCCCAAATACCCCCAAAATCAACCCAAATCCATCCAAACTCAACCCAAATCCTCCCAAAATCCATCAAAAACCCCTCAAAATACCCCCAAATTCACCCAAATGCACCCAAAATACCCACAAAATCCATCAAAATACCTCAAAATCCCCCAAAATCCACCCAGAATACCCTCAAAATCCATCGAAATCACCCAAAATCCACCCAAATCCACCCAAAATCACTCAAAATCCATCAAAATCACCCCAAATCCACCCAAATACCCCCAAAATCACTCAAAATCCATCAAAATCACCCCAAATCCACCCAAAATCCACCCAAAATCCATCAAAATCCCCTCAAAATACCCCAAAATCCACCCAAATCCACCCAAAATCACTCAAAATACCCTCAAAATCCATCAAAAAACCCCAAAATCCATCAAAATCACCCAAAAACCACCCAAAATACCCCCAAAATCACTCAAAATCCATCAAAATCACCCCAAATCCACCCAAATACCCCCAAAATCAGCCCAAATCCACCCAAAATCAACCAAAATCCACCCAAAATCCATCAAAAACCCCTAAAAATAACCTAAAATCCACCCAAATCCACCCAAAATCACTCAAAATACCCTCAAAATCCACCAAAAAACCCCAAAATCCATCAAAATCACCCAAAATCCCCCCAAATCCACCTAAAATCCACCCAAAATCACTCAAAATCCATCAAAATACCTCAAAATCCACCCAAAATACCCCAAAATCACTCAAAATTCATCAAAATCCTCTCAAAATCCTCTCAAAATCCCCCAAAATCCATCAAAATCCCCCCAAATCCACCTAAAATCCTTCAAAATACCCCCAAAACCCCTCGAAATCCACCCAAATTCCCTC
>NW_008237260.1:0-769 GCF_000691975.1 Corvus brachyrhynchos
GGAAATTGCTATTCCAGCATGGCAATTGTCTTTGATGAATGAGCAATTCATACATATACATATGCACGGAAACAAAGAAGGAAGTTGGGCTATTAGCTTCTTTTCTCTACCCTGATTCTACATTTTCCATCCGTTAATGCAAACTCCAGCTTCTTTTTGTGCTTCTCGGTCCCCATCTCTTTTTAAGTTCTTTGCCAAGACAATGCCACTCTTTATTTTTCCTCCAGAATGTAACTCCCACTCCAAGCACCCATCCTACACAGGATTCCTTTGTGTGTCCTAGCCTTGTTCCTCACCTTAACACGTCTTCAATTCCCTATGTGCCCTTCATTTAATCAGCATTTCCTAAATGCTGACCCATCCCATCATCATCTCTACCCAGAACAGAATTTCCCAGGCCATTCCAAGTCCTTTATAGTTCTTAAAATACTGTGGACAAGCCCTGACCGTGATTTCCCCCACCCCCGCCTCCGTGCAGACCTTGTTGTCTCCCAGCACCAGGATAGTTCCCACTGCCCCAGGTCTGCATTTAGCGAAGCCAACAGTACTTCTACCACTGCTTTCAGCAAGACCCCCATTGAGTCTTTACATTTCAACATAACCAAATGATGTCTACTTAGCATGAAATGTAGTTACTGTCCAAGATTTGCATGTCCCAAGCAATTTCTTAGCATAATAAATTTTAAATCCTTTGGGTTTAAGTGTTTGGAAATCATCCGCTAGCGGATATAGCAAGTTCACTACATTCTTATTTTCATTATCGATGTAG
>NW_008237261.1:0-602 GCF_000691975.1 Corvus brachyrhynchos
CCTCCGACACGTGAAGCGCGGGAAACGGACAATCAAGACCCACTCAGCCTTTAGTAGTCCCATTAGCCCTGTGCGCAAATCGGAAGGAGAATGGAGATTGACTGTGGACTATTGTGGCTTGAATGAAGTGACTCCACCATTGAGCACTGCTGTGCCAGACATGTTGGAGTGCCTGTATGAGCTGGAGTCCAAAGCAGCAAAGTGGTATGCCACTATTGGCATTGCTAATGCATTTTTCTCCATTCCTGTAGCATCAGAGTGCAGGCCTCAGTTTGCTTTCCCCTGGAGGGGTGTGCAGTACACCTGGAACCGACTGCCCCAGGGGTGGAAGCACAGTCCCACCATCTGCCATGGACTGATCCAGACTGCACTAGAGAAGGGTGAGGCTCCAGAACATTTGCAGTACATTGATGACATCATTGTGTGGGGGAACACCACAACAGAAGTGTTTTAGAAAGGAGAGAGAATCTTCCAAATTCTCCTGGATTCCGGTTTTGCCATCAAGAAGAGCAAAGTCAAGGGACCTGCCCGAGAGATCCAGTTCCTGGGAGTGAAGTGGCAGGATGGACGGCGTCAGATTCCCACCGAGGTCGTCAATAAGA
>NW_008237262.1:0-569 GCF_000691975.1 Corvus brachyrhynchos
GAGCCAGGACAAAGCGGCTTCTGAGATATTTCGCCGGTTTTATTGGCTTTAAAGTCCCGTTTCACTGTCCGCTGGCACCGACAAGGCGCGACCGTCCTTACAGGAATTGCGGAATGATGGAATTGTTGAGGTCGGCAAAGCCCTCAGAGATCCCCGAGTCCAAGGCCACCCCTGACCATGTCCCCAAGAGCCACATGCACAGGGCTGTTAAATCCCTCCAGCGATGGGGCCTCCACCCCTGCCCTGGGCAGCTGTGCCAGGGCTGGACAGCCCTTTCCAGGAGGAATTTTCCCAATATCCAACCTGAGCCTCCCCTTGAGGCCGTTTCCTCTTGTCCTGTCACCTGGGAGCAGAGCCCGAGCCCTCCTGGCTCCGACCTTCTTCCAAGGAATTCCCAAGAGCCAGAAGGTGCCTCCTGAGCCTCCTTTTCTCCAGGATGAGCCCCTCCAGCTCCCTCAAAATTATTTGGGAGGCTGGAAGAAGAATGCTGAAAGCCCCAAAGTCAACCCCCCGCAGCTGCCAGGAACATCCCCCTGCCAGAACCAGCACCAGCCATGGTGGGACGCTCC
>NW_008237262.1:640-1421 GCF_000691975.1 Corvus brachyrhynchos
ACGTAGCTGCTGGGAATCCAAGACAGGCTGTACTTCCCAAGAAAACGCTTCCACAGGACTGGAACGGAGCCTTCCTTTGTCCTTCCCTCCACCCACCCCTCAACCCACCCCAACACACACCCCTGGCACAGCCTGAGGCCGTTTGTTCCTTGATCCCTGGGGAGCACAGCCCAATCCCTGGTCGGTTTTTAAGATCTTTTCCAGCCCATCCCGTTCCCGGAGTCCAGGATTTCAGGATCCCTTGCTTAACTTTTCCTTCTTTCCTCCTTCGAGCCACACTGATTCTCCCCTTTCCCACTGCTTTTCTCCAAAGGTTCTCAATCAATCCCAGTTCAGGGCTGGGGAAGTTTTAACCCCCCCAATCCGCCTCTGCCACGGTTCTCCTCCTGAAGCCCCCAGGGCTGTGGGGGATTGGGCGCTGTGCCTCAGGGAATCCAATCCCAGGATTCCCGCCGGGAGTCAGGGCTTTCCAATCTCCCCCAAGTTGTCGATCTCGATGACGATGGGCCAGATGCTCTTCACTTGGGAGAACCCCTGGAGCTCAAACTTCTGGCACATGGAGTTCAACATGGACCTGACAGCCCTCAGCGCGTCCCGGATCACGGCCTGCAGCGACCCCCCCTGGGATTCCACACGTCCATTAATTTTCCAGCGGGTTCCAGGATCCTCCAGAGGCTTCGCTCCCTTCCTCACCCCTGCAGCCGGGATTGGGGCAGGGGGTGAAGCCCCAGTTCCCAAAATCCACTTTGGGGCGCGTCGTGCGTCCGACGTCACCCCCTTG
>NW_008237262.1:1824-4466 GCF_000691975.1 Corvus brachyrhynchos
CAGCTCCTCCACCTGCAGCTCCCGGTTTCCCGGGAGAAGCGTCGCCTCTCCCGAGGTGTGGCCGTGGTTTTGGGCGTGGCCGTGATTCCTCTCCCCAGAGCGATCCCACAGCCGTCCCCAAGGACACACGCTCCGCTGCTTCGTCACGGAATGAAGGAGGAACGTCTCGCTCGGGGGCAGGTTTTCCACCAGTTCAGGTTTCTCCTCCTCTTCCTCCTTCCCCAGCCATGGCCAGACTTGGCTCCCCACTCCACTGTCCGCTTCCGACGGGAATTCGCTCCTTCCCTTGTGACAGCCAAACTTCTTCAGGAGCCTCCTGGCCTGGAGACAGCACGACGTGCTCCATCCTGCTGGGAGAGGGGTGGGAAGGGGTTGGATTCTTCCTGGCTGGAGCAGGAAGAGGAACATCCCTTCTTCCCGGTCCGGGACCACCCGGGCTCCACATCCCAACCTCTGCCAGATGTCAGGAGAGCCCAGCAGTGGGAGAGGCCCTGGAGGTGCCCCAGGGATGGGGCTGGAGCTCCTCAGGGATGGGGCTGGAGCAGGAGGGAGGAGGATTCACCTGGAGACGAAGGCTCTGGCCCCTCCTCCGGCTCCTGGCACCCACTGGCTCTGGGCCACCAGCCAGAGGACGGCTCCTCCAGCCAGCTCCCGGCGTGTCCTGCAGGAAAACAGCGCATGTCACCGGCCAGGCTGGGAATCCTGACTCTCCATGGCCACGGGAATGAAGGAAGAGCCCTGTCCTCGTCCCCACCAGGAATCCCAGCTGCTCCTTGGCCATGGGGATGGAGGAGGGAGCCCTGAGCCCATCCTGGACGTGAATTCCATCCCTCAGGGTCGGGATGTTGCTGCTCACCTGGAGATGGGCAGACCCACGGCTCTTCCCCGCGCTCCAGCCGGTGCAGGATGTCAGGTTTGGGGCCTGGATAACCTGGGGATGGGACAGAAAGCCTTGTGCTGTCCCTCATCACAGGAAAACCAAGGACTGGCCCACCCTGGCTGTGCCTCACCGCGCACGGAAACACCTCTGGGATGTGGGAAAAGCGAGGGAGAAACCAGAGCTGCTGCCAGAGAGGGATTTACTCCCGAGGATGAAGGCAGAGCCCTGATGGAAGTGTGGGAGTCAGCTCCCAGCTCCGCTGACGGGCGTTCCCAGCGAGGGAATGTCTCCTGCTCATCCCGGGAGCAGCTCCCAGGGGTGGAACATCCCACCGTGCTCCCTGATCTTAGGGAATCATTTCCAGGGGTGCTCAAACCCAAACCCAAATCCTGCATTTTCCAGCACTAAACACCCTGATCAGCCCCTGTTAGGGAAAACTCCTCATGGAAAGGGTTGTCCAACCCTGGAGGGATTGGAAAGCCGCGTGGATGTGGCACTTGGAGACATGGACGAGTGGTGGCCTTGGCTGTGCTGGGGAACGGTTGGATTTGGGCATCTCCAAGGCCTTTTCCAACCTCAACAACTCTGGGATTCTGGGATTCAGAGTTCTGGAAGCCGCACGGCCCCGCTGGGGTGGGACCCGAGGGAACCCCTGCCCAGGGCGATTCCCGGGATTACCCAGGGAGGTCAGGAGCTCGTAGGTGTCCGACACAACATCCCGGTACAGCTCCCGCTGCCCCGCCGGGAGCGCGTCCCACTCCGCCCGGCTCAGGAACACCGTCACGTCCTCGAAGGTCACCGGCTCCTGCCACGGGATCAGGGATCACACCTTCCTCAGGGATCACACCTTCCCCCAGGGATCACACCTTCCCCAGGGATCACACCTTCCCCAGGGATCACACCTTCTCTCGGGGATCACACCTTTCCCCAGGGATCACACCTTCCTCAGGGATCACACCTTCCCCAGGGATCACACCTTCTCTCGGGGATCACACCTTTCCCCAGGGATCACACCTTCTCTCGGGGATCACACCTTCCCTCGGGACTCACACTTTCCTTGGGGATCACACCTTCCCTCAGGGATCACACT
Organism: Corvus brachyrhynchos; assembly: GCF_000691975.1. Classification (NCBI taxonomy): domain Eukaryota; kingdom Metazoa; phylum Chordata; class Aves; order Passeriformes; family Corvidae; genus Corvus; species Corvus brachyrhynchos. The sequence goes on from NW_008237262.1 coordinate 3,795, forward strand.
TTCCCCCAGGGATCACACCTTCTCTCGGGGATCACACCTTTCCCCAGGGATCACACCTTCCTCAGGGATCACACCTTCCCCAGGGATCACACCTTCCCAGGGATCACACCTTCCCTCAGGGATCACACCTTCCCCAGGGATCACACCTCCCTCAGGGATCACACCTTCCCCAGGGATCACACCTCCCTCAAGGGATCACACTCCCTCAGGGATCACACTTTCCCCAGGGATCACAGCTTCCCCAGGGATCACACCCTCCTCGGGGATCACACCCTCCCACAGGAGAAGCCTTTCCCATGCCAGGGGAGCTCCCAGGACACGAGGCCGTGGATGGCACCATCCCAGGAAGGTGCGTTCCCCACTCTGGGGGGAATTGCGGATCTGGGAGAAGGAGAGGCTGGAATTCAGCGCCAACCACTGGAATCCGGCACCTCGGGATGTGTTTTACCGATCCTACTGGGAGCACTCCGTGATCCCCACGGCACTGGGATAGTCCAGGACCCCCCCAGGTTACCTGGACCTGGACAGGGGGGAGTTTCCAGGCAGCCCCCTGTGACCCCCCAGGGCACATCCCAGGAAATCCCCCAGGATCGATCCCAGCGGGGAGGGGAGGGATGTGGGGGAGAAATGGGGAGGGTGATAGGGGTTTTGGGGTGGGGGGGATTGGGGGAA
>NW_008237262.1:5027-6162 GCF_000691975.1 Corvus brachyrhynchos
GCACGCGCTTCCGGTACAGGCCCCGCCCACGCCGGAAGCGCCGCCATGGCCGAGCCGGAAGTGGCGCCCCGCGGGCCCCGGAAGCGCCCCGGTGACCCCGCACGTGATTCCCGGATCCGGGGCGTTCAAATCCCGCCGGGAACGGGGCGGCAGCGCGGCCCTGGGCAGCTGGGGCACGGCGGGACAGTCTCTTCCTGCAGGGGTTTTCCCGCTGTCCCACCGGGCCCTCCCCTGAGGCCGTTTCCTCCTGTCCCGTCCCTGTTCCCCGGCAGCAGAGCCCGCCTGCATCTAGGCCGCTCTCATCCCGCTAGGCCTCCAGAGTCACCGGTTCTCCTGAAATCCCAAACTGAGCAGGAGAATTGTCAGGTTTTACACCAGAAATGATCTCAGATCCCACCCAGACTCCGGGTTTCCCCATGCTCTTCCCTGAGGCCTGAGCCCGTACCTCCCGCTGCCCCCGCATCCCTCCGCGCTGGCTCCTGGCTGAGCCTCCTCTGGATTTCCCGCTTCTCTCGGATAAAGTTCCCGGCGATTCTGCCTCTCCCGTGTGCAGCTTCTCCTTAATTCCCTTCCCACCAACTTCGTGCAAGCAGTCTCCATCTATCCGCTGGAATTCCCTATGGAATTCCTCTGTCCTGCCCGGACCCTTCACATCTGCGCCACTGAAAGCCAGAAAATCGGAATGAATCCAATTCCATCGTATCCTAGGAACCCGCAGGAGTGGCCAGGAGTAATCACTGATCACTAAATGGGTACAGTGAGCGTGGTTTGGTTTCATAGCAATCCCAGAATCCGGAATTGTGGGGTTTGTTGGAGCAGCAGCAGGATGTGGAATTGCTGTTGGTAAAAGACTGGATCATCCCTCAATTCCCTCCCAGCCCGGGCCATTCCAGGATTCCAGGACTCCACCAGAGGGGTGCAGGGAGAGCAGGACCCCCCGGACACGGTTTTGGGAGATGTTTCCTCCAGCCCTTATCCAGAACCGGCCCTTTCCTCTCCCTGTGTCCGGCAGCCCCGGCTCCGACTGACCTTTCGGGGTCACCGTGGTGACATCAGGGGCCAAGGTCCAGGCGGGGCAGTGACACCATGAGGCTGTGGCTGCTCTGCGCTGTGGCCGTGGCCGCTGTGGCCGTGG
>NW_008237262.1:8215-12948 GCF_000691975.1 Corvus brachyrhynchos
GGACGGGCGGGCTCCCCAGGGCTCCTGGTTCAGACGGGGGCGGGGGTCCCACAGAGGAGGTGGGACTGGGGGCCCAGAGGGCCCTCAGGGTCCTGAGGATGAGGGCTTGGGGAGGGAGGTGCGACTCTGAGGGGTGGCAGTTCAGGAGGATGGGGGGATGCCCCAGGGATGCCAGTTCATAGGGATGAAGGGATCTCCCAGGGATGCTGGTCCTGGGAGAGGTGGAACTGGGGAACCCCCCAAAGGTGCTGGTCCTGGGGGGCCTCCTTTGGTCCTTGGGAAGATGGGGACAGGGGAACGAGGGGGTGGCAGCCAGGCTCTGGCAGATCCCTGCGGAACTGGGGCTACTGGGGGGGTCCCCATTCCCTGGGCACCCTTGGGCCAGGGCCGTGGCCAGGCTCCTAACCCTGAATCCCCCGCAGGTGTCGGGCAGCCTCCGGCAGAAGGCGGTGCCGGGCATGGCCCCGGCGGAGCTGCAGGAGCTGCAGAGCCGCACGGAGCGCGCGGAGCGGCGGCTCCTGGCCTGCGAGAACCTGGTCGGGGAGCTGGGCAGTGGCCTGGCCACCCTGGGCACCCTCGTGCAGGGCTATGGGCAGCTCCAGCAGCGCCTGCTCAACCTGGAGAACCTCCTCAAGAACAGGAACTTCTGGATCCTGCGCCTGCCCCCCGACTCCCGGGGGGAGATCCCCAAGGTAGTGGCGGACGCTTCCCAGGGATCCTGCGGGACTGTGGAAGGATTGGGGGCCGAGCTCCTGCGTGTCCCCATAGTGGGGCTGGATGTGTCCTGAGCCACACGTGGTTCCAGGGGAATTCCCTGTGATTCCAGGTGCCGCTCACCTTCGATGATATCTCGGTGTATTTCAACGAGCTGGAGTGGGAGAGGCTGGAGCGCTGGCAGAAGGATCTGTACCGGGCCGTGATGAGGGGCAACTATGAGACCTTGGTGTCCCTGGGTAAGGCTTGGGGGGCTGTAGCTCATGGAATTGTGGAATAGCCTGGGTTTGGAAGGCTGTGAGGATGGTGAGGCCCTGGCACAGGTTGCCCACATCCCTGGAAGTGTCCAAGGCCAGGTTGGACAGGGCTTGGAGCAACCAGGGATAGTGGAAGGTGTCCCTGACTTCCACTAGAGGGAAATATTCCAGCCAAAGCTTTTCCCTCACTTGGGATTTTAGTTCATGTTCTGCTGGTTAAGATCTTCTCTACCTGGGCTGCATCCGTGCTTGGGGGTGGAACCTGCCTCGGGGTCAAGGAGGTGTTTGGAGTAGGGATGAGGTGTTTGTGTCTCTGCCAGGGCTGGGAGAGGGGACAAGGGTCACTCTTGGAATGTGCCAGGGTAAAGGCACAGCCAAATCCTAACAACCCCCATTCTCTGCCCCATGATCAGACTATGCCCTGTCCAAGCCCGACATCCTGTCCCAGATCGAGAGGGATGAAGAGCTCAGTGACAAAGACGGTCAGGAGTCCCCATGGACAGAGAATGGGGATGGTCAGAAGCACCCCCAGGCACCAGAAGAGATGGATGAGGCTTCAGGAGATGAAACCCCCATGGAAGCTGCCCCAGGTGGGTGCCAGGAGGAGGTGGCTGTTCCTGGAGATCTCCCCTTTGTTGGGAAGGAAGTGCTCACTCCATGGACTAAAGCACCCCGGAGCACTGTGAGTCTTCATTCCAAGAGGAATGGTTGTGCTTGGTCAGATGAATCCCATGGAGAAAAGCAGGCAAAACCTGCAGGAGGGTCTGGAGTGGTGGGAAAGGCCTCCTGTAAGACTAGAGCTTCCAGAGACATTCCTGCCTGCTGTGGAGGGACAGGAAACATGCTGGGAAGTGAGGAACTAGGAGGTGAGGTGGGAGGGGGAGGCTGGAGCTGCTCTGCTTGCCCTGGGGGAACAGAGGAGTCTGGGGAGCCTTGGGGCATGGATTTTGAGTGGGAGGGCTGGGCAGGAAGATGGGAGGTGCTGGAAAGGGACAGACAGAGCTAGGAGCAGCAGAGATGTGGGAAGAGCCGTGGTCGAGGGCTCTGTCCTGCAGGATTGAGGAGTCTGGAGGGTTAAAGGCATCCCAGGAGAAGCTGGGCAGGTGCTGCCCTGTGGGAAATCTCACCTGGAGCCCCGGTGGAAGTTTGGGGGTTGGATTGGAAGATAGGAAAAGGGACACAGAGGGACATCTCCTGTGGGATTCATGTTCTGTTAGCTGGAGCTTCTCTCCTGTGTGGATCCTGCCACGGGGCCAAGGAAGCGGCTCTGCTGTGGGGGTTGGAGCAGGGATGAGGTGTTTGTGTCTCTGCCAGGGCTGGGGGAGGGGACAAGGGTCACTTTGGGAATCTGGCAGGATAAAGGTGCAGCCAAATCCTAATAAAGCCCCTGTTCTCTTCCCCAGGAGCAGACGGTGCCATGTCCAAGCCCAATGGCCGGTCTTGCATCAAGAGGGATGAAGAGCCTAGCAACAAAAAGGGTCCAGAGCCCTCATGGACACAGAATGGGGACAGCCAGAAAACCCCACAGATACAGGCTGGGGACAGCCAGGAACCCCCACAGACACAGACTGGGGACAGGCCAAAGTCCCCATGGACACGGAGTGGGAACAGCCAGAAAACCCCACAGATACAGAATGGGGACAGCCCAAAGTCCCCAAGGACGCGGAGTGGGAACAGCCCAAAGTCCCCAAGGACACGGAATGGGGACAGCCCAAAGTCCCCAAGGACACGGAGTGGGAACAGCCCGAAGTCCCCACGGACACGGAGTGGGAACAGCCCGAAGTCCCCACAGACACACTCTGGGGACAGCCAGACACCCCCTCAGACACAGACTGGGGACAGTCAGAACCCGCCCCAGACAAGTGTCACCAACAATGAGAAGCCCCCACAGACACCAGAAAAGATGGAGCAGAAGGAAGAGGCTTCGGGAGAGGATCCCGTGCCCATGGAAGCTGGCCCAGGTGAGTTCCAAGGGTGCCAGGGAGGATGTGCTTCCTCTTCCCCAGCTCTCTGGGGCTCTGGCAGTGTCCATGGCAGAGGGCATGGTGCTTGGAGAGGCATTGCCAGGGAGGAGCGGGAGCCTTGGGATGCTGTCACAGGACCATGGAAGGGGGTTGGGGCCCTGGACACAGGAATGCAGCCTGTGGAGATGGTGGGGTGAGGCTGCTCCGTGAGGCAATGGCACATGGTACCTTGGTGTCCTTCCTCCCAGACCTCCCTCTGCTTTTGGTCCATGTGTGGCTTCACTCCAGTTCCTCCTGACACCTTTCCATAGAATTGGTGGGGTTGGAAAAGTCCTCTGAGGTCATCGGGTGCAACTGTCCCCCAGCACTGCCAAGGCCCCATGTCCCCAGCTGCCACATCCACACAGCTTTTAAATCCCTGCAGAAACAGGGACTCCACCAGTGCCTGTGCCAGGGACAACCCTTTCCAGGAGGAATTTTCCTGATAACCGATTCACATCCTGGCTCTTGAGCCACAGCTTTCTCTGGCTCTTCCCCACACTCCCAGCAACCCCTGGGAGTTCTTAATGTCGGAGCAGGGACCTGGGAGCTCTCCATGGGTCTTTCAAATCCCTGTTCCCTGCAAACAGAATTCCCCATCCTGGTGATGAACGTGATGTCCCTGGGGGACCATCGGCCGGAGACAGGGACAGAGGAGGACCCGGAGATGGCAGAGGACCCGGAGATGGAGGAGGACCCAGCAGAGCCTGACACTGGTGAGTCACCCTGTGCCAGGGACACACGGCCTGGTGGGTGGGAAGCAGCTTCCAGACCTGATGGGCTTGAAATAGGGAGGGAAAAGGAAGTTTCATGGGTTCCTTTTATCTTTTCCTGAAACATCCTGTGGGTTAAGAGGTGGGTCCCTTGTGCCACTGGTCCTGATGGCACCACGGAAGGCTCAGCCTGGAAGATGGGCACTCCATCCCTGCCCTGGGCAGCTGTGCCAGGCCCAGACAACCCTTCTGGAGAAGGAATGTTCCCAATATCCAACCTGAGCCTCCCCTGGCCCAGCCTGAGGCCGTTCCCTCTCCTCCTGTCCCTGTTCCCTGCGAGCAGAGCCCGACCCCCCCGGCTGCCCCCTCCTGTCAGGGACTTGTGCAGAGCCACAAGGTCCCCCCTGAGCCTCCTTTGCTCCAGCCTGAGCCCCTTTCCCAGCTCCCTCAGCCGCTCCTGGGGCTACAGACCCTTCCCAGCTCCGTTCCCTGCCCTAGACATGCTCCAGCCTCTCAATGTCCTTCTTGTCATGAGAAGCCCAGAGCTGCCTCCAGGACTGGAGGTGCCCCAGCAGTGCCAGCACAGGGAGGGGCCCTGATCCTGTGTCACACCGGTGCTGGCACAAACACGGTGTCTCTCTCTTTCAGAGGAAACCTCATCCATGGAAGATGAAATGCCGTGCGAAGGGGCTTCTTCCGAGGACGTCAAGGTGAAGGAAGAGGAGCCTGAGCTGCTGGCAGAGGAATCCACACCCTCTCCTGGCTCAGAGATCCAAAAGTACCCCAAAAACGAGCTGGTGAAAGCCAAGAGCAAGAAGAAGCCGAACCGGTGCGAGGCCAGCAACCTCCTGATGGGCAACTGCCGGCGCGGGTACGTGCGGGAATGGTCCCATCCCTGCACGGAGTGCGGGAAGCGCTTCCGCCTCAAGATCAACCTCATCATCCACCAGCGCAGCCATGCCAAGGAGGGGCCCTATGAGTGCCCCGTGTGCGAGATCGGCTTCAGCAGCAAACGGCACCTGGACCTTCACCGCGACATCCACGTC
>NW_008237262.1:13072-16213 GCF_000691975.1 Corvus brachyrhynchos
TTCCAAGACTTTCCTGTCCTGCTCCATGTCGCTGCAGCGGCACCTTCAGACCCACACGCGGGACCGGCCCTACTGCTGCAGCTCCTGCAACAAGTGCTTCACCCGCCGGAATCACCTCCTGCGCCACGAGAAGATCCACGAGCGGGCTCTGGCCGCGCTCCAGCAGGAGGCGAATGCCCAGGCCCCCGCTGCTATCCCGGCATCCCCGCAGCACAGGGCTCCTGAGGCCGAGAGGAGCCTTTCCCAAGGGAGCAGGAGCCCTGAGGCTGCAAAAGCGAGCCCACCCAACGTGCTCCTGCTGGGAGCGACACCACTGGGGCTGCCGGACAAAGGCTCCCCGCTCCCTGACTGCATCGGGAAAGCCGTGCAGCCTGTGGTCCAGCTGGGATCGAGGGCAGTGGCTTCAGGGATGATGGAGAAATGACCACGGGACAGATCTGAACTGTGCATGTCCCTGGAGAGAAGCTGTGAGTTTGTTGGGTTTGCACCTGCTGGGACACCGGGATTGGGAATCTGCTACGTTTTAGGAGCTTCCTGGGTTGTAGAAAGAATGGGAAGCTTGGAAACCGCAACAGAGAGCAAACTGTGGAAGCCTCCAGTGATCCAAAATGATTCACCATTCCACTGACTTGTTTCTGTTGGCTGATGCTTGGAATTTTCCCAGGCTGACTCCTGGGAGATGACCAGGTGAATCCTGGTCAAACAGGAGCAGAGCTTTCACGTTCCTTGATGTTGGAACTGCCCCCTTGTGTTTGGGAACACAACTGAAGAGGACAGGCAGAAGGGAATGGAGCTGGCAGCATTCCCAAGCAGCCCTTTGCTCCATGGACCAAGCTTCCTGACAAAGACACCGGATGAAGAGAGCATGACATCTCTGAGACCCCACCGCATCCTGGCCACGCTTGTCACCCCCCACCCTGGGGAGGAGATCAGCCAACACCCCCTCCAGCAGGTCGGGAACACTGGAGCTTTACACTGGAGGATCCGGAGGACAAACCAAACCCCAATATTCTGTGCTGGCGTATTCCAGGGATCCCGGCAGGTCCATCAGGAAGGCCACAGGCACCCTCGGGACCATCCTGCATGGGTGCAGAGTCATTTTAGGAATACTTGACGGGTCAGCCAGCCCCATGCTGCAGCAGCACCCCTGATCCTTGTGGATCCGCTTGCATGGAGCAGCCCCTCAGCTCTGGAGGAAACTCCCACTCTCCCAACCACAGCTCATCCCCTTTTGCCCAAAATCCCACCATAATGAATCCTACGGGAAAACAGTTCTGCAGCTACCTCAGTCAGGGAGAGGGGGATCTGCCCGGAGGCAGCCCGTGGAAGCCAGGCCTGGCGCTGCTCCGGTGTCCCCTGGAGCAGTGTCCTTGGCCAGAGCCCCACACACATTCCACACACTGGCTGTGCACAGGGAGCACATCCCACCTGGAGCCATCACCATGCGGGCCCAATGGAGCAGCTGTTGGGACTCCTGAGTTTAGTTAGTTTTGTAGGTTTTTTTTGTTTTCTTTGAGTTGTTTGATGTAATTATTTGATATCTTGAAGTCTCTGGCCCTCTCCAAGCAGTGAGCACTGGGAACTGGCAGGCTTTTCCCATCTTTCATTCCAGTCACTCCCAAGGTGTGATGGTGCTGCTGGGGAAGCTTTGGGAGCTGAGGGATGTGCCACATCCAGGTGTGATCCTCAGCTACCTCCTGCTCCACGGGACAGGCAGCAGTATCTAAGCTGCTCCACAGAGATACACATGACATCCCACTGTTCCCCTGGGCCAGTGTCTCACAATTCCTGCCCCTGGGATTGCATTGTGGAGCATTCCTGGACTGCAGCAGGAGCTGGGAGGGGTGACAGTGGCAGATGGGTCACTCTGTGTCCCCAGCAGGACACAGGGGTGGTTGATGCCTTATGGTCCCATGGTGGCCATGGATCTGGCAGTGAGCCAGTGGCTGGTTATCCCTGTTATCCCTGCCCAGGCAGAGATCCCAGTGCTCCCCGGTTTATCCCAGGGGCATGGCTGAGCTGGTGTGCCGGTGTTGCTGGTAGGTGAATCCCCCCAGGCCAGCAGAAGGGCCCCAACCAGGCATTTCTAAATCTGCTGTGAGCGGGACCAGCATTTCCTACGACATTCCCAATCCCTTTCTCAGGCTGTGGAATCAATAAAGTATTTGTCTCTATGTCTGGCTGCTTTGGGGGCTGCGCTGGCGCCTGTGGGCGCAGAACTGGGATCAGCCACGACAGCTCTCACTGGGAGGGTTTTGGCAGTCACTGCCAGCAGCTCCAAAGCCCCCCACTGGGAGAGTTGTGGAACCCCAGCTGGGAAGGACGAGCGGCCAAGGGGAGCAGGGAAGGACCGGGGATGGAGTGGCCCTGGCCACCAGGGGTGGGACGTGTCCCTCAGCACTGCCAGGGAGTCCCGTGGAGCCCAGATCCTACAGCAAATCCCATGGGGAATTCCTGTGGGACTGCTCCACATTCCCATCACACATTCCCAGCAGGCAGCTCTGCACTCCTCCCTTGATGGCCCCATCCTTGTTGAGCCAGGGATGTCACCCCCCAGGCTGCCCCTCGCCCACCCTGGAGCACAACAGGAGACCACAGCAGCTCAGTCTTTTATCTGATTCTCTTCCCGGCTGCTCCTGCCACCCAGCCCCCACAGCCTTCTCAGGGCCACCAACTGCCCCCAGGCCACCTCCCTGCACGGTGGTGGTGTTCAAACAACCCGAGTTCCACCATTCCATGGGATCCAACACAGCCACTCCTCTGCTGAATCCACGGGGCAGCGGCACCGCCCAGCTCGGCTCCGGCTGCTGACCCTCCTCTGCTGCCTCGTGGCCGGTCCCATCCACCCTGGGCCCTTCCTTGCCGGAACAGCACAGCAGCCTCCTTCCTCCTCCTCCTGCTCCTCATCCTGAGACCCAGGTGGTGCCACAAGTCCCACGGCATCGCGGACAAACTCCCGGTGGTGCCGCAAGTCCCAGCTGCCCAGCATGTCCCACCGCTGAAGAACCACTGTCCCTTCCCTTCTCCAGCCCTCTGGCTACCGATCATCCTGGCTCAGAGCCTTGCAGGGTTCCAGCTCCGGCTCGTGTCCTGGCAAGCTGCCGGCCGGAGAGGCGGCCACGGCGTGCACCTTCTGGTGGT
>NW_008237262.1:16867-19135 GCF_000691975.1 Corvus brachyrhynchos
GGCCACCCCATGGCCCTCCCAGGAACCCGGCTGCTCCTGGCTGAGGGGAAGCTCCTCGTCCAGCCTCACCGTGGGCGCCATCGGCAGTGCCAGGAGCTCAGCTCCGTCCTCCTGCGCCTGCTGCTCTTCCATCTTGATCACGATCGTCTCACCTGTGGAGAGACAGCAGTTCATTCCCAGGAAGGGAAGTCCTCCCATGCCTGCAGCTCCAGAGTGGGAGCAGGAGCAGAGGTGAGAGGTGAGAGGAACTGGCAAAGAACGCAAGGGAGCAGGAAGGATTTCCCAGGAGGAGATGAGGTGAAGGGGGGTTGTCCGGGCAGCTTGTTGGACCTCAGGGATGTCATGGAATCACTGAATTACTGAGGTTTGGAAAGCCCTCCAAGATCAAGTCCGATCATCAAGCAAGCACTGCCAAGGCCACCACTGCCCCATGTCCCCAAGTGCCACATCCACAGGGCTGTTAAATCCCTCCAGCAATGGGGACTCCACCCCTGGACTCAATGGACACTAAGGACTGACAGTACAATCCTCACAAAAAAACTGAACCACAGGGAATGTGAAGGCAAAACTGAGCTGCAGAGTCCTCCATCCTGGGAAGACCCCATCAAGAATGGCAGAGTTTAAGTGGGTGAATCCAGGGAAAAGGATCTAAGCAAAACCTCCCCGCAGCAGGAGGGAGCATCCACCCACAGGTACCAAGCCCCAGAGCCACCCTCACTGAGCCTTGCCCCAGGTTTTCCCATTTTCCATCCTTATGAACCCCGCTCAGTCCAGGCAGGTTGTCAGTGCCCATGCTCAGCTCCCCTCACTGTCACTCACTGTCACCGAGCTGTCCTGGTACCGCTCCCTTCTCTGGCAGCCCGGGGGTCCCTGGATCCTCCCTGTCCTCGGCTGGTGGCAGCAGTGCAGGTTTGGAACCAGCATCCTCAGGTCCTGGGAAGGAGGGAGCAATGGGATAAACTGCTGACAGTGGGGACCAGCCAAAGGGGAGTCCTGGAATTCCAGGACATCCGATCACACAGGCCACTGGCAGCCAAACCAGGCACATGGTTTTGCTTATCACAGGAAGTGCCTGTTGGACACTCAAGCTCTAAAATTTCAGCCCAAAATTAGTGAGTGCTAAAATGTAGGACTTTCTGCAGCAAATCCCTGCAGGGTGATCCATCCACAGCCCATATCCCAGGAAAAAACGGTGCAGGAACACTGGCTGCAGGACATGTCACCTGGAATCCCCCCACATTCCACGTGGGAAGGGCTCGGAAGCTGGGTCAGCCCAGGGATGACGATGCCTCTGACATGGTCTGAGTGATCCTCACTGAGAGGGACCATGGCCTCGTAATTCCCCTTCCCAGCAATCCCACGGAGCTCCCGGCTGTCCACGCTCCCCAGCTCCTGCTCCAGCAGAGCGCCCGCCTCACCCTCGCCTGCTGCCGGCACCTGGAAGTAAAGGAGGCTCCACGTGGGGGTCCCCACTGAGCCCCTCCCTGAGCCCCAGGAGATCCCTGGGGGTCCGAAGCTCCTACGAAGAGCCACGTCACGAGGGACATTCCCAGACATCCCAGGGAGGCTCAGCTGTTTCTCCCCAGACCAGAGGCAGATTCTCATGATCCATCCCACCAGCCAGGTGAGCAGTGACCCCTCAGGTGGGAGTGGGACAGGTGGCACCACCCCACATCACCCCACTAGGGCCCAACATGGCTGAAACACTCGGGGCGGGTGTTCTGCTCCCCCTCTTCCCTGGAGACAGGGACAAGCACCAGAGGAGCTGTGTCCATCTGGCTCCGTGCAGCTTCCGAGAGCCAACACACATCCCATTGGCCACATGATCACCTGGGGCACTTTCTCATTGCTTTGGGCACATCTCTGCCACCTACGGCTTGTCCCTGCCACCCTGGGCACAACCCTGTGAGATGGGACAGATCCCTGTTCATCTTTGGCACATTCCCATTAGCTGGGGCTTGTCCCCGTTTGTCACCGCTGGCACGTCCCTGTTATCTGGGGCTTGTCCCCACCAGCTGGGGCTTGTCCCCATTACCTGCGCCCTATTCCTGCCACCCTGGCCACATCCCTGTGAGATGGGACTCATCCTCATTACCCTGGGCCCACCCCTGTCATCATGGGCTCATCCCCATCCCTGTTCCCCAGAGCTTGTCCCTGTCACCGTGGGCTCAGCCCGATCCCCATTCCCCAGGGCCCGTCCCGTTCCTCATTCCCTGGGGCCGGTTCCCACTCCCCGGGTCCCATCCCAGTCCCTGGGGCCCGTCCCCG
>NW_008237262.1:19857-22841 GCF_000691975.1 Corvus brachyrhynchos
ATCCTATTCCATCCCATCTCATCCACAGCCCATCCCATCCTATTCCATCCCATCCACAGCCCCATCCCATCCACAGCCCATCCCATCCTATTCCATCCCATCCCATCCCATCCCATCCCATCCCATCCCATCCCATCCCATCCCATTGACAGCCCCATCCCCACCCCATCCCAGAATGGGTCAGGTTGGAAGGGACCACAGTGCCTCATCTGGTCTCACTTCCCTGCTCAGTCAGGGCTGTCCCAGAGCACAGGGCACAGGATTGTGTCCAGACCATTCTGGGATAACTCCAGTGAGGGATAACTCCAGTGAGGGAGGCTCCACACCCTCTCTGGACAACCTGTTCCAGTGCTCAGTCACTGCACAGGGAAGAAGTTCTTCCTCCTGTCCAGGTGGAACTTCTGGGCAGCAGTTCCTGCCTGTTCCTCTTGTCCTGTTGCCAGATCCCACAGCGAAGAGCCAGGCTCTATCAGTCCTGTCCCATCCTATCTCCATCCCCATCCCATTCTGTCACATCCCACCCCATCCCTATTCCATCCTTGTCCCGTTCCCATCCATCCCCACCCCTGCAATGGGGATCACATCTCCAGCCCCCAAATCCTCCGTGCTCAGCGACCCCCAACACCATTCCCAGAGGCCCATCTGGACCCCAAATCCCATCCCACCCCATCCCCATCTCAGACTGGGACTGCAGCCCCCAGCAGCAGGTGACACCCCCCACCCAGTGTTCAGTTCTCACTCTTCCATCACTCCACCCCATGGATCCCATTCCTGGTGCCACCCACCCAGCCAGACCCGGCAGGACCCTCCCGGAGCCCCCTCAAGGAATCCACACTCAGCATCATGGTTTCTACAGCATCTATTGGCACTCTCCAGAAAAGGGACCCACTCCCAGCATCCCACCCACCCCACCAGGGCTTGGGAATGAGGAGCCCCCCTCGCTTGGGCCAGGCAGGTGCCCCTGTCCCCACACCAGGGCAGGGGAGCCAGAAAATGTTGCCCATGCTCCATCCTTCATCTGGAGAGGGAGAGAGGGGAGAAGGTCTGACAGGGGCCTCCAGTCCCCATGAGGTCACTTCAAGGTCCAGCAGCATCATCACATCCCTGGGAGTCACTTCAAGGTCCAGTAGCAGCATCCCATTCCTGGGAGGTCACCTCGAGGTTCAACAGCAGCATCGTATTCCTGGGAGGATACCTTGAAGTTCATCAGTATATCCCATTCCTGAGAGGACACCTCAAAGTTCATCAGCAGCATCCCATTCCTGAGAGGACACCTTAAATCCCATCAGCACCATCCCATTCTTCACCTCAAGATCAGACAGCAGCCTCCTGTCCTAAGGAGGTCAACTCAAAGTCCATCAGCAGCACCCTGTGTCCGGGAGGTCACCTCAAAGTCCATCAGCAGCATCCTGGGAGGTCACCTCAAGTCTCTGGGAGGTCACCTCAAATTTCAGCAGCATCTTCCCATCACTGGGAGTACACCCTGAGGTCCAACAGTGGCCTCCCATTCCCAGGAGGACACCTCAAGGTCTGACAGCAGCGCCTCATCCCTGGGGGGTCACATCCTGGCTTCCCACCCCGTCTCCTGCTGCAGGTGCCTCCGTGATGGGCACGCGGTTGGCACAGGTGAAGGGCCGCTCCTGCCGCCCGTGGATCCTCTGGTGCGCCTTGAGGTGGGAGAACCTCTTGAAGGTCTTCTGGCAGATGCCACACTGGTGGGGCCGGACGCCCATGTGCGCCCAGTGCTGCCGGACAAAGTCCGAGACCCAGGTGAAGCTGCGGTTGCAGCAGGGACACAGGATGAGGTGGTGGACGGAGTGCCGGCGCTGGTGCACCGTCAGGAAGCCCTGGCTGGAGAAGTTTTCCATGCACTCGTTGCACGTGTACATCATTTTCCCAGGTGCCAGCGAGCACCTGGCGGGGCCGGGCTCCTGCCACACTGCGCTGCAGTCCCTGCTCGGGGCTTGCGGCTGGGAGGACGGGCACAGGGGCTGGCTGGGACACTCGTCTGGCTTCGAGGGCTGGCAGGTCCCACTGGGTGCCCAGGTTTGGGGCTGGGACATTGGACGTGGCCCCTGCCTGGGACACATCTTCGCGTCCGAGGGCTGGCAGGCCCCGTTGGCTGCCCAGGTTTGGGGCTGGGACATTGGACGTGGCCCCTGCCTGGGACACATCTTCGCGTCCGAGGGCTGGCAGGCCCCGTTGGCTGCCCAGGTTTGGGGCTGGGACATTGGACGTGGCCCCTGGCTGGGATGTGCCTTCGCATCCGAGGGCTGGCAGGTGCCATTGGCTGCCCAGGTTTGGGGCTGGGATGTTGGAAGTGGCCCCTGGCTGGGATGTGCCTTCGCATCCAAGGGCTGGCAGGTTCCACTGGGTGCCCAGGTTTGGGGCTGGGACATTGGATGTGGCCCCTGGCTGGGACACATCTTTGCATCCAAGGGCTGGCAGGTCCCACTGGGTGCCCAGGTTTGGGGCTGGGACATTGGATGTGGCCCCTGGCTGGGATGTGCTTTCACATCTGAAGGCTGGCAGGTCCCGTTGGTTGCCCAGGTTTGGGGCTGGGATGTTGGGCACGACCCCTGGCCGGGACGTGCCTTTGCATCTGAAGGCTGGCAGGTCCCGTTGGTTGCCCAGGTTTGGGGCTGGGATGTTGGGCACGACCCCTGGCCGGGACGTGCCTTTGCATCTGAAGGCTGGCAGGTCCCGTTGGTTGCCCAGGTTTGGGGCTGGGATGTTGGGCACGACCCCTGGCCGGGACGTGCCTTTGCATCTGAAGGCTGGCAGGTCCCGTTGGTTGCCCAGGTTTGGGGCTGGGATGTTGGGCATGGCCCCTGGCTGGGATGTGCCTTCACATCTGAGGGCTGGCAGGTCCCACTGGGTGCCCAGGTTTGGGGCTGGGACGTTGGAAGTGGCCCCTGGCTGGGATGTGCCTTCGCATCCGAGGGCTGGCAGGTGGCCTTGGGTGGCCCGGTGTGGGGGTGGGG
>NW_008237262.1:22962-23408 GCF_000691975.1 Corvus brachyrhynchos
TTGGAAGTGGCCCCTTGCTGGGATGTGCCTTCGCATCCGAGGGCTGGCAGGTGCCATTGGCTGCCCAGGTTTGGGGCTGGGATGTTGGGCACTGGGATGCCGGGCATGGCCCCTGGCTGGGACATGCCTTCGCATCCGAGGGCTGACAGGTGCTGTTATCTGCCCAGGTTTGGGGCTGGGATGTTGGGCACGGTGTCCTACTGGGACACTCCTCTGGCTTTGAGGCCTGGCACGTCCCGTTGGCTGCCCAGCTCTGGGGATGGGATGCCGGGCACGGCACCTGGCTGGGACACACCTCCAGCTCCGAGGGCACGCACGTCCCGTTGGCTGCCCAGGCACGGAGGTGCCGCCTGATTTTCTTCTTGGACATGAACTTGCGGTTGCAGTGGACGCAGACGTAGGGCACCCAGTTGGTGTGGCCACGCTGGTGGATCAGGAGGTTGATC
>NW_008237262.1:23444-26269 GCF_000691975.1 Corvus brachyrhynchos
ATATGGGACAGGAGTAATATTGCCGCCGGGTGGCATTTCGCTGGCAGGCCGCTGACCGGCCCACGCAGGACTCCTTCTCCAGCTCCCCTGGGCTGGGATCTGCCTGTTCCATCATTCTGCAGACATCTGGTGTCACCTCCTTTCCTGGTTCTTTGGGAATGTCGGCCACCAGATCTTGGCCAGTATTCCCTGAATCTTTCACAGCCTCCTCTTCCAGACCTTTGTTCTCTTCTGGACCCTTAGCGGGTGTTTTGGGCATTGATGGCTTCTCTGCAGCAATCTCCTCCTGCGGCACCTCCATTGGGATCCCCGCCTCAGCATCTACTGGGAATTTTTTAGAATCCAAACATCACTTTTCCACATGGTTTTGAGGCATGAACAGCAAAGGGCTTTGCTCCCACCCTCCCTTGCTTCCCACCCTGTTCCCAGCAGCACAAATCCTAGCCTCGCTCTCCTCTTCCAGCTCAGTTCCTGGACTGTGTAAAAGCCACAAATAGCCACAACTACTCCCTGTAGACACCCCAAGAGCAGTGTGAGGTGGCAAACATCACCCAGGTAGGACAGGGGACTTGACAACCACCCTGGGGCTTGTCTGGGCAGGTGAGCCAACGCCATGCCGGGCCTTATCTCAAACGGTTTCAATGCTGGCAACAGGATTTGCTGCTCTTTCCTGGAAGCCCTGGGCCTGGAGAGAGGCCCAACAGACCCCCCCAAAGCTGCCAGCCCCGCCGAGAAGTGATAAAGGTTCTGCCCCAGTACCTGCTGCAGGGGGAGAACAGTTCTGACCCACTGGTTCCTGGCAGTGCACGGAAAGCGGGCAGGGAAGGGACGGGGTCGGCTGGCCGAGATCCGCCGGGACAGCAGCAGCTTCCAGAGGGAAGGGAGCTGTGAGGGCAAGAGCAGCAATGGAGGTGGGTGAGGAACAGCCGGGCAGGGATCCAGGACCCCTCACAGCAGCAGCAGCAGCATTTGCCAGGCACTCACGTGTGCTGCAGTTCTCCGGGACCACTGGGCTCCTGCCTTCCTCCACCAGGTTCTTGCTTTCCTCTGCCAGGTTTCCGCTTTCCTTTGCCAGGTTCCCACTTTCCTCTGCTGGGCTCCCGTTTTCCTTTGCCAGATTCCTGCTTTCCTCCACCGGGTTCTCACTTTTCACTATCAGATCCCAGCTTTCCTCTGCCAGGTTCCCACTCATCTCCACTGGGCTCCTGCTTTTCTCCACCAGGTTCTTGCTTTCCTCTACCACATTCCCACTGTCCTCTGCCACATTCCCACTTTCCTCCAGCTCCCTGCAGCCCCTCTCCAATGTCTCTGTCTCCAGCAGCGCCTCATCGCTGGTGCAGTTCTGTCGGGCCAGCTCTGTGGAGGACAAGGACATTTGGACTCACCAGCAGCCAGGAGAGAGCTCCAAGGAGCCAGTGCAGATCTCATTCCACAGGGTGTCAGGATCCCTCACACCCAGCAGCTGCTGGGGCAGGGGCTTCCAGGCTATCCACACACCCCATCAGGTATTCCCTCACAGTGGACACTTCCCAATCCCTGGAAGTGTCCCAGGTTGGACA
Source organism: Corvus brachyrhynchos (assembly GCF_000691975.1). NCBI lineage: Eukaryota > Metazoa > Chordata > Aves > Passeriformes > Corvidae > Corvus > Corvus brachyrhynchos. Next base: position 25,004 of record NW_008237262.1, read on the forward strand.
GGGCTTGGAGCAACCTGCACAGTGGAAGGTGTCCCTGCCCATGGCAGGGGCTTGGAAAGAGATGAGCTTTAAGATTCCTCCCAACCCAAACCATTCTGGGATTCTGGGATTTTCAGTCCCTGGGACTGAGGCCACTGTCCCAGTGAGCAGCCAGAAGCTCCTGGCACAAAAGAAACCCAGTGTCACCCACCTACAGCCAGCTCTGGGGACACCTCTGCTGCCTCTGGCTCCGATTCCAGCGGCGTGCTCAGCTCCTCTCTTTCCAGTTGTAATAACAGTTCAGGCTTGGACAGGGCACAGTCTGGGCAAGAGCAAGACAGGCATCAGGGACATGATGGGACAGGGACTCTGCACCAACAGCCAGGCAACAGAGCCAGTCCCAGCCCAGGACACTTCATCTCCAACCGAGGCCACGACGGGAGTTATGGATACAGACAGGAAACAGCAGGCAGAGCTGACAGGGGAATATGGAAAGCAGCCTCTGACAATCCCCTGGGAACAGCTGCAAGAAAATCCATCTTTGCTCCACCCCTGCTAAAGATTTCCCCATTCTCCCAGAAAATTCACCTTGCAGATAGGAAAACACCCTGAAAGACAGGAGTTGTGAGGCTCCTGACTGAATGTTCGCCCAGGAGCATGAGGGCAGTGCTGAGGGACCACCTCGAATCCTGGGGGCAGTTCTGGGCCCCTCACAACAAGGAGGACATTGAGGGGCTGGAGCATGTCCAGGGAAGTGAACAGATCTGGGGAACAGAGCACCAGGAGCTGGGGGGGCTCAGTCTGGAGCAAAGGAGGCTCAGGGGGGACCTTGTGGCTCTGCACAACTCCCTGACAAGAGGCTGCAGCCAGGGAGGAATCAGGATCTGCTCCCAGGGAACAGGACAAGAGGAAACAGCTTCAAGGGGAGGTTCAGGCTGGATTTTAGGGAAAATTCTCATGGAAAGGGGTGTCCCAGCCAGGGAATTTTGGAGGTGACAACCCAGGGAGATGACAACACCAACAGTGTACCTGTTCTCCCCGAGGAAAAGACAACAGGCACTTACTACCCTGTCCTGCGTGTCCCTGCCACACTCCAACCGCTGCTGGAGGGGACAGGGAAAGGAGAGGATTATTTGAGAGCTGGAGGTTCCAGTGAAAGGCAAAGAGGCAGAGAAGTGACCCCAAGAGAGCTCCCTGGGGCTGCCAAACCGGCGCAAACGCAGCCTACACAGGGACACCAGCATCTCGTAGTTGCCTTCCATGACGCTCCGGTACAGCTCCCTCTGT
>NW_008237262.1:26317-26610 GCF_000691975.1 Corvus brachyrhynchos
TCGAACAGCACCGGACCCTGCAGCACCGGCTGGCATGTGGGACAGGGCAGCTCCCAGACCCTCAGACACCCACAGCCCTTCAATAGCCCCAAAAGTCCCATACGGAGTCCCCTTTGCTTATTCCCAGCCTCCTAAACCAACCCGCTCCCAGTAGCCCACTGGATTCATCCCCAGTCTCCCGAAACCCAGCGCAGCTCCCTCAAACAGCTCCCAGATCCCCAGGAGCCCAGTGGATTCATCCCCACAGTTTCCTGAAACCCACTGCCGCCCCCTGAGGAGCCACCCGAACAGCT
>NW_008237262.1:27246-28007 GCF_000691975.1 Corvus brachyrhynchos
TGGGTTGGATGGATGGACGGTGGGATGGGTTGGGAGGGGCGGCACCGAGCTCCCGGAGGGGTGGGTTGGATGGATGGACGGTGGGATGGGTTGGGAACTGGCTGAGTGGCAGCTCCCGGAGGGTCGGGGTCAGTGGCCAGGGGTGTGGTTGGAGGACTGGGATCTGCTGGGCTCGGTATTGTTTGGCTGGTTCACCACTGGCTTGGGTGAGGGGGTTGGTGCCTCCCCAGCAGGTTTGCTGAGGACTCAAAGCTGGGAGGAGCGGCCGATCCCCCCGAGGGCTGTGTGGCCCTTCAGAGGGACAGATGGGCAAGGAGGAAGCTTCTGGAATTCAACAAGGGCAAGCACAGGTGTTGGACCTGGGGAGGAACAGCCCCAGGTACCTGCACAGGCTGGGGTAGCCTGCTGGAGCAGCTCCGTGGGGAAGGAACGAGGGGTCCTGGTGGACAAACAGCTGTCCCTGAGCCAGTAGAGTGTCCTGGGGACAAGAGGCCAATGGGATCCTGGGGTGCATTGGGAAGGGCATTCCCAGCAGGCCAGGGAGGGATCCTGCCCCTCTGCCCAGCCCTGGAGGCACCTCTGGAGTGCTGTGTCCAGCTCTGGATCCTCAGCACAGCAGGGACAGGGAGCTCCTGGAGCGGGGCCGGCGGAGGCTGCGCAGCTGAGGAAGGGCCTGGAGCATCCCCGTGCCCAGCACAGGCTGAGGGAGCCGGGGCTGCTCAGCCTCGCGAGGAGCCCCCGCTGAGAGGGGGCCCCAGCCC
>NW_008237262.1:28711-36116 GCF_000691975.1 Corvus brachyrhynchos
GCTGGAGCGCAGCGTGGCCGCACACGCGTCCCGCCTCTTCAGCCTGGAGCACCGCGCCGGGAACAGCGAGAAGAAGCACCTGGACTGCGAGAAGATGGTCGGGGAGTTCGGGAACCAGCTGGAGAGCAAGTGCGCGGCGCTGGGCACCCTCGTCCAGGAGTACGGGCGGCTCCAGCGGCGCCTGGAGAACATGGAGAACCTGCTGAAGAACAGGAATCTCTGGATCCTGCGGCTGCCCCCAGGGGTGGAGGTCCCCAAGGTAACGGATGGGTCTTTAAGGGGTCTGGGGGAAACATGGACAGCGCAGAGGCTCCACTGCTCCTCACCTCTTCCGGCAGCTTTCCGCCATGGAAATCATTTCACAAACTCTGCTAAGATTTCTTCTGTCGCCTGTCGTGCGAAGGCACGAAGCAGGAAGTGATTTCTCCTGTGTGTTGTTATATTCAGGTAAAAAAAAAAAGGAGGGGTTGACACGCTTTTACCAACAGGAGGTTTTTCCCCAGTCTGAGCTCCCCAATGGGATCAGGCTCCACACAGGGAGAATATTGTGGAATTCACAATTCATCTCCCAAAGTTTAGCAAAGATCCAGACTGTTACTCTCAGTGTCCAGAGGATGCCCCAAGGCAGGAATTTTCTTTCCCTGATGCCTGGTAGCAGGGATAAATAGGGAGGAGGATTCTCTGTGTTCCAGGAGCGGTGCTGAGTGTGTCACTTTTGGGATTGCAGGCCCCAGCTGTGGCGTTGGAAAACAATGCCACTGGCTTTTCCACTCAGGAGTGGGAGAACCTGGAAGAGTGGCAGAGGGAGCTGTATGGAAAGGTGCTGACAGGGAAGAGAGAAGCCCTGGTCCTGCTGGGTGAGTGTTGCTGTTGGGTCGGTTATCAGCACTTCCAGACTGGCTCTGGTTGGGGAATCTTTCCCATACTTGGGAAGCAGATTTGTGGGAACACGGTGAGGCCGAGGCCGGTGTTTGAGGACTCTGCGTGCTGCCCAACCATGTGTTGGAGCTGATGGAGCTGGTTTGGGGAGCACAGCTGGGTGTGTTCCTCCCTGTGGATGCAGCAGGGAAACATTCCTATCCCTGTTCCTTGTCAGACGATGTCATCTCCGAACCTGCCCTCCTGTCCCGGCTCCAAGGAGGAGAAGCACCCTGCAGTGAAGAGGAGCCAGCTCCTGGAGAGATCCCAGCAGAACCAGGTGCAAGCAAGGGATGAATTAAAGGTGTAATCCTGGGGGTGAGGGTTGAGTGGTGCTGTCACCAGACAGGTGATGGTGATGGTCCTGGTTTGCTCAGAGGGAACTTCTTGGATCTCAAAAGGAGCCAGGTTCAGGGGGAGTAACAGAGGGTGAGAAAAAATGTAACAGGTTTGATTTTTAGTATTACAAGTCAGGAAGAAATTCGTGGCTGTGAGGGTGGGGATGCCCTGGCACAGGTTGCCCTGTGGCTGCCCCTGGATCCCTGGCAGTGTCCAAGGCCAGGCTGGACATTGGGGCTTGGAGCAGCCTGGGATAGCAGAAGGTGTCCCTCACCATGGCAGAGGGTGAAGCTGGATTATCCTGAAGGTCCTTTCCAACCCTCCTGGCATTCTGTGATCTGATTCCATGATTTCTGTCATTGGCAGAGGCTCTGCTGTTTGAACTCGATGTGAGCAGCTGGGACAGCAGAGAAGCGCAGGAAAACCAGGAGGGAAGAGCAGGGCTGGCTGAACCTGGCCATGGTGAGTGTTGTGGAAGGGCCTGGGCTCGAGGGTGTGGAGGACCCTCTGGAACTGGGGGGTTCAGGGGGAACCACTTCCCTACAGGACAGAGCAGAGCTCCCAGACGCAGGAATGGGAGGTGCTGGAGAGGTTGTGTGTGGCAAGACAGTGGGTGGGTGGGCACCAACTTCCTGGGGCAGCAAGGGAGGAGTCCAGTGGTGCTGCAATAACCAGTAAAGGAGTTTCCTCTTTCCCAGTAAAGGAGTTTCCACTTTTCCTCAGCAGACTGCAGCATTCCAGAGCCGAGCTCTGCGGTCACCGTGAAGCAGGAAGAGGAGGAAGAGCCCTATGCAAAGGAGCAGGGAACTATGGAGGGCATGGAGTTTTCGGAGCTTGGTGTGGGTGAGTTCCAAGTGATTCCACAGCATCCTGTGCTGCTGGAGATGTGGGAATCCCTGACATTGCTGCTGTGGGACAGTGTGTGCTGAGATGTGGGGGCTGAGTGGAGGCAGGTGGGGCAGTGGGGAGAGAGCAGGAGCCATGCTGAGGTGGGAAGTGGGCAGGAAGCCTCGGGACAGTTTAATTGTTGGGAAGGTTAGAGCGCTGGGAAGATGAGGCGCTGTAGGTGAGGAGACTGGCATACTTGAAATGAATCCCTCGGAATACGAGGAATCATTAAGCTGAGAACAATTCTCAAGGCCTTCTCCATTGATGATGTTATGCCTGAGTATCTGGGGAGCTGGGTGAAGTTCTGGAACGTGGCAGTCGGGGACACTGTCCAGAGTGGGGAGGTGGAGAGCTTCGATATTGGGAAAGAAGGAATGTGGCCCGGGAAGGGGATGGCAGAGAGGGGGACACAGCACAGGGCTGTGCCTGGTGAGCACAGCAGGAGCTGAAGGAATCCAGGAAGGAGCCTCAGCCAAGCAGGGCAAACTCGGCTGTCACAGAATGTTGGAATGGTTTGGGTTGGAAGTGACCTTAAGGATCATCCCGTTCCACCCCCTGCCATGGGCAGGGACACCTCCCACTGTCCCAGGCTGCTCCAAGCCCCAATGTCCAGCCTGGCCTTGGGCACTGCCAGGGATCCAGGGGCAGCCCCAGCTGCTCTGGGCACCCTGTGCCAGGGCCTGCCCACCCTCGCAGGGAAGGATTTCTGTCGTGTGTGTGAGTCCAGAGGGCTCCACTCCTTTGTGGGTCCTGTCTTGTGTCCTCCACAAGGACCTCCTTCCCTTCCTGCTCAGTGTCCTGGCGAGCACTTTGGGTTTGTCCATTAAGTGGATAAACTTAAACCAGTGGGTTTCTATGGATTCTGGTTAAACTGCTCTTATAACTTTTTTAACTTATTCTTTGAGGCTTCAGGGCAGGGAACTTGTTTCTATCTATTTGAAAAATGCTGATTAAATTTGCAGCAGTAAAGACTTGATTTTTAATAAAAATGACATTATGCCTGTGAAACTCTAAATGCTTTTTTCAGTCTTTTTTATTTTTCAAACCATTTTACCTGCTGTAAATGGCAGTTTCTAGTATTGTACCTTATGGATGGAGAAACAGAAGTCAACCTAAAATAAAAAAAAAACCAGGAGGTTCAATTGTTTTTAATTTTTTTTCAGTACTGTGGTGGAACCTGAGCAGGAGAATGGTTCTCCATGTGTGTATCTGAAATCCACACAGGCCTGAAGTGTAAAAATGTCTAAAAATAGGGTGTAAATAAGCTCACAATACAATTCTTGCCCAGATCATGTCGATCCTTCTGCCAGCAAAACATTTTCAGTGTTGTGGTCGTGATGGGTTGAGTCCAGGAAGAGAAAAAATGTTTAGTTTCTGGTTTGTTTTCTGGGGGTTTTTATTTCTTGGTGCGTTTCACTTGTGTTTTGACAGCAGCTGTTTGTTCTGGAACATGAGTTCAGGGGGGTTGTTGCCCTCCAGAGTCCTCATCAGTGCTGTCACAAGAGTAGTAGAATATTGCAAGTTATAGAGAGATTTAGATCCAAATACAGAGGGTGAAGAGGAGGGAATTTGAAAATAAACAGAATGAACAAATCAAAACAGCTGAACAATAATGACCTTATTATTATTTAGGTCACACAGAAATGGGCTTCCCACAGAAAAGCTTATCCTTACTGGTTCAGCGTAAAATTTGGGTTTTCAGTCAAAATACTCACTTGTGAAGAGCATTTTTAGCCTGCTCTTATCCAAGAATCCATGGGTTCTGTGGACCATTGCATGATTTGAATGGAGTTATTCCCTCCTGAGGAAGTCCATGAAATCAACAGTTCATTTTGCATCAAAATTTCGTGGAGAGATCCTTTTGACTTGATGGTGTCGTGGCAGCATCTCACAGTGGAACTGTTGGGGTTCCTGCTGCATTTCATCTCCTCATGGATTTAATTGTTGGATACGGAAACCGACTTCCAGTCACAATCTGCTTGGTCAGATCAGGAATAAATGAGTTTAGAACTCTCCCTAACATTTTGGCCGATTCGCTGCTTTAGTACAGGAAGAAGGAAAACAAAACTCCGGGTTTTTTGGTCCAGTTAGAACTTGGTTCATTTTAGATTTGTTTTTTTTGGGTTTTTTTTATGTTCTAAGTGCCCTAAATTGCAGGATAATCTTGAGGCAAAGGCTTCCTGCTGGCAGAGGGCTGGGTTAGGTGGGATATTGGGAAGGAGTTCCTGGCTGAGAGGGTGGGGAGGCCCTGGCACAGGGTGCCCAGAGCAGCTATGGCTGCCCCTGGATCCCTGGCAGTGTCCAAAGAAAAGCTGGACAGGGCTTGGAGCAACCTGGGATAGTAGAAGGTGTCCCTGCCCATGGCAGGGGGTGGCAATGGATGGGCTTTAAGGTCCCTTCCCACCCAAATCTTTCTGGGATTCTATAAGAGCAGGATGTATTCTGGGATAAAAAGGCAAAGTTGTGGCCTGTAAAGCAGTGCAGGGACATTTGTGATTCCCTTGTGACCAGAATATCCTGAGTTCTATTTGGGATCATCTCAGCAGCGCTCCTGGATTATTCTACAGACAACCTGAGGTGCCCTTTCTTGCCTGTTTCTGTATTTTACATGCTCCGTGTTTCATCACTTTTTGAAGCTGCCTTTGATACCAGAGATGACACAGTATTTTACAGTCAGTCATGGTTTTTCTGTTCCAGACCAGCTCTCCTGAATTTCAGAGAAAAATACATGTATTTGTAACAAATCTCAGAGCTATTTTGGGATTTGTGTTGTTTGAATTGCAAAAATAGAACCCTGAATTCAAGACAAAATGTGAAGTGACACAGAAAGGTGCTGCTTTTCCAGGACTGAGAGGAAGAATAGAGGTTGTTCCTGTGCACAGGCAGGCTGATGCTCTGCAATCACAGAATCATGGAATTGCTGAAGTTGGAAGAGGCTTCTGAGTATCAAGTCCAACCATTTCCCAGCACTGCCAAGGCCACCACTGTCCCATGTCCTCAAGTGCCACATCCACATGGCTTTTAAATCCCTCCAGCAATGGGGACTCCACCAGTGCCCTGGGCAGCTGTGCCACAGCTGGAGAGCCCTTTCCAGGAAGGAATTTTCCCAATATCCAGTCTAAATGGATAGGGACCACAATCCCTCACAGCTCTGAAAGAATCCACAAGTGCCTTATGGCTCCGAGAGGATCCTTGATCTCTCATGGCTCTGAGGGTACTCCAGTCCCTCACAATTCTGAGAGGATCCCTGATCCTTCACTACTTTGAGGGGACCCTGTTCCCTCTTGGCTCTGAGAGGATCCCCAAGCCCCTCACAGCTCAGATGGGACCCTGATTCCTCACAGTTCTAAGTGAGCCTCTGACCCCTCACGGCTCTGAGAGGATCCCTGATCCCTCACGGCTCTGTGTGGAACCCATTCCCTCATGGCTCTGAGGGGGATCCTGTTCCATCACAGCTCTGGGTGGAACCCATTCCCTCACGGCTCTGAGAGGATCCTGTTCCCTCACGGCTCTGAGGGGGATCCTGTTCCCTCACGGCTCTGAGGGGGATCCTGTTCCCTCACGGCTCTGTGTGGAACCCATTCCCTCACTGCTCTGAGGGAATTGGCCCTCATGGCTCTGAGAGGATCCTGTTCCCTCACGGCTCTGAGGGGGATCCTGTTCCCTCACGGCTCTGGGTGGACCCCGATCCCTCACAGCTCTGAGGGGGATCCTGTTCCCTCACGGCTCTGAGGGGGATCCTGTTCCCTCACGGCTCTGAGAGGATCCTGTTCCCTCACAGCTCTGTGTGGAACCCATTCCCTCACTGCTCTGAGGGAATTGGCCCTCATGGCTCTGAGAGGATCCTGTTCCCTCATGGCTCTGAGAGGATCCTGTTTCCTCACAGCTCTGTTCTGTGTGGAACCCATTCCCTCACTGCTCTGAGGGAATTGGCCCTCACGGCTCTGAGAGGATCCTGTTCCCTCACAGCTCTGGGTGGAACCCATTCCCTCACAGCTCTGAGGGGGATCCTGTTCCCTCACAGCTCTGAGGGGGATCCTGTTCCCTCACAGCTCTGGGTGGAACCCATTCCCTCACTGCTCTGAGTGGGATCCTGTTCCCTCGTGGAGCGATGCAGGTCAAGGTGCGGGTGCACATGCAGCTGGGACGTGGTAAGGGCGGGCGGTGAGGGAGCCCCACGGTGCTCCCCCAGCTGCCCCTCACCCTCTGCTCCCCACAGGGCCGGACACTGCTGGACACAACGCCCAGGCCCCGGCAGAGGGTGGGAACCAGCCGAGTGCCCAGAGCTGTGAGGACCGCGACAGGAAAGGGAATCCTGCAGAGACCGGCACTGGTGAGTGGCATTGAGGCTTGGTTTTGGGGACACCTGGTTTTTGCCCCTGCCAGGTTTTGGGGACATCTGGGGTGTGGGTGGTGTTTTCGTCTGGAGCAAAGCAGGCTCCGAGGGGACCTTGTGGCTCTGCACAAGTCCCTGACAGGAGGGGGCAGCCGGGGGGGTCGGGCTCTGCTCGCAGGGAACAGGGACAGGAGGAGAGGGAACGGCCTCAGGCTGGGCCAGGGGAGGCTCAGGGGGGATATTGGGAACATTCCTTCCCCAGCAGGGCTGGCTGGCCCTGGCACAGCTGCCCAGGGCAGGGGTGGAGTCCCCATTGCTGGAGGGATTTAAAAGCCCTGTGGATGTGGCACTTGGGGACATGGGGCAGGGGTGGCCTTGGCAGGGCTGGGGATGGTTGGACTCAATGACCTTAAGGGGCTTTCCATGGCAATTCCACGATTCTGTGACCAGCCTCTCTCCAAGGCGCTTGCTGTGCTGAGTGTGGTCTTCCAAATGCAGCTGTCAGGCATTCCATCCCCACCAGCCTTTCCAGGATGCTCCATCACACTCTTCTTTTCCCTCTCCTGGGGAATCCATCAGTCCCCTTGGCCAGGTCTGCACTGTAAAGGTGCAGGGCACAGGCCCATCTGCTTTTCTTTATTTATTCCACAGACTTTTGTTTTCTTTTTTCAATAAGTTTCATGACTTACTCTCTAAGAACTCTCTTCTCACGAGTGTTTCACTGATTGGTGAGAAGTGTGTGACTGAGAGGGATTGAAAAGGAAACAACAGAACTGCAGCGGTGCCAAGAGAGAAACGAAACTCAAGGACAAGAATTCAAGTGGCTCTGGCCTCTCCTGGGGCCATGGAGAACGTGTTTTCACTTGCATGAAAATGTTGTGTGTTTCTCAGGCTCAAACATCTGCTAAGGGTTTTGTAACCAAC
>NW_008237262.1:36192-41563 GCF_000691975.1 Corvus brachyrhynchos
GAGCAGATCTGCCTGGGCTGGGTTGACAATTGGAATTAATTTTGTATGGTAGTAAAATAACACTGGTTCCTGTTAACAGAAGACAGCACAATCCCAATTAAGCAAGAGTTGTGCACTGCAGGTCGGGAGGAGGAGGAGGCTGCAGAAGCTCCTGGAGAGCCCTGCCCAGGTGAGTAACTGCATACCTCGGAGGGAAATCTAAGATGAGGGATTAAATTCCAGGTTCTGTGGGGGTTTTTTTCCCCACCTCTGCTCATGTATTCCAAATCTGTTAGAAGTTTTGAGCAGACTTGCCAGCAGCCCCGACAGGCGAGGGCTGGTGTTGCCCTTTCCCTTCTCAAGGACATTTTGGAGCTTTCAGATGCATGGCTGGTTTTTGTCCAAGTGTGGATTAGGAGATGTTTCATCCTCCCCTAAATCCCTTCAGGTTGCCCTTTCCCTCCTCCCTTCCCTTCTGGGGTTTTCCTGGGCAAGGATGAGCACACAGACTCCTCTGAAAGGCTGCAGAGCCCTGGGCCCTGTTCTTTGCCCTCTCACTTGGAACCTCTTTGTTTTACAAATCAGCTGCTCTGCTTTGCAGATTTTCCTCACTCTACAAAGGGTAGCAATGCTGCCTGTTGGCTCCACCGGAACTTGGCTTACTGTCTTTGCAGCCAGCTGGGATTTTTAGACCTTTCCAACAGGTTTCCTTAAGAAACTGGGCTATGGGGAGCTGGGCTTGGGGATACAACCTCCAAACAAAGCCCAAACCAGAGCAGGTTTTCGGCCTTGTGAAATCCTGAGCTTAGGCAGGTATGATCCACTTCTGGATTTTCTCCCTTAGTAGAGCGAGGATTTTACAATCCTGAGGCATCCAGTCAGACCAGGAAAGGCAGCGAGGTGGATGCCAGGGAGCTGCCAGGCACAGAGGGCGAGGACCTTCCAAGAGATCCTGACACAGGTGAGGATCTGCCAAAAACTCCACTGCAGGAATTACCCCTTAATGGCTCTTCATGTTGTGTCTTCCCTGATGCTTTGGTGCCATTGTGCATTCCCAAATTATCTGTGCTTTGTGCCTTCCCCCGGTGTTTCTCAGTTGTGTAAATTCTCCCCAATAAACAGGATTTCAGACTTATGCAACGGATATTTCATCGTGGATTAAACAAGAGGAGGAGCCACCCTCCCCTGCACAACAGGACCTGGAGAAAGAGGAAATCTCTACAGTTCCAAGTACAGGTCAGTAATGGATTTTAGCTGGGATTTCAGGGACAGTAAATGTAGTTTAGAGTATTTTTTAATACTGTATGAAATGTCACAACCTTACGATGTAAACCATGAGAGAACTGGGACAAACCTCAGTCTGCTGGTTAATATTTGGTGACAAAACTTTTGGGTTCTGTCAGCTGAAGAGACTCCTTCCCCCTTGAGCCAGCCAAAAGCTGTCAGAGGCGCTGGCTTGGGCTTGTGTTGAGGCAAGCCCAGAGGTGTGCTCAAGCTGCATGGATTGAGTCTGTGCTGCTTTTACCTGGATAAAAACTTGGCTGAGGGCTGGGCTCACAGAGTGCTGGGCAAGGGAGTGACACCAGCTGGCGGCCAGTGACCGGTGGTGTCCCAAGGGCTCAGTACTGGGGCCATTCTGTTTAATGTCTTTATCAACGATGTGGATGAGGGGATGGAGGGCACCCTCAGTCCTTTTTATGGACAGGATTCCCTGCCCTGAAGACAAGTTCCTCACTTCACATGCAGTCAGTTCTTCCAGGCCTTTCTGGAAATGGCTTGGAGGCTTTGGGCTTTTGATCCCCCCCCTATAATCCATTCCCACTTCTTACCCTCATTCCTGCCTTTGTGCTGTGTTGTGCTTGTCTTCAGGAGCTACAACAAGGATGTTTGTCCCAGAAATTGCTGCCCTATCTCCACATGGCCCCCCCTTCTCCAGCCAGATCTTGTGCTTTCTCATGTCACGTTAATCAACAGTCCTTGGTTGGCTCCATGGCCATCCAGTTATCAGTGTTTGGGACACACACATTCCTTTATTTTTTGGGAATCAGGAGCTCAGTGGGTCTCACTTTGGACCGCAGTTTACAGAGTCACAAGAGAGTGGGCTTTAATCACAGTGATTTTCCGTCCTGGCTGCAGTTCAAGTCAGTGACTTTCTTTGAAAGTTCAATAACAAAAATATTATTCTACTTGGGTGTTTCAGGCAAGAAAAATAAGTTTCCAAGGCTGTTCATTAAAAAACAGATGCTCATTAGACAACTCTAGTTCCTGGGAGCAGAGAGTGCTTCTGATAGGCTTAGGAGGGGAGGTTTAGGTTGGATATCAGGAAAAGGTTCTTCTCCCAGGGGGTGGGGGGGCACTGAACAGATATTTAAAAATGCAGTTTAAAAAAGTCCTGTTTCCCTGGAGATATTGTTTCAGTGGACGCTGGTACTTGTTCCCCCCGTCAGTATTAATGATGTGGCTGTAGGCTGGGAGGGACATACCTAAGGGGGCTCCTGAATTAAAAATCTCTGAAATCTCTCTGTTTCAGATGAAAATTTGAAGAGGGACCATCCAGCAGACTGCTTTGAGAACAAGACCTGTGAGTTAGAGATACCAGGAAGGCCAGGAGAGGGGTTTCCCAAAGATCCCAGCCATGGAGTGCCATGGGACAGTCAGTGGAATTCAGAAATGATGGAAACAACCACCACCGCGAATGGGAACGGCCTTGGAGGGGATGCTCAGTACGAGTTCTTTAGTGCTCAGGAAAGGAGCCTTGAAAAGCAGCCCTGTGTGTACAAGTGTGAGAGAAACTCCCCACAGCAGGGCCAGCCTCAGGCACCGCAGGGAGAAGGGGAGATGTTTCCAGGCCCCACGTGTCAGAGGGTGTTCCCTCTGCTGCACCCACACCCGGGAGAGAAAGGAAGGGGCCCTGGAGCTGCTCCTGTCTCCTGCGAGGGGCCGGGGCCCCGCTCCGAGTGTGGAGAGACTCCCCCGGGCACAGGCAGGCCCCGTGACCAGGACAGCCTGGGCGCAGAGGAAGCTGCTGAAAACGAGGAGAGCTTCCCCACGGACACATCGGGAGCCAGCCCCTGCTGGGATCCACCCCCGGCCCGGGGCAGCCCTGCCCAGCAGCAGAGCCAGGGCCGGGGCAAGTCCTACATTTGCAGCGACTGTGGGAAAAACTTTGTTTGCCACTCCTGGCTCGTTAGGCACCAGACAAGTCACACGGGAGAGAGGCCCTACAAGTGCTCCAAGTGTGACAAAACCTACAGGAGGAAGGATTACCTCCTGAACCACCAGCGCCGGCACACGGGAGAGAGGCTTTTCCAGTGTCCTCTCTGCAGCAAAAGGTTTGTGCTCAAGAGGAGCCTGCTGAAGCATCAGGAAGGTCACATGCAGGACACACACGTGCCGCTGGTCAGCTGGCCCTGCGGGAACATCAGGGGCTCCGTGATGCATTCCATATAGGACATCACCCACGGCCCCCTCGGGGTCCCCTCGCTGGGCCAGGGCAGCTCTGTGCCAGACCCTGAGGGCAGGAGAAGGCTGTGGAACAGCCATCCCGAGCCCCTCCCAGGAAAAGGGAGGTGGCTGGGGGTTGTTTTCCCATTCACCAGTGCCTGTGGATTTGGGGAGGTGTTGGAGATACTGCTGGCTGTGGATCCATGTGGGAGAGAAACTGCGTTGACATGGAACAGTTTGTGATGTTTGTTACAAAGAAGAATTGTCTGAATAGAGAGAAATTATCTGAAATGTTATCCCGGGAGTCCGGAGTTCTTGGACTGGGCTGGGAACAAGTGAGTTAAAGGTGTTAATTGTCCACTAAATGAGTGAAACGGTGTCAGGAAACACCCACTTGGGTGAAATACTTTGGGAAAGGAAGTGTTGCCCCTGTGGCTGTATGAGGAAGCCTCTTTCTTCAGTGGCAAACAGAAAGAAGGCTGCAGAGCCTGGGAGGCAGCTCATTCCCACTGTTAAATCCTGGGGCTCCTTGCTGCTGAGCCCCAAGGGAGAATTCCTGGAGGGTGAGATCCTTACTGGGAGTTGTAAAATGGCCGGGGAGCCTGGAATATGGTTTCAATTTTGCATAGCCTTAAAGTTGTGTTGCATTTATTTTCCCACATTGTTAACGGTCTTCTGTTTTTGTTCAATTTTCCAAACCCCGTGAAAGTGGAACATGGAGATGCTGCAGAAAACCTGGGAAACATGGAGTTAACGAGCTGCTGTGTCCCAAACACTGATAACAGGATCTGCTGGAGGGAGATGGGGCCATGTGGAGGTAGGGCAGCTCTGCTCCTCCAGACTCCTTGTGTCCCGCTCCCAAGAAGAAAGAAGCTCCCAAGGTTTGTAGATGCCCGTGGGCAAAATGGAGTGACAGGTGTCAGAGGGGTCCAAAAAAGCTCACAAAGTTCTATTAGAAAATTCCACACTCAGTGTGGGAATTGGTATTTTTGCCCTTATCTTCTGGTATTAAGAGAAATAGCAGAGTAAAAGAAAAGAGGGAAGAGAGAGAGGGAGGTCAGAGAGGCGAAGGGGAGGAGATCACCAGTCCTGGCTCTGGCATCGATCCAGCTGACACAGTGTCCAGGATCCCAGAGGTGCCCCTGTGAACGCTGTATCACCCTTTTATAGCCAAGTTTTCCACACCCTGGGGCCACTTTTTTTACTTTTGATGCAAGCAAGTGAGCAGACACAGTCCATCCCTCTGGATCCTCCTAGAAACGGGTCAGGGGGTCTTTGGTGGTTTTGATCCCCCCCAAACTGATCAACCTGTGTTGGACACTCCATGTCCTGTGCTGTTCCACGTTGTGCTTATCTCCAGGAGCCAGAATGAGGGCGTTTGTCCCAAAAAAGAGCTGCCCCAGCTCCGTGTGCTCCCTTCTCCAGCCACATCCTGTCCTTTCCCGTTCCGTGTCTCACACAGCAGTCCTTAGCTGGCTCCACAGCTGTGGCTGAGACACACACACCCTTATCTCCTGGCCTTCTACAGAATCCAAAGTGATAAACCTCGGCCTGAAAAATAATCAGCTTGGGACTCTACTGGCTTCAGCAGAATGCAGGGGAAGAGTTATTGGAGAATTTAGATAGGAAAAAGCGTGGTAGAGAGGAAATAGAAGGGAGGAAAAGAGCTGTCAGTGAAAACTGAGCAGCTGCAGAGAGACTTACAGGAAGAAAAGCCCCAAAATTGGAAAAATCAGAGGGGCTGAAAATATCAGAGGGTCCCCCTCGGCAGGCACACCCTTTGTTCCAGTTTGTCCCTTGTTAGCAGGTTTGGGACACAGCAGCACATTAACTCCTTGGTGCCCGGGATGCCACACCCCAGGGCACTGCCCACACGGTGTTGGGACCCACAGCTTTTATTTGGGCCAACTCATCTGGAACTCCAGAAATTCCCTTTCCTGCCGCAGCA
>NW_008237262.1:41574-43644 GCF_000691975.1 Corvus brachyrhynchos
GTACTTTAATAATTTTTAAATCAAGGAGTGCAGGCACTGCATGGAGTCAGTGCACCGTAGCCTCTGGAATTCTTTTGGGGTTAAGGTTGGCAGATTCCTGGTTCTCACCCAGGAGCCATAAATTAACCTGAGCAGTTTGACACAGGAGCATTGCTCCAGGGATTTTAACTCTTTGCCCTCTGGGTCCTACATGAGCGTCCTGCTATGTTAATACTGCATATTGTGCTCCCGTGTCTATTAAAAATTGTATTAATTGTTGGCAAGAACCAGCTGGAATGTGAATGTCCAGGCTGTTATTTTGGCTGCATGGATAAGATTCCACTTGCTGGATGTCTGGCTGTTAAGGAAATTTCCCCGTGTGCCCATCCAGGAGTCACAGCTGAGCATCACCTGAGCTGGGGCCGGCGCCCGTGAGCCGGTGGGTCCCTGTTTGATCCCACACTCACACAGGTTTCCTCACAGACCGCATCCCAGATTTCCCATAGCAGAGCCTCGGGCACAATAATTTAATCTCCATACAGCAACAGCATAACAGCTCAAGGTGGTGCTTCCAGAGAGAGATCCCAAACAAAGCAATTCCACCCTCCTCCCCGGGCTTTTCTCCCCTCACAGTCTAAACTGAAAATCTGGGACGATCGGCTCCTGCTGTGTCCCTGAGTGTCCCTCGCTGCGCCCTTTGTTATGGAAAGCTCGGGCACTTGCCGGCCCCTGGCCTCGGGCTCCTGATTGTTTCCCTCCGCAGTGCCCAGGGTGCTCTTGCAAATCAACCCCCTGGGTCGGATCAAACGGGATCGTTTTTTATGAGCCATTTCCCGCTCCACCCCCAGAGGTCTAGGAGATTCAGAGGTGTTGGAGGAGATAAGGAAAGACTTTTCCCCGCTTCTCGGGATCACCCCAAGTTTCCATCCCGTTCTTCAGGGACACAACGGGTTTTCTAATCTGTGCGATTGTAGCAGCCAGGGCTCCAAGGAGTTAAGGCGCTGCTGTGTCCCAAACGCTGATAAGGAGCAGGATGGAACAGGATGCGACTGGAGAGGGAGCGCGGCAGATAGGGCAGCGCTGCTCCGGAGGCCAACTCCCCCTCGGGACGCGGAGACACAACAAACACAGGACGAGGCCAGCGGGGAAGGAGCACGGAGATGAGCAGAGAGGGATCAAGAGCACCACAACCCTTCAAAGCCCTCCGACCCAATTCCAGAAAGGTCCGGGAGCAGGATTGCGCACACTCCCTCATTTGCATGGGAAGTGGGAAACCTGATCCCGGGGCGGGGAAAATTTACCCATAAGAAGGTGCCCGCACAGCATCCTCGGGACCCTGCACATCCTGCAGACCCGGATCGGCGCTGGAGCCAGGACTGGTGATGTTTCCTGACCTCTCCCTCTTCCCTCCTTTCTTTTTAATTTACTAATAGAACAGAAGGGGCTAACTCACCCCAATTTCCATGTCAAGTCTGTAATTTACCAATCAAACTTCGTAGCTCTTTTGGGACCCTCTGACGTTTGGACCCCGGGCATCTCCGTGCCTGAGGAACTTCGCTCCCCTGTGGAGCGGGACAGGGCAGCTGCTCGTTAAACATCCTCCTTCCGAGACCTTTCGCTCGTGTTCAGGGTCTCTCACGGGGCTGAGTAGGACGTGTGGCCTTGTAAGGACACAATTTACTCCTTTTACTAATAAGAGTCTGGATTTGGCACCTGTCACCTTGTTGGGGGCGTCGTGGACAAAAAAAAAAATAGAGAAACAGAGGTGTCTGAGTCAGGGAAGAGCCTGTTTGGGGTCAGAGCTCCTTCACTTTTCCTTAAAGGAAACTTCCTTAAAGGGCCTTTTTTCGCCTGCGTGTTTCTGCTTAAGTTTTGTCAGGATGTTTGATTCGTTGGCTGGAAATTTCAGGGGTTTTAATTAAAACTATCAAATGCCACGGGTCGTTCTGCAGCGGGAGGGGAGGAGCGAGGCTGAAGCCAGAGGAGGAACTCAGCGGCTGCCTCCCCCAAATCCAAGATTTCAAGGCATCTTTGCGTTGGGAGGAAACGGGCGCGGAGGAGGGAAGCGGCGGGGGCCGGTCCCGGGGTCCG
>NW_008237262.1:44700-51975 GCF_000691975.1 Corvus brachyrhynchos
GTGCCCGGCCCCGCTGCAGCCCTGCGGCGCCTTCCCAAGGGCCCCGGCCCCGCAGCACAGTGAGGGGAGAGCCGGTACCCACTTCCCCCCGTAGCTGTGGGACGGGGAGAGAGGCACAGACACCCCCGGCATGTGCAGGGGGTGAAAGCGGCGCTGGGCTGGAATGGTTTGTGTTGAAAGGGACCTTAAGGATCATCCAGTGTCACCCCCTGCCATGGGCAGGGGCACCTCCCACTGTTCCAGGCTGCTCCCAGCCCCAATGTCCAACCTGGCCTTGGGCACTGCCAGGGATCCAGGGGCAGCCACAGCTGCTCTGGGCACCCTGTGCCAGGGCCTGCCCACCCTCCCAGCCAGCAATTCCTTCCCAATATCCCATCTCTGTTTCAGTTTAAAGCCATTCCCTGTGTCCTGTCCCTCCATGCCTTGTCCCCAGTCCCTCTCCAGCTCTCCTGGAGCCCCTTTAGGCCCTGGAAGGGCTCTGAGCTCTTCCTGGAACCTTCCCTTCTCTCCCAGCCTGGCTCCAAAGCAGAGGGGCTCCAGCCCTCGGAGCAGCCCCGTGGCCTCTTCTGGACTCCCTTCAACATGTCCCTGCCCTTCCTGTGCTGGGGCCCTGTGGACACCTGGCCCCAAGGAGCTGATGTGCTGCTGTGTCCCAAACTCCCGTAACAAGCACGTTAGAACGGGCTGTGGTTGGAGAAGGGAGGCACACAGGTGAGGCAGCACCTTCCTGGGGCCTCTTCCCTGTTCTGCTCCACGGAGATAAGGGCAATGGGAAAAATCATCGTGGGAATGGGGTCGGGAAGTGGGCACGGAGTGTCAACCAAGCACTGATCCAGGAGAGGTGGATGAAGACGCCCAAAGCCCCTTTCCAGAAAGATCTGGGAGAAGGGACTGTTCGTCCTCACTCATTTACATGAAAAGGGAGAAACCTGATTCCAGGGTGGGGAGAACTGACCTGTGAAAAGGTGCCCTCAGGACTGGATCAGTGCTGGAGTCAGGATTGGTGATCTCCTTCCCTCTCCCATCTGATCTCCCTCTCTCTTCCCTCTTTTCTTTTATCCTTTTATTTCCCTTACTACCAGAAGATAAGGGCAAAAATACCAATTTCCCTGCTGAGTGCTTAATTTACTAATTAAGCTCTGTGAGCTTTCTTTGGACCCTCTGATCCTTGTTCATTTTTGACCACGGACATCTACAAACCTTGGGATCTTCCTCCTCTTCGGAGCAGGATGCAGCAGGATCCCTGGATGGTTTATTCCCTGTTCCAAAGATCTCCTCACTGACTGACAGCTAACACCCCTGAGACTCTCCTCTGGTATGATGGAGGAGCCCTTGGCACACCCCAAACTTCCATTTTTTGCGGATTATTTGCTGTGTGCTGGATAACCTTTGGAGCTCAGGATCCCTCATGGATACACAAATGAACGAAGCTCGTGTCTGTGTGTGCACAGCAGGGGTAAATGAAACGTAAATCTGCATATTCAGGGGCCATTACACTGATTTTAAAGCTTTTTTTTCCTTTTCAGATCGGGGATTTGGAGCAGCTGGGAAAAACCTGTGGGAAGTTCAGCCCCGCGTTTCACTCGGTCACCTCAGCTCTTCCTCTTCGCCAAAACCTCAAAACCATGGGGTTTTTCGGAGAAGTTTAGGCCCGTTTGGGACTGAGGTTGATTAGGAACTCCCTAAACGTTCCTCCCAGTGTGGTTTTTGGGGTTTTTCCCCCGCTCCTGGTGCTTGACAATGGTTTATTGTGCGGCCCTGAACTGCCAGAACGGCACGAACGGAGCCTACAAGAACAGCTCCGTCACTTTTTATGGATTCCCCCTACAAAACGAACCCCTCTTGAGGCAGTGGATCCAAAACATGGGCCGGGACATGGAGACCCCCTCCAAATACCAGCGCCTGTGCTCGGAGCATTTCGAGGAGAGCTCCTTCGAGACGGATCCTTTGAAAAGCCACAAGAGCCGGCGCCTGCTGAAGGAAGCTGTTCCCAACAAATTCATCCTGGGGGAAGATGGGAGCTGGCTCGTGGGCACCCCCCAGGGTTTCTGCGGCGTGGGGAGGAACAAAACCCGAAAACGGATCTGGAATCCCAAGCGCTGGAGGGTAATTGAGGGGTTGGAGAGTGGGAATAAATGAGATTAAAGGGAGATTTGCCTGTAAAGCCTTGGAAGCAGCTTGGAAAAATATCCCTTCGAGGGTTTGATTAATAATAATAATATTGTTATTCCCTAATAATAAGCTTTCATTACGAGGGAGGAGCTTTTCCAGCCAGCTTGACAGATCATGGCACTGCCCCAGGTTTTATTTAAAACACTGAATTATTTTCTTTCTCATTGAAGGAAGAGCTACATTCCCTGGGGGGGCTGGGCATGGATGCTGACCATGGATATCTTTTTTTATGACTAATTTCTGACCCAGCTGTTGGAACAAATCATTGTTCTGGCTGAGTCACATCATTTCAGAGCCTTTTCTCTCCTTCTGGATTAACAGTAGAAGGTTCTTATGTAAAATCCTTCATTAATATGCTGCTTACACATAGCACAGACATCGCTGGGAGCAGCTGGGAGGTGCCACGTGTTTAAACTGTTGGGATAAGAGGGTTTTCAGGGATTCACAGCTCCCCTGACTGTGGCACATTTTGATTTTTAGGCCCCTGGGATGTTTCCTCAGTGGCCACGACTGGAGGATTGGCAGAATGAGTTTTATAAGCAACTTCTAAAGGAGAAATACGGATCTTTGATCACACTGGGAAGAGGTCAGTGTTCCCTCTCCAAAGGGACACGTGCTGGGTCTGGCCTGGCTCTTGTCTCTCCTCAAATCCCTGGATTTTTAGACAATTCATCTTTAAGTGCTTGTGAATCTTTGTGAGGGACAAGAAGCTCCACAATTTTCCTTTAAGAGGTTGTAGGAGAGTTTAGGATCCCAGGGAATGCACCTGCCAACAGAAACAAGGAACAAGGAGTGGAAAAGGTTGGGATCCAGGAGCTGCAGTGGCACACGGGATCATTAATCCTGTACCCTCATTAATTACAGTGAAGTTGTGTTTTCCTCATCCCCAGACCCTGATGTATGTTTGGCTTCAGGGTTCAATGAAGAGAATTGAACTATTTTGATGCAGAAATAGTTGAATTACTCGAGTGATGCCCAGAAAAGGAAGGGATCTCATTAATTAGCTTTAAATGCCCAACTATAGTTTGCTTGTAGTTACTGATATTTTAAATCTGAATCTGTGAGCCCTCCCTGGCTCCTCAGCATTCAGGTAATTCCTTGCATTGATTCCTAGAAGAACCTACTGCTGAAACTGGGGGCATTGCACAAGGGGAATTAGCTGGGGAAAAGACAGGACTGAGCCATAAAACCCAGCACCAGGCGGCTGAATTTGGGGTTAAGGCTCAAATCCCAGACCTTCCACTTTCCAGCATTTAATTTTCAATCTTCTGGGTGTAATTTCTGGAATATTTTGTAAAAGTTGGGACACAAATCCAGTTCACCTGCCTCCCAGCCATCCTTTTAGACACCGGGGCAGCTGCGTTTGCTGTTCTCTCCTCGTTGGATCTTTTCCTGGAATAACAGAGATGCTCTTTAGAGAGTGGGTGATGCAGGGATTTGCTGGAAAACCATCAGAGGGAAATATTAACAACCATCATTCCCATGTTCCTTCTGTTCCTTGTTCAGACCATGCTGTTCCCAAAAGCCACGTCCCGGCAGGAGGAGTGGTGCAGGTCAAGGAGCCGCAGGATTTGGTGGGAAGGAAAATTCCTGCCAGCCCCAGCACAGGTGTGTGGGAATTCACTGGCAGCATCTTGAGCTTGGTAGGATTGGAGGGAGGGGGGATCCCAGCTCATCCCTGCTTTTTTTTACCCAGAACTTGGGGGTTCTGTCCGGATGCAGTGAATCCGGAATTGTTCTTTGGAGGTTTGTGTTCTGTTACATCAGACACAGGACACGTTTGGAATCTCCTTGTTCCAGGCCACGATGGTGCCACGCTCAGCTCCCACCTGCAGGATGCAGGAGGCACCCAGCTGCACGGATCACCCTTGGGAGCATCCCAAGCCCCGCACTGCCACAGCTCGGAGCAGGGGGAAGCGTCGGGGAGCGGACACGACGCGCTGGGCCCTGCTGTGCCACCAGGGCCGGCCCGAGGAGGCGGCGGTGCCGTGGTTCATCTGCACGCAGTGCGGGAAGAGCTTTGCCCGCCACGCGTACCTGCTGCGGCACCAGCGCACCCACAGCGGGCAGCGGCCCCACGCCTGCGCCGAGTGCGGCCGCAGGTTCCTGGCGAAGCCCACCCTCAACAGCCACCTCAGGACGCATTTCCACATCATCCGCGTGCCAAAAGCCTTCCCGGGGTAGATCTTTCCAGCTGTCAAAATCCCTGCTCTGTGCAGAGGTGGGGGTTTATGGTCCTGTGTGGATTAGAGGGAAGCTTTGGGATAAGGCAGTTGTCCTAAACTGAGTCAAGTCCTGATTGGATTTGGTGCTGGGCTAATGGTCGTTGATTAGGAGCTGATTTTAATTAGTGGCTGGATAATTCCTGTCGTTCTTACCATGCTCCATCCAGCATCCAGGAGTTGGATAGAGCAGCGTTGGCTGTACCAAGAAGGGGCATTAAAAAAACCTGGTGCACCAACAGCACCAACATGCTGGAGAACATCCAGAGTAGCACAGAGAAACCCAGGAAGTTTTCAGGGATGAAAAGTGGAGAATTGGGAATGGGATTGTCCCCTGGTAATTGATGTTTGATGCAACCGATTCCGGGCTTTATTTCCCCCCTTCAGCTGCTCTCCCATGACTGCACCTGCAGAACAAACTCTATTTTTGGGTTCTATTTCTGTACTGACCCCCATCTATTTCCTGTGGGGCGAGATGCTGCTTTGGTGTCTGAAATTCTGGGGAAAAAAACCCATGGATCTATTCTTCCTGTGTGTGCAGTGTGCCGGTGATGTTCCTCTGGGGAGTGGAAATGCAGCGGGGAGAAGGTGAGAGGAGAGGAGGGAGGGCCTGTGGAGGCAGCACATGCAGATTTTGTGTTTTCTCCCCACGTGCTGGTGGTTTTCAGCATTTTTGATTATTCCAGTTGAGTGCCAAGAGGGAAAATGTGTTGCCTCCAGTTGGAGGGGTGTCCTCAGTCGCAGGCTCCAGCTGGAAGGAAGTCTCCGGGTGCAGCAGCCCCTGAGGAGCAGGAGAGAACCAGCTGGTGCTGTGCTGGAGTTCCAGGAGCTCTGAGCAGGACTGGGAAAATACACTTGGCCCTAAAGCATCCTGCCCATCCCAAGTACAGGAATAATGTCCCAAAAACCTTTTGCCATGGGCTTCTCATTGTTTCCTTCTCATAAGTGAAGTCCTGGGGTTGGCTTTGCTTTTATTCCTCATGGAATCCCAGGCTGGCTTGGATTGGAAGGGATGTTAAGGATCATCCCATTCCAAACCCCCTGCCATGGGCAGGGACACCTCCCACTGTCCCAGGCTGCTCCCAGCCCCAATGTCCAGCCTGGCCTTGGGCACTGCGACAGCCACAGCTGCTCTGGGAATTCTATCCCAGCCCATTCCCACCTTCACAGCCAGGAATTCCTTCCCAATATCCCACCCATCCGTGCCCTCTGGCAGTGGGAAGCCATTCCCTGTGTCCTGTCCCTCCATGCCCTGTCCCCAGTGCCTCTCCAGGTTGGGATGCTCCAATGTGGGATGTGGTTTCACAGCCTGGACATCCTGCACTGCTCCCAGCCCTTGGAGAGCCCCAGCAGGAGGGAATGTGTCCTCCTGGACTGGGATGCAACTCCATTCCCACAGAGAGGATGGTTCCTCTGTCTCCTGACCGCTGGATCCCATGGGATGCTCCAGGCCCCGGCACCCCTCACTCCTGAGGGGCAGAGCTGCTGTGCCAGACCCAGCTTTAACTCCCACTGCCACAAAGAGCAGGATCCTCAGCAGGTGCTGTCCTGGGGGATCAAAGCTTCTCCCAGGAGGACCTGACATTCCCAGGGAAATACCACGTGCATGGTAAGAGATGTTGGGAAAACGTTGGGAATAAACCAAGCAAACCCTGTCTGAGCTGGCAGTGGGTGAATCCATGGCTGAGATGAGACCTCAGTGGCTGAGGGAGCTGGGAAAGGGGCTCAGCCTGGAGCAAAGGAGGCTCCGGGGGGACCTTGTGGCTCTGCACAAGTCCCTGACAGGAGGGGGCAGCCGGGCTCTGCTCCCAGGGAACAGGGATGGGAAAATTGGAAATGGACTCAGATTTAGATTGGATATTGGAGAAAATGTCTCCATGAAAAAGGCTCGGCCATGGGGCAGGGCCTGGGGGGCTTGGGTGTCCCAGCTGGGCTGCAGGGGCCAGGGAGTGATGACATCCTGGAGGGAAATGGGTGCTCGGGCTCCCGTGATGCTGCTCAGCCCGTTAACCCTTCTTGTCCCACTGCCCTCCCTTCCCCCGGGGCTGGGGTCATCCCAGTCCGTGTCCAGCCCAGGGGAGCCCCCGCCGTGGTCCATCCATTGGATCCTGGAGCACCGAGGCACCGGAGGAGTTTTTCCGGGGATAATCCCAGGAAAGTGGGACCAGAACATTCCCCCTGGCACGAGCCCCAGCCCCTGGCACTGTTAGAGTGAAGGGTTCCAGGGTTGGGATGAGCACACGGGCTGGTGCCAAACCCAGAATGTCCCCCCACGAGGGTCTTCTGGCCAGGACGGGGGTCCTGGTGTAGGTGGTCATGTCCTCGCCCCCACGGCTCATGGCCCTCGGTGCCAGCAGGCGTGCCCCGGGGGGAAGGGGTGTCCCAGCACAGCAGAGCTGCGGCCCTGGCTGTGGCACGGACGTGGTGCGGGGTACCCCGGGGGCTTTGGGCTCTGGGCACCCCCAGGGCTGGGAGCTGGTGCTGATCCTGGAGCCAGGGCTTGGTGGTGATAGCGGGGCTGGTGGTGACCCCAGCGCCGGTGCCAGCACTGGGGGTGATGCGGGTGCCGGGCCTCGGTGCCGGTGCTGGTGCCGGTGCTGATGCCAATGCCGGTGCTGACACCGGTGCCCGTGCCAGCACTGATGCCCGCGCTGGTGCCAGCGCCAGTGCCAATGTCACTTATGCTCGTGCCACCATCGGTGCTGATGTCGCTGCAGAGACCGGTGCTGGGCACAGAGCCGATACCAATTCCCATGGTGGTGCCAGTGCCGCGGCTGCTGCCGGGGTCTCGGTGCTAGGGGTGGACGTGGCAGTGCCGGTGCCGGTGCACCGGTGCCACTGAGGGTGCCACTGCCGGTACCCGCGGGCCGCGTGGAGCCCC
>NW_008237262.1:52601-55454 GCF_000691975.1 Corvus brachyrhynchos
GGGATGTCCATGCCCTCGGGATGCCCCGGGATGTCCCCAGGGACCCGACCCGCCATGGCCCCAGCGCTCCCGGGATGCCCCGGGTCCCGCTGACCCGGGATGGCCGTGTGTTCCCAGCGTGTCCCCAGCGTGTCCCCAGGCACCTCTGCCCCGGGATATCCCCGTGCCCCCGGGATGCCCCGGGGTGCCCCGGGATGCTCTGAGCCGGCTTCAGCTCGGGGATGCCCCAGGCACCTCTGTCCTGGCATGTCCCTGTCCGTCCCCAAGGTGTCCCTGGACACCCCTGGTCCACAGTTGCCCTGGCTGCTCCCTGCCCACCCAAACCCATCCTCCTCCTGAGTGGATTCCAGCCTGGGCAGGCCCAGGAATGGCTCCCAAGGGATTGGGGTGACGAGTTGGGAGGGGGTCACCATGGTGACCTGCTGAGGCTGGTGTTCCATGGGGACAGTGATGGGCACTGCCCCCACGGCCACCGTGGACTGTCAATCACTGTCCCCTCAGACCGATGGGCATCAAACTCAGGGGTCCCCTGCAGTTCTGGGGCTGCTGGTGGCCAAAAGCCCTGGAACTGGGGAGCAGAGGCTCCAGGGGGTCACCGTGGGCCTCCTCCCACTCGTGCCCTCCCCGTGGCCCAGGTGCAGGAGTGGAACATGGAAGCCCCTCACCTGATGCCGCTGCAGCCGCCGCTGCTGCCGGAGCGGGCGCACGTGCGGGAGGCGCAGCTGCACTCTGCCGAGGCCTCGCTCTGGACCGTGGTGGCCACGGTGCAGGCCATGGAGAGGAAGATTGACCTGCTGGCCACCCGCCTGCTCAGCCTGGAGGGCCGCTCCGGCACGGCCGAGAAGAAGCTCCTGGACTGCGAGAAGACGGCCATGGAATTTGGGAACCAGATGGAGAGCAAGTGGGCCGTGCTGGGCACCCTCATCCAGGAGTACGGGCTGCTCCAGCGGCGCCTGGAGAACGTGGAGAACCTCCTGAAGAACAGGAACTTCTGGGTGCTGCGGCTGCCCCCTGGCCCCCGGGGCGAGGTCCCCAAGGTAGAGGGTCCCAGGGGGCTGCAGGACAGTGGGGGGACCCTCAGTTTCCCTGAGGAGTGGGCACCACTGAGCCGGGGGGTCTTGTCCCCACAGGTGCCAGTGACATTTGTTGACATCGCCGTCTACTTCTCAGCGGAGGAGTGGAAGAACCTGGAGGAGTGGCAGAAGGAGCTGTACAACAACTTGGTGAAGGAGAACTATGAGGCTTTGCTATCCCTGGGTAAATGTCTCTTTTCCCATTTCCTGGCAGGAGGCAGCGATGGCTGCATCTCCCCAGAGGGTGCCCTGGTCCCCCTGCCAGTGGTTGGTGGTGGCACTCGCTGTGTCCTGGGACCACCATTCCAGAGGGAACGCTCCATGGCTCGTGGGGGCAGGGGGACACGCCGTGCCATGCCAGTGCTGCCACGGTGCTGCCCAGGGGGCTGGAGAGGGTCCTTGTCCCCCAGAACCCAGGAACTGAGTGTCCACACTACAGGGACCTCCAGCATGGAGCTGCCGTGGGATTTAGGCGCGTTCTCTGCCAGGAGGGATACCAGGGCCTGGCAGCCTGGTGTGTCCCCAGTGTGTCCCCCCAGGCCTGGGTGACTGGCCCTGGTGACATCAGCCTGTGTCCCCTGCAGATGGGGCCCTCTCCAGGAGCGAGGCGCAGCCCCGCAGTGAGCGCGGGGATGGACCCTGTGTCCCCGAGCAGCGGGAGCTGGAGCAGAGGGAGCTGCCGCCGGATGCCTGCGCAGGTGAGGCACCGCGGGAGGACCCATCCCCACTGCCCCCACCTCGTGTTCCCTCAGGGATGCCCCTCCTCCTTCCCCAACAGTCCCATCCCCACCGGGCCCAGTTCTCCAGCTGGGACTGGGAACTGCCGTGAGTGGCCCCAGAAAATCCGTGACTGTTGTGACGTGGATATCCATCCCTGGGAGATCCACGTGTCCCCTGCTGCCACCACGTTGTGTCAGAGCCCATGGGCTGTGTCACAGTCACCCAGCCCCATTGCCACCTGTCCCCAATGGGCTGTGCCACAGCCATCTGTTCCCAAGGGTTGTGCCTGTCCCCAAGGGCTGTCTCAGGGTCACCCATTCCAATGGGCTGTCCTACAGTCACCCATCCCCATGGCTGTCTCGCCGTCACCCATTCACATGGGCCACCTCAGGGTCCCCCATGCCCAAGGGCTGTCCTATGGTTACCTGTCCTCACATGTCCCTGGGGGTGTTGGATGTCCATAACTGCTGTGGGATGGGGCTGTCCCCTGTGGCCAGAGTCCAGGGGTCACACACCGCGGGGTGTGGTGGCCGTGGGTCGCACCGTGTGGTTCCTTCCTGGCCTGGCCAAGTCTCTCCTTGTGAACAGAGTCGCTGATCTCCACCTCCGACATCCTGTCCCGGATCAAGCAGGAGGTGGCCTTTGTGGGGGAGCAGCAGTTCCCAGAGGAGCGGGGGATGCCACCAGACCCCTGTGCAGGTGAGCCCGGGGCTGGGCCTGCACCCACCGGAGCCATTCCCTCCCCTGCCTCCCGGAGCAGGATGTGGCCCCGCGTGGCTGAGTCCCTGTCCCCATCCCTGTCCCTCCCTGCAGGCGCGGACGCCCTGATCACTGCGCACGACTTCTTGTCGTGGATCAAGCAGGAGGAGGAGCCCTGTGTCCGGGAGCCCTGGGAGCTGCCCGAGAGGGAGAGGCTGGCCCCGGGTCCTGGTCCTGGTGAGCGATCCCCACCATGGGGCTGGGGTGGGGGGGAGCACCCAGCCAGGATGAGCTGTGACTTGGGGACAGCCCCAGTGTCCCCGGTAGGCACTGACCAGTCTCTCTGTCCCCTGCAGCCACC
>NW_008237262.1:56447-57975 GCF_000691975.1 Corvus brachyrhynchos
GCCTCCCCCCGGGCCTGGGGCCGCACTCCGTCCCCGTCCCCGGGGTCCTGCGCCGCGGGAAGGCAGCGGCAGCAGGATGGGGGAAGGGGGAATGTCGTGGTGGGACACGGGGTAGTGGGAATGGCAGCACTGTGGATCTGGGGGTGTGGGGGCTCAGGAGGTCCCTGTGTCACCAGCTGTGGTGGCCTCATGCTGCTGGGGCTGTGTGGAGACCCTCGTTCCTGCCCATGCCACCGACCCATCTCTGCATCCTTCCTGCCCCCTGTCCTTGCCCCATGCCCAGGTCCCTCCTACCCCTGATTTGGGGATAGGAGTTCTTTCACCCAATTTTCTCTCCACAGCCGTGTGAATCCAGAGCCCTTCCTCAGGCACCCTGGGGTCCCCAAGCTGGGTGTCACCATCCTCCTGGGAGGCCACAACCAGAGCTGGGTGACGCTGCAAATGCCACAGCTCCTGCTGCCCCACTGTCCCCTCCCTGGGGGCTGCACCCTCCTGCCCCACCCCACGTGGGGTGAAGGAGCTGCCACCGAGCAGGACGTGGCAGTCCAGGGGCCCTGGGGGCTGGGAGGGGGGACACAGCACAGAGGGTTCAGCGGTGCTGTCACCCTGATGTGGGCTGGAGATGGAGGGGGGACACAGGGGGTGCAGTGCTGGGGTGCCCTGGCGACACTGCACATGCTGTGGGGACACTAAACATGTTCTGGGGACCTCAGACATTCCCTGGGGACCTTGGGCATTCCCTGGGGACCCTACACAGTGTCCAGGGGCCTTGCATGATGCCAGGGACCCTGCACACTGCTGGGGACACTGCACCTTGCCTGGGGACCCCAAATGCTGCTGGGGACCTTGGACACTTCCTGGGAATCCTGCACACAGCCCAAGGGGCCTTGCATGATGCCAGGGACCCTCTACGCTCCCTGGGGACACTGGGCACTGCTGGAGACCTTGGACACTCCCTCAGGACACTACACACTCTTGGAACCTGTCAGGCTGCCTGGGCCCTGCACATTCCTGGGGACCCTCTGGCCTCCCTGGGGACACTGCCTGGGGACCCTGCACGCTCCCCGCAGGCTGTACACGCTGTCACCCCGCTCCAGATCCACAGAACTGCCGGTTCCAAGCCTGGACTGCACAGCTCCCGTTCCCCAGCCCCGATCCCAGGGTGCTGGGCTGCCCCACAGGAATGGGGTGAAGCTCGTTTGTCCCATGGCCTTGTCCCCATTCAGGGCTGCAGAGCCATGGGTCAAACGACCCCCCTGGCCCAGCTCCCACCCCCACAGAGAGGTCACACACAAAACCATCATTTCTGGGTTTTTTTGGAGGCGTTTTTTTTTTTTAACAGAAGTTTTATGGTTATATGCAAATTAGGTCATTAAATGATTTGCATAAAATGTTCGCACGTCAGCGACTAAGTGTTCCTAACTCCCACCCCCCGACAGGTAGTAAATCCTACTGGACTAGCGCCGTCACGCCGCGCTGTCACACGTGTCCCCCGCGGGCACAGCGGCGTCACCTCGGGGCCCTCCCG
>NW_008237262.1:58800-59560 GCF_000691975.1 Corvus brachyrhynchos
TGCAGCGGGGAGCGGGCCGGGGGCTCCTCCTCCGCCGGGGCCTTCTCCCAGGTGGGCCCCATCAGTACCCTGGGCAAGGCGCCCATCTCCGGGCCCGGGCCCCCCGCCTGCTCCTCGGGATGCGCCGAGTCGAGCCCGCGGCCCAGGGCGGGCAGGTCGGACACGCCCTCGTGCCCCCAGTCCGAGTGAGCGTCCGCGGGGTTGAGGGAGTCCTCGGGCAGCGAGGTGACGGAGCCCTGGGAGCTGCACCGGCGGATCAGCATGGCCTGGCGGGACAGTTTCATGTCCTCCTCCGCTGACATGGGGGCCTCGGGCCCCGGCTGCATCCCCGCAGCCCCGCCGTGGCCCCTCTCCACCTCCCGGCCTTCCCGTTCCTCCTCCTCTGACATGGAGGCGTAGGAGACCAGGGACTCGTTTCGCAGGGATGGGGAGATGGCCGACACGTCTGGAGTGCGCAGCTCCGGTCCCGACTCGGCTGGGAGAGAACAGAAACCTCTGGTGAGCCACAGCACTGCCCTGGGCCCTCCCTGGCACATGGATCCCAGTGGATCTCCATCCTGACCAAGGAGATCTCCATCCTGACCCAGTGGATCTCCATCCTGACTCCACTTCCAGCAGAACCCCACTGCCGGTGGATTTTCAACCAAACCCCGCTCCCAGCAGGTCTCCATCCAAACCCTGCTGCAGAGGATCTCCAGCCAGATCCCACACTTCCCAGCAGATATGCATCCTGACCCAGCGGATCTCCACTCAAACCCCA
>NW_008237262.1:59733-60744 GCF_000691975.1 Corvus brachyrhynchos
CAGACCTGGGGGACACGGGGGATGTGGCCGCAGCTGATGGGGACACGGTGGCCCCGAGGTACAGACGCTCCCGCAAGGCCATCCCGAGGCAGCCTCACCTGCCCCAGCACCATCCCGAACCCCCAGGGGGTTGACACCGCCCATGGTGCCAGAGAACCATGGGATCAGGGAATAGCCTGAGCTGGGAGGGACCCACAGGGATCATTGATCAAACTCCTGGCCCTCCCCCGACCCGCCAACAACCCCACCCTCGGCACCCCTGGACGCGCTGTCCAAACGCTCCTGGAGCTCTGGCAGCCTCGGGGCCGTGCCCATTCCCTGGGGAGCCTGGGCAGTGCCCAGCACCCTCTGGGGAAGAGCCTTTCCCTGATCTCCAGCCTGACCCTTTCCTGCCACAGCTTCATGCCATTACACAGGATTTCTTTCTTCAGCCTAGAGCCCTCTGTTTGGGACACGACCGGCACCTGGATCAGAGACACCCGAGTCTGGGCCACATGGACTGAGCCCCACGATGCCGCCAGCAAAACCAGAGGGCAACTCCGCCATCAAACAGCATCAAATTAAAGAAAAGAAGAAAGAAGAACAAAAAAGACGCGCTCCTACAAAGCTTGAGGTGTTCCTACCAATCCTGTTGATTTGGCAGCTTTCCCAGAGAAGCTGTGGCTGTCCCTGGATCCCTGGCAGTGTCCAAGGCCAGGCTGGACAGGGCTTGGAGCAGCCTGGGATAGCAGAAGGTGTCCCTGCCCATGGCACAGGGTGGAACGGGATGAGCTTTAAGGTCCCTTCCAAGTCAAACCACTCTGGGATTTCTACGATACACTGATCCCAGGTTATTTCCACAGAGGATTTCTAATCCCAGCACACAAAGTTCCCTACCCCGGTGGCTGGTACTTGGGTACCACAGGACCGTGGCTCTGGCGGATGCTATAATCCCAACACAAACCCCGAAGTCTCTTTCCACAATCCAGAGCAGCCGGCTCAGAACGCCAGCGTGGCCGGACGTCCCTCGCG
>NW_008237262.1:60817-61335 GCF_000691975.1 Corvus brachyrhynchos
TGTCTCCGAGTCGTGGCTGGCCTGCAGGAAGGTGGAAGCCACCATCTTCTCCAGGGGCGTGAGGCGCGGCTTGTGGAGCGGCCCCCCGGCGCGGTTCATGGGCAGGTGCTTCTTGGAGCTGCTTTTCTTCTTGACGTCCAGCCGCAGGTCGCGCCACTTGTGCTTGAGGTCGTCGATGGAGCGCTCGGTGTAGCCCAGGAAGTTGACGCGGCTTTGGATTTGGGTCCAGAGCTGCTTCCGCCGCACGGGGTGAGCCCGCAGGGCCTCGGACCCGTACAGGGCGCTGAAATGCCGGACCACATTCCAGACCAGCGTCTCGGTCTCGTCATTGGAGAAGTTGGCCTTCCTCTTCCTGCCAGACGCTGGCAGCGCCTGCGAGGCTGCGGCAGAGGTGGAAGGGGCACAATTGAACCTCGGTCCCCACTCCTCTCTGTCAGCTCCTGGGGGGAACATGGGGCTGCGGGAGCCCGAGGGAGCCGCGGAGGAGGGGGGCGAAGCAAGAGCCCCGGAGGCCACCC
>NW_008237262.1:61508-62517 GCF_000691975.1 Corvus brachyrhynchos
CCAGCTGCCACGGGGGCCGCGGACAGGGACGTGGCCGTGCTGCGCGTCAGGACCACGGTGAGGGGTTGTGGTGAGCGCCTCGGGCACAGCACCTGCTGTGGGGCCACAGCGCTGCCCCAGAGGGTGCCGAGGAGCACCTTGGGGCACGCTGAGGGTGATGGGGGCACCTCAAGGCCACAGCGAGGGTCTCATGGCAATGCCGGCCACGATGGGGAAAGTCTTGGGCATGGTGAGCACCTCAGGTTCCCAGCCAGGACCTCGGGATCACAGCACTGACCAAGACCTGAAGGACAGGTCTAGGGGCCTTGGTCATGGTGAGCACCTCAAGGCCATGACGAAGACCTCAGGCAAGAAGCAGGCCTTGGCAAGGGTCTTGGCCATGGTAAGAACATCAAGAGCCCAGTGAGCACCTCAAGTTCCCACGGAGAACCTTGGGGTCATGGTGAAACCCATGGCCACAGCGAGAGCCCCAAGGCCACGGCAAAGGCATCACGGAAGGTCTTGGCCATGGTAAGCAGCTCAAGCTCCCAGGGAGCACTCGGGCACCAGGGCAATGACCAGGGCCATGGCAAGTGCTCCAAGGCCATAATGAAGACCTTGGCAAAGGCCTTGGCCATGATGAACACCTGAAGAGCCCAGTGAGGACCTCAGGGCCATAGAAGAGACCTCGACTATGGTGAACACCCCAAGCTCCCAGCGAGGACCTTGTGGACACAGCAAAGACCTCGGCCTGAAGCTCCCGGTGAGCACCCTGGGGCCATGGCAAAGACCTCGGCCAGGGTAAACACCGTGGCCATGGCAAAGACCCCAAGCTCCTCGTGAGGAACTTGGGACCACATCAAAATCCTTGACCGTAGCAAGCGCTCCAAGGCCATGATGAAGCCCTCGGCCATGGTGCACACCTGGACCAGGTGTGCACACCTCAAGCTCCCACAAGGACCACGAGACCACAGCAAAGACCACGGTGCCCACCCCAACCTCCCATGGTGCCCTCAACCCCCACCAACAC
>NW_008237262.1:63849-64953 GCF_000691975.1 Corvus brachyrhynchos
GGGTGGGGGACATCCTACCGGCACGGGACAGCCCACCGGGACCGGACAGCCCACTGGGAGGGGACATCCTACCGGGACGGGACAGCCCCGCGGGAGGGGACACCGGGAGGGGACATCCTACCGGTACGGGACAAGCCCACCGGACGGGACAGCCCACCGGGACGGGACAGCCCACCGGGAGGGGACATCCCTGCATTCCACCCCGAGGGGACGGTGGGTACCCACTGCGGATGTATCCCCGTGGGGGTCCCCCCGGGGTGATGCGTCCCTGTACCTCACTCCCGAGGGGGCCGCGGGTACCCCCGTGGGGCTGTGTCCCCGCGGGGATCCCCCCGTGCCCCCCAACCCCGCACCCCCCTGATGATGCACCCCATGGGGGTCCCACCCCCATGCACCCCATGTACCCCCGTGACGGCGTATTCCCGTGGGGCTCCCCCCATGCATCGAGTCCCCGCATCCCCCCCTTTCCCACCCATGGCTGTGCATCCCTCTGGGGGTCCCCCCTGCTGCACCCCATAACTGCATTCCCTGTAACTGCACCCCCTCTCCCCTGGGTACCTCATGCTCACCCGTGACCATTTATCCGTGTGGGGATTCCCCTGTGGACTCCATCCCTGTACCCCCTGGGCCTCTGTCCCTGCCTGGTGGCCTGGTGGCCTGCAGCTGCCTGTGACTGTGGACATGCAGAGGGTCATCCCTGTACTCCGTCCCACCCCAGGAACCCCAGTGTGGGGGACAAGGTGCACAGTGTACAGGGGGGCTGTGCAGGGGACCCCAGGGTGCCCGTGGGTGCCACCAAGGCTGGCACAGTCCCCACAGGGCGGTCAGCCAGATCCTCACTGCCCTGGGCCTGGTACCCGGGTGGGGATGGCACAGCTCGGGGTGGCTGTGGGGGCCATGGTGTGCCCAGGACAAGGAGAGGGAGGGGAAGGGGGAAGTTTGGGGTGGCCCCACTGCTCCCGGCAACCCTGGGGAGCTCTGCCCCACCACTCACAGCAGATGCGACAGTAGAATAAAACCACCCGTGCTTCCCTTTGCTGAATACCAACTTTTTAATGCCTGTAACAATTCTCCGAGCAGCACTTGGTGAGAGCAGCCAGTGCC
>NW_008237263.1:0-883 GCF_000691975.1 Corvus brachyrhynchos
AATAGCATGAATTACATACTTTATTTATAACATGAAACTTCTGCCAGATGTCTCCTGTGGATTGTCCTAAAAATAAATTTACCAATTGCTGCACTCCTTCTTCCGGTCCAGGATCCGAGGTGGCATGGCAACGCATCGCATCTCAAAAACCCTCTGGCACATCCCTGGCAGAGGCAGCAGCCCTGGGTGGGCCCATCAGAACATCCTGCTGCAAATCCCTGCACAGCTCTATCCTGAACAGCTGAGGAATTGTCCTGGAGAGCTGCAGGGAGAAGTGAAGGAGACTCCACATCCTGCAGCTGGAACAGGAAAAGGAATTTCACTGCTGTACCTGTAGATTTCTTTCCTCTTTCCTGAGGCCACAGAAAACCTTTAGGGAGGCTCAGAAGCAGCCAGATCAGGCCCAGGATCCATCCAGATGTGCCATCTCCCTAAAGTGGGATTTCTGAATGGACCTGCCCATCCCAGCCCACATCCATTCCAGCAGAGAATGGAACTGGGAGGAGAGGGTTAGAACACGTTTTAAAACCTTAATTCTTCTCTTCCTTGGCTCTCCTTTTCTCCTGTTTTATCGTCATGGATGATACCACTTTGGACAGGTTCCCATCTGTTTTGTGCCAGACCAATAACAGAAATGTCCCAATTGTCCAGTGTCCAAATGTCCAATCTTTCCTAAATTAATTCCTTTTGTAATGGCATCTAAAAATGCCAAAGGAGAGTGGAATCAGATGTACTCCACTGCCCCTAGCCTGCAGCAAAAATGGGTAATAACCACTTTTCATCCTCAAGCAACATAAAGACTTTAAATTTGACACATTGAGAGGGCAGAATACAGCCAGATCTAAAGTAGATGTTGGGGTTTTAAGAGGTCTAGTTTTTTTTT
>NW_008237264.1:0-1331 GCF_000691975.1 Corvus brachyrhynchos
CCCTGCACACGCTCCCTCTGGGGGAACAGGAACCATGTCCTGATTTTTATAGGCCCAGATATCATTCTTTTCTCAGGACCCTACTTCCCTATCACTCACTTTGAGGTGGGTGATGGTCCTTTCCTGTGGGGGAGCTCAGCACAATTGAGGATGAGCTCAAGGGAGGCACTGTCCTGCTGCTCAGTGGGAAAGGAGCTCCCTGGGTTCTCTGCAGAGATGTCCCATATGCCCAAATGGGGCAGGACATTGCTGCCATTGGGAATCTCAACCTGCACCTCTGTGCTTGTGTGTTCATCTGTACACACCCTGGGAATCCCCTCTCCAACCCGTTGTTGTCTGGGCACTGGCTGGAGTGCCCTCTGTGCCGAGGCTGCCTGGGCTCTGCAGAGCTCTGGGACCTGGCGGAGGATGCCAGGTCCCTGCAGCCCCAGCAGCAGCTGCAGGCTGGGCAGGGCAGCAATGCCAGCCCAGGGCTGTCCCCATATTCCTGGGCTGCCCAGTGTCCCCTGTCTCCAACATCCAGGGGAAGTTTTCCAGTGGAAGATGGGTGATGTTTACAGCACTTGCTTGGGACACACTCGGGACCTCCTCATAGCAGCCTTCAGCAGAGACTCCCCAACATATCTGATGCCTCCATCCCTGCACAAAGCAGGACTCTGAGAGTGTAGCAGGATTTCCCTTCCTCCCTTCTCCTCCGCCTCTCCACTGTTCTGTGCACAGTGCTGTGGACTCAGAGAGACACGGGCTAGGAACTGTAGAGATAGGGGCAAAACATCATCCCTAAAATAGCCACACCTTGGTTACAAGGTCCCAGCCCCAGTCCTAGCTGTAAAACCTGCAGCAGGAGCCATTCCTTGAAGGTATGGAAGGGTGAGGGACCCCAACGAGCAAGGCACAGCCACCAGGACTCACATGTGACTCATGATCTCACTAGAGGTAAAATAAATACCTGTACAGAAAGGTTTGGCTTTTATCTTCTTTCATATTGATTCTGTTTATAGGAAAAGCTCAATATCCACAGCACAGCTTCACTGTAGCATCACTTAAACCCTACATTTTTTCATATATTTAATTCATTTCTATTTTACCTGCTACTCCCTCCAACATAAACAAGAGGAGACCACAGAAGACAGGCTGGAGTCCCTTGAGTATTCAAAACGTCCAGCCCAAAAGTTCCTTTTCCTGATTCTCCCCCTGCACCAGAGAAAAGGAGGCCTTGGTTCCCTCTTCTGACACCTCTGAGAAGGATTCCCAATCCAGGGCCTTGCGTCATCCTGCCTTGTGTAAGGTTTGCTGGACACATCCAGGGACACAGACACGCAGGGACACCG
>NW_008237264.1:1590-3298 GCF_000691975.1 Corvus brachyrhynchos
TGTCCAGGCTGAACGGAGCCTGGAGCAACCTGGCATAGTGGAAGGTGTCCCTGCCCATGGCAGGAGGGGGGGAAAGAGAGGATCTTTAAGATCCCTTCCAACCCAAACCAGCCCAGGATGAGTCTATGGAGGAAGGATTCTGCTCCCCCAGGCCTGGGCTGGTGCTGGTGGCTGCACCCAGCAGTTCCTGTGCCCATCCCAAAGATTCCCCAGCTGGCCCCACAGCCCGCTGCCGCTGTGCCGCGGGTGTCACAAGAGGTGTTGCATGGGGACAACGGTGACGATTGCAACAGCCCCAGGAGGCACCTCAGCCTCTGTCCCTGCAGCAGGGAGGGACCAGCGCCAGCCCCAGCACACATGAATTGACCCTGCAGAGCTGAGTCTGCACTCACAGGAATGCTGAGGCCACTGGCTGTTGGAAGTGAACAGTGTTGTAACACCAGTTTGAGCTGGCAGAGAGAAGACACCCGGCTTTTGCCCTGCTGGGAGATATTTATGGACATTTTCAGGATTTAGCCCAAGGGACCCTTTGGCGACATCACCCTGTGGAGAGGCTGTACAGCCAGCCTGGGACACCTGTTTCCCCTGAAGGTCTGCAGGATCAGGCTCCTCCAGAAGGGATGGAGAGGGGACAGAGGCTGTGGGCTGATAGAGGGGTTGGTGCTGTGGGGCTGGAAGGAGGGAGGGAAATGAGCAGACACTGCACTGCAGAGTTCAGCCCCATGGCACATGAGGCAGATGGAGATCCCAGTCAAAAGTGTGGTGGGAACTCTGGGACATCTGGGATGGGTTGGGACGGCACCAAAGAGACAGGACATAGCACAGCCCTGCAGGTGCAGGGCAGCTCCAGCACAGGCACCCCACACAGCCTGGCCCAGCAGGCACTGCCAGGCTCAGCATCCCCAAAGCACGGCCAGGCAGCAGCATCCCCAGGGACACACACGCTGCTCACCGCCAGCACCATCCCCAGGGCCTTGTGCTGCCCCCAAGCCAGTGGGCACGGCACAGGCAGGGACGGGAGGGGACATCAGGAGATGGGTCCAGGAGCCAGAAGCGAGGGAATGTCCTGCTTGGGAATTTCAACCCCAGAGTCTGTAAGAAGAAGGAAAACAAGCCCATCAGCTGCTCTAACTTGTCCTGCCACCCTCTCCCCCTGCCCTGCAATGCCCAGTGGGTGCTGTAGCAGACTCAGGCTCGGGGAGGTGAGCTGCAGTCCTTGGTGCAGACAGGTTGGACCTGGGCTATCTCAGTGCTGGCAGCCCTGGCTCTGAGTGTGTGCAGATGCAGCAAAACCTGGATCATGTCCTCAGTGATGCCCAAGGACAGCAAATGTTTCACCCTTCGGTGTCTTGGGTGAGTTGGGAGGGCCTGGTTGTCCTGGGGCTGCTGCAGCCCCATTCAGGACAGCTCCAAATCCCCAAGGGCTTTTCCCTTCTCTTTCGGGCCTCTTAGTTTAATTATAAAAGCAGGAGAGATTTTATCAGGTGTTTGCTAGAAAGAAATCAGTGACAGACCCCTCTAGGGAAAAAGGATGAAAATCTTTCTTCAGGTAGGAATCTGCTCCTTACCTTTTGCAGCACTGACTGACTGGTGAACATCTTCCAATAGGTCTTGTGGGGAATGGACAACGCCCAAAGTTGCAGAATCCCCCTTGGCGTCTGCATCTAATTATATCCCCTGTTTCCATGGGGAAAGACACACACAGAGC
>NW_008237265.1:0-376 GCF_000691975.1 Corvus brachyrhynchos
CCGAGCCTTCCTCAGCGCGAGCACCAGGGAGCACTGCGCCTGTGCTCCGCCTATGCTAATGCTGATAACAAGTTCTAAGACATAGTTTGCATAACCACACCTTTTCTGGGGAAAAGGATGAAGATGCATAAATTGCAACCATATCTTGCAAACTGCTGCGTGCCTGGGGTGCAGGCGTGTTCGGAGGAGCCATCCCCGCACGGCCCGCGCGCTGAATACAGCAAATACCCGCTTCTTGGACTTTGTCTCAGAAGTGTCTCTTGGCTTGGTTTGGGGCCAATCACCCTTGCAGTGCCTAAAGGGGCTCCCGCAGAGCTGGAGGGGGGCTGGGAGCACCCGGAAGCGGGAGCACCCGGCACCGGGAGCAGACAGAGCT
>NW_008237265.1:2114-2589 GCF_000691975.1 Corvus brachyrhynchos
GAAGGCAAATGCCACATTTAGCCTTCACGCCAATGGCAGCTCTAATGTAAACCCCAGCCCTAACGCCGAGGCCAGTCCCAATTCCAGCCCCTTCCTAACTGCTCAGCCCTAAACCAAATGCCACGGTGAGCTCAAAGGCCAAAGCCAGCCGCAACTGCAACGCTAAGATTTCAGTTCTGTCTTAATTATTTCAGTTATAAAACAGGGAGTTATAAAATGGGATTAATTCTTATTGTGAGGCCTTCAGGCCAGCTGCCGACGACTGCTGAATGCCACCCTCCGGTGGCATTTTTTGATTTAATTTTTATATTTGATAGGGTTCCATTGTCGCTGAGTTTTGGTAATGCCCGGGGTGTGATGTCATTGACCCACCACCTCTCGACCAATCAGATCGCTCCGCTACGTTCTGGCCCCGCCCCTCATTGTTTCCTCACAATGTGGAACCTTGGTGCTCAATTCCCATTGGCTGCCGCCC
>NW_008237265.1:2791-4257 GCF_000691975.1 Corvus brachyrhynchos
TGCGCCGTTTCTCGCCGCCGATGCGCCTTTTCTCGCTGCCACCCTTCTCAGGTACCTGCGCCGGACCCTCCAAATGGGAGTGGGAGCGCCAGCACCCCCGGCTCGGCAAAGGTAGGGACGGGCAAGTGCCGGGGCAACGAGGGACAGCAACCCCGGCTCGGCAAAGGTAGGGACGGGCAAGTGCTGGGGCAATGAGGGACAAAATCAGAAGAGTTTGGGCACCACCCGCAGCCTGCCAAAGGTAAAACACGGTAAACAAGGTAAAACAAAATAAAATTGGCAAAAATCACATCAAATGCCTTGATGATCTTTGCTCTCCCAGCGAGTCCCTTGCGATGCAAACAAATCCCAAAGCCCCCGCCCTCCGCCATGGGGGAGGAGGCCGGAGCCCCCCCGGCCCCAGCTGGGGCGAGGAGCACGCATGGGCCAGGGCTGTCTCCGTCCCTCCCCGTCCTCGGCGGTCCTGTGGTGTCTTCAGGCCTCTCCTGTCGGGGAACGATCGGGAGTGGGGGGATCTCTGTCCCTGTCATGCCGGGGGATGCTCGGGGTGGTCAGCCCAGGGCTGAGAGGGACAGAGACCCCCTGGCCCCCAGGCCCCACACGCATTTCCCAGGGCGAGAGGGACGGACACCCCTCGAGTGTCCCCCGGGTGCCTGGACACAATAAAAGTGGCAGAAATCAAACGTAACAGCACACTAAATGCCTTGGCTGATATTTGCTTTGTCGAGGCCGCGCTGGGTCACAATGGGCGCTGGGTCACAATGGACGCTGGGTTCCGTGAGGTTCCCCTTGGGTGACAACGCTTCCGAATAACCACTCGAGAGCCGAGGGCTGTCGGAGCTCTGAGAACCCCCCAAAATAGGAGGGAGATGGATATGTAGTGATATTTATGGATATGTATAGTTATATTTATGTATCTATATAGTTATAGATTTATATAGTTGTATTTATATGTTTATATAGTTGTAGTTATAGATCTGAGTAGTTAAATTTATATATGTAGTTGTAGATGTATATCTTTTTAAAAATATATGTCGTTATATTTATAGACGTGCATAGTTGCATTTATACATGTGACAGAGGGGGTGTTACGATCCGGTTTAAACCCAGAAAAGCAAAGCAAGCTAGGTCTCTGAGCACAAACTGGAAAGAACTTAGAAGGTTCAAGATATTCCCAGAAATGAGATTAAAACCAAACGAGGTTAGATGTTGTTGCCAAAAAATGGATGTATTTTATTTAATAGTAGAGATGCAAAGAGAAGGGGAGAGAAAAGAGAGAAAGAAATAGATAAAAGAAGTGTGCGTGGGGGGTGGGGGAATAGGGAGAGGTGACAGGGGTTAGATGGAAGCAATCACCCGTCTGAGGGTCCCAACGACGTCTCCTTGCTCCCCTCCATCTGCTCTGCTGCTGGTGAGGGTCCCCCGCTGCCGTAGCCACGCCACTACATGCTGCCACACCCCACAGC
>NW_008237265.1:4545-7894 GCF_000691975.1 Corvus brachyrhynchos
TGGAGGATGGGCAGTCACTGCACCTCTGACCAGAGGCGTTTCCAACACACCCCCAAAGCCTCTCCTCCCCCCTGCCCTTTGGTGCAGGGTCTGTGCGAGCCTGGCAGCTGATAGCCCTGGGGCTGTGGTCCTCATCTTGGAGGTGTTAAGCCTGTGCTCAGTGAATGTCCCCAGCCCTGAGCTGTTACTTTATCTTCTCTTCATCAGCGAGCAGTGCCAGGCCTCAGTCAGGGTGTGGTAGTCTTCTCTGCAGCTTTTGTAATACAGTTTAAAAAGTCCTTTGAGAAAATGTTTAAGTCATAAAATATAATATTTCAGTCTCTGATGGGGGCTGCGGAGAGGTGGCACTGAAGGTGTTATAAATTTTTTTCAGTCTCGGTTGTACGGTTTTGGGTGTGGGTTTCCCATTTCGAGTTGTGTGGTGTGGGTTCGGGTTTTCTCGTTTCAGGTTGTATGGTTTGGGTTCGGGAAGGGGAGGCAATGAGAGTGGGCATCTGAGAGGTGGCCCTTCAGAACGAAAAGGGGATTCCAGAGAAAAGGGCAGGGGGAGCCCTTGTCATTCCTTCGGATAGACAGCATCAGAGGCCAATCGTCTCTTGAGCCTAGGCTATGGTAACAACAAATCACTCGATGCCCCGTGAGGCATAAGGTGGACCCTGGATACGAGCCAGCCTAGAGCCTAGGGGTGTGAAAGACTGGCCAGTGGACAGTGGACTTGAGGGGGGAACCAATGGGAAGAGTTGGTGGCACTCAGGAGAGACTAGGTCCTCCTGCAGCAGTCCGTTGCACGAAGAGTACCTCTGCCTCATTGCGGAGAAGGGCTACTCCCTTCTCCGAGCTCCCAAGAGGTGGTGTATTTTATTAAACCAGTAAACCCTGTTCAACGGTGACTGGCCCACGTGTTTATTTCAAAGGGACAGTGATGTTGAGGTGCTGGTGGGACTGAGGGGTGTGGGGGAGCAGAGGGGAATGGTGGGGACTGAGGGGACAAAGAAGTGGCAGAGGCTAAGGAGGGTGGTGGGAATGAGGGAACTGGGAGAGTTGAGAGGGATTGCAGGAACTGAAGGGTCTGGAGAGAGCTGAGGGGGATGGTGGGGCTGAGGGAACTGGGAAAACCCTGGGGAATAGGTGGTGGTACTGAGGAGACGGGAAAGTGGCACAGGCTGAGGAGGATGGCGGGTTTAAGGGGACTTGAAGGGTCTGAAGGGACTGAGAGGGGTGAGAGGACTGTGAGGGTCTTAAGGGCCTGGGGATGCTGTGAATTTGCCAAGGGGATGGCAGGGCTGAGGGGGTGGACAGGGAGCACAGAGGTGTCCAGGACTGAAGCTCTGTCAGGCTGTGGAACCACTTACAGAGCCTCCACTTCTGCCATGACTGTCCAGAACAAGTTAAGAGCAGCTAGGAACTGACAGGGACCCACATGGAGAAGCAGAAGGCCACCAGCAACAGCAGTGAATTGGGACCTGCTGCTGCCGCCCGAGACCCTGGGTGAGGCCCCAGGGCCGCTGAGGCAGGGTGGGCGTGATGCGGGCGTGGGCTTTGGCCGCGGGCACTGGCCAGCTGGGCAGGAGCGGGCCCTGCCTGTGCTGGGGCCGCTCAGCGCGGCTGCCCCGGGCGGCACAGGGCATATATTGTTATATTGATGCATGTATATTGATCTGTTTAGATCTGTAGTTATAATTACATACTTGTACAGTTGTGTAGCTGCATAGTTCTGTTGCTTGGGTTTTATGGATTTATACATCGGTACATTGATATTTGTATTTTTATAGATAGGTTTGTTATGTGTGTATTATATATGTCACGTCATGTCATATCTCATATGAAATATGCAATATATATTTACATCTGTATGTTGTTATGGTTATATGTATATTTACTTATATTTATGTATGGAGTTGTATAATTCTATAATTCTATTTATTTAGTTCAGGAGCTCGTATTCTTTACAGAAGGATATCGGTATCTTTGTATTCGTATATGGGCTGTACAGCTGTAGTAATATGTAACAAATTAAGTTGTTAAACTTCAACTGATACTTGTGTATAGTGAGTGGTTGTAGAGGGTTGCAATAATTTAATTTTTTTAACCAAAGTTGATATTTGTATGTTTTTACATAGCATGATTGTAACAATAAATTACTTTTTTAAACTTAAATTTATATTTGTATGTTTATATATTGGCAGCATGGGAGTAGCAATTTAAAATTAACTTTTAAGCTTAAGTTGATTTTTGTGTACTTGTACATTAGCAGTGCAAGTGCAACAATCTGCCATAACTTCAAGCTTTCAACTGAAATAAGTGTAGGTTCATGCTATCCAGAGCAATGAGCAGATGCAGACATGATGATGCTGGAGGATTTTGGCCATGAAAATCTCCCGCCATGCCCAGCAGATCCCCCCAGCTGCAGTCAGTCTGGGCAGGGAAATGGCACATTTGGGATGGCAGCAGAGCCACACGTTGGGTACAGACTCGCTGCAGAGGCCTGCTGAGAAAACGGGACTCCCCTGAGCGTACAACTGCAACCAGGAGCCACCCGGGGAGGAAAACTCCACCCCCATCCCCCAGGGAGCT
This sequence comes from Corvus brachyrhynchos, assembly GCF_000691975.1. Taxonomy (NCBI): domain Eukaryota; kingdom Metazoa; phylum Chordata; class Aves; order Passeriformes; family Corvidae; genus Corvus; species Corvus brachyrhynchos. The sequence continues at coordinate 7,120 of NW_008237265.1, forward strand.
CTTTAGGGAGCGCTCCAAGTGTCCCTCTGAAGGTCATCCTGGAGAGCAGCAGCAACCAGGGATCCTGAGCCAGCTGCACTGCCTTTGGCAGCACTTTGGCAAAGGATCTGGAGCAAGGTGGAGGGAACAACGACTGTAACTGCTGCAGGGTAGGGATGAAGGAAGGGCCATTGACCCAAGTGCTGAAATGCTCCAAAATCCAGAAGGATGGTGGAGAACTGGGAAGCAACAAGTTCTCACAACCACTGACATGACAGAAGCCCTTTTTGTGAAGTTCCCTGAAGGAACTCCCAGGGCAGTTGATGCCATGGTCAGTAGTACCAGAAGGCAAAAATGTAGCAACACTAGGAGATGGTCTATATGCCCCACAGGCAGTGGCTTAGGAAATGATCAAATACATCTCTTACATTTTTCATATATTATATATATAGAAATACATAATATATATGATACATGAAATTTAATACATGTTAATATGTATTATTTGATAGGTTTTATTTTTTGATGTATGTTTTCACTTCATATATATTTGAAATACTCTTCCAACTTGGGAGAGTGAAGATGTATTGCTGTCCAAAACCCTCTCCCCACACAGCAATCAGCCCATGGGTGGGTGCATGCACACCTACCCACTGTCCTTGCTCTTCTCGGTATCTGGGCTGCTGTTTGCACAGAATTAGAATGAATTTAACTCGACATACCTACAAATGGGGTGTCTAGCTTGTCATGAATACTCAAGTGGCAAGGCACAACACGGAGCTCTCAAACCACTGAG
>NW_008237265.1:7950-13073 GCF_000691975.1 Corvus brachyrhynchos
AAGAGGTGCAAAGGATTGGCATCATGCCACTGCTGGTATGCTTAGGTAGGAAAATCTGTTGGGTTTTTTAAGGTCATAAGGTTCCAAAAGCTAGGAAAGCTGCTCAGCATCAGTAGCCCAATTGTAAATGGTTTTATTGATGTGGCGAAACTGGAGTCTTAACTGTGGGCTCCATCCTTGGTTAAAATCACCTTCCCTGACTTGCAGACAAAAGCACCACCAGCAGCAGAAGCTATGTCAGTCACTTCTCTCAAAAAGCTGTGTTAAATTTGTGAAAGAAAAACATGTCAGACACTACGGATTAATGGCAAGACTCTGAGCCTTGTCTGGGGGTGAAGGAACCAGGACAAATCCGTGGTTCCTCTTTAAGCCCTGGCCAGGATTTGGGAGGAAACCAAGAGGAGAATGAAAGCAGATGTCCCCACACTAGAAGTTCTGTCAGATGCTCCTTCAGCACTGTCCAAGCCGGGCTGCTCTCACAGCGCAGTCGGAAGCCTTGTGGCCAGCAAAGGTGGAGGCACCGCAGGATTTCCCAGTTCCTGGCTGTGGCTCTCTAGGGCTTTTCTGGGACAGCTTCCCCCAGCTGATGTGTGGACCTGAATGAAGGATGAAGTATTAGGGTATCTGGTGATGTATCTTTCTTAATCACTAGAGGCAAGCTTTTGTAGTAATGATGCGGTGCATTGCTTAGCTTATCCTTTTCTGATTTTTTTTGCACTTTTGCATTAGAGTAAATTACACTATTCCTTCAGCTGGTGTCTGTATCTGTGTCTCTCACCCTCCCCACCATCAAAACAAACACACAGCCAGTTTAGTACAAGACTTGAGAGTCTGCCCTCTTTTATTTTGAAAGAGGAGAAAATTGCTGATCTGCACAAAAAGAAACAACCCTTCTCACACCTCCCTGTTGGGATTCCCTGGAGCGTGACCCAGGCAGGGGCTGCTGCTCCTGCCTGAAACCACTACCCCCACATCTCTGCCAGCCCATCTCTTGGAGAACACTCCCGATTGCCATTGCCTTGAACAAAATTGCCACAATCCACCTTCATTTTCTGCAGGCAGGTGAGAAAAGTATCCACTGCCAGCTCCAGGCTCCTCCAGAAACCAACTGTATTGAGTAGTGACAACCCTGAAATATTGACCTCCTTCCTTAACCTGCCAAATGGGAGCTCACACCAAGAGGCCTTTTGTCCAAGGATACCCACAGGAGAGCTCGAGGATGGAGCAGTTTGAAATGCAAGTCCTTCACAGTTTAAACCTCCATTCATCAAATGAACACACACAAACCTGTCCCAAAGGGAAGGCAGGCAGCAAAGAGAAGCTCCTCTCCCACAACACCAAACTCTGTGCTTCCTTCTGTTCCAGCTGGAGAGAGAAGGCCATGGGCTACTCCTCAGTTTGGGAAGGAACCCTGAGAACTGGCCTGCTTTGGGAGGACAGCAGAGGGAGGCTCCCCAAAGAGAAGGAAAACATTCTCTGGAAGCAAAAGATTATGGCAGTATTTCTGCAGAAAAAAAAGAAGAATGAAGCATTTGAAAAAGTTCCCAGATGGGAATGTCTCTCCCAATACAACAACCCCTCAGTCTCCTTGGTCTGTCAGGCAGCTCATGAATGATCCTGCAAGGCTTGGATACACATCATTTGTGTCCGCCCTCAGGGCACAAGCAGCTCCCCAACAAGATTTCAAGTGACCAAAGGACAAACCTTCCCCCTCCACCTCCTGGCACCAACTCTGTGGAGTCTCTTTCCATTGCAAGATCTACTTTGTGAGTCCACATTGACAAGGCTTGGCTGCAGGGGGGGGTTGCATTGTAACTGAAAGGAATAAGAGGAATGTGTCTTTACAAACAGACCGTGTGAATCTGCTTGTAGATAGGACCAGGAACTTACAGATAGGGTGTGGCTTCATGGAGACAGACATAACAGCACACACTTATTGCAATCCAAAGCAGTAAAATGTTTTTTTATTTTCTCTACTGCTATTCTTATACCTCTTCACAATTGCAGTGGCTTATTGAGATTGGCTGCTTAGCAAACAATGACAAGGCTGTCTAACAAACAATGACCATTCAAGCAGTAAAACAATTAGCTATACAAGCAAAGGTGTAGTTGTTATATATTATCTGCAAGTTCTTTCTTGTACTCTCTTAATGTCCCATAACAAGAACATCCTCTCCTAGTGTCCAGAAGATCTTCTCTCATTTATTATTTTCTTGGCTTTCTCTGTGGGTTTCACTGAAGCTGCAAAATTTCACTGTAATATTCTCATGGGTAAATTCTGACTGGTTTCAGGTCTGACTCTGTGAGGCCCCCAGACCAGCTGTCAGCCTCATCAATAGGGAAGTGACAGAAAAAACTCTTAGTTCTTGTAAATGTTATTAATCAACACGGACTGTTGCTCAGCCAAAGCCAAATTAAATTCCTGAACCTAGAGAAAAAGAACAAAGACTGAACAGAATAATGAATAGGTTTTTTCTTTCTTTTATATAACAATATGGGGATGCATATTACAGGGGGGAACAGAGTAGGTGATTCAGGAAGTCTGTACCTTCCGAGTACCTCAGCCAGTAGGGAAAAGAAAGAGGAAGATGCAGCCGGGAACTTAGGATAAAAAGGAGGCTGCATCCCCCAACTATTTGAGACACCCCATGGGAAATGCCCATGGACTCTCCCTTTGTTCAAATAAAGTTACAGGACTCCTCTGTCTCCTTTTTTGGACATAAATCTCTGTCATTGTGGATTAATTTTCCTGACAATGTTCTTCAGTGTACTAAGCCTGCCATTTTTTCCCTACTCTTCAGATGTTCAAGCTGTGCTCAGTTCTGCAACAAACTTGCCCACTTGTTCATCAAGACGTCCACACCCATTCCTCCAGAACGCGATTGGTCCTTTCAGGTGATTAGTTACAGAATGCTTAGTGTCTTACCCCCCTGAACAACACTGTTTTAGCTTCAAACCTTGGAAAAAATTACCAACAGTCAGACAAGAACTAGAAAATACAGTGGTGTGAATTAGGTGATAGACTACTATGTAAGATTGTCACAGGGTGAAAAATTTACAGGTTTTGGGCTTCTCTTTGTAGTAAATAGATAAGAGTAAAAAATATCAAAATGGAGGATTGTTGTTGTTCTCTAAACCTTCTTCTCCTTCTTCTACTATTCCATAGTTTGCGAGTGAAAGTAGTTTGGAATGATTGGATAGAAAATTCTGCAGTTCCTAGTCGTGTTACTGAATAATTGGTAAGAAAGTAAAAATAATGTACATTTTTAGTAACTATTGGTTAAAATATCTTTAAAAGGCTGTGTAAATCTTGATAATTGGACTAATTCCTACTTTTCTTCCTTCTATGCTGTACCTGGGTCACGCTAGTGGCTCTGTTCCTCTGATAAGACTTAATAAACAACTATCTGGAAGCATTGAAACTAAAGGAGACATCTCGGTTTATCTCTCAAACTCCTTGCAAGGACTTTCAGCAAATTCTCTCCCATCAGGAGAGACTCGATTTATGGCATGGTAAAGTGTCAGGTTCTTTCAAATCGCATAGTTTTGAAGACATTAACACCCTTATCTCCTCTCAGGAGCACTGGGAAATCAGCAGCAGCATGAAATGGCTGTGGGGGAGGGTAGCACAGCCGGGGACAGGGAATGCCTGTCCTCAGAGGGGCAGCTGAGCTTTCTGAGTTGTCTGCTTGGGAGAAAGAGAGATGGGCTGTGGAGAGGGAGGTGCTGATCTTCTCTCACAGAACAATAGAGTAGTCTTCGTTAGAAGGGCCCTTCAAAGGTCTCCCTGGGATCCAGTGAAAGGGCAGGAGTGAGTGATTCAAAGCTGCACTAGGAGAGGTTCAAATTTAACAGGAGAAAACATTTCCTTGAGGTGTGGTCGATGCCCCAAGTCTGCCAGTGTTCCAGAGGCATTTGGGCAATGTCCTTAACACCCTGCTTTAACTTTAGGTCAGACCTGAAGGTATGAGGCAGTTGGACTAGATGGTCATTGTAGGTCCTGTTATAAACAAGTTCTTGAGAGTTGGCTTTTGCTGTATGTTGTATGGGTTATGAATTATGAGTTATAATATTAAATATTATGATATTTTCCTTGGGAAATATCAAGATAATGGTATATGTTAAAATGTTCAATGTTGTTAAAATAGTCTGGTTGTAAAGTTGGTTTTTATAAGGGTTGTATCATTTTGTGTGCTGTAATGTCAGTTCTGTAAGTTTGCAATGGGACAAGCTGTTGCTAGCTAAACTTCGAAGACACAATCATAAAAGGAGTGGGATTCCATCCAATGAGGACCCTGACGACCACAGCAACAGAATTGCGCTGGCACCTAAAAGAGTGATGGGGGCGAGACTATGCCAGCTATTGCCGAGAGGATTCAGCCTGGAAGAAGACACTTCCCCACCCAAGACTTCCTGGTGCTGTAATGATGGGGCTTTGGGAGAACACAAAAGTACAGCTTATAGGCAAAGAGGTGACATTTGAGCACAAGTCTCTTGTCCGCATTTGTGTCTTGCCAACCTCACACTCCTTGTCTCTGCTGATTTTTCTGCTTCTCTTCTCTCACCCACCTGCACTTTGTACATCCCTTCTGGACAGCCCTCCATGTAGTGAGGCTGTCCTGGTTGGCATCAAGCAGCACAGAGAAACCAGAGCAGAGCTGAAGCGCTGGTGGCTGGGGAGAGAGGAGCACTGGAGGCAGGCTGGGGGCTTGGTCCTCCCCCCTGCCTCTGCTGCCTGCTCTGCCTTTGGCATCTGCTGCCCGGCAGGGAGAAAGCACCACCCAGACACTGAGGGAAATAATTTATTTCCTTTTTCTTCAATAAAGATTTGTGAGAGCCCTGCTAGAGTTGCTGGCAGGTTGGCCTCTTGCAGGGCTGGGGAGAGTCCTGGGGGCTGGGGGCCCTTCTCTTAATGGGGTGCAAGGGTCCCCACGGCAATCGGTCCCAGCCCAGGACAGGGGTGGAGGGACTGAAACTGCTGCCCTGGGCAGAGGGATCTGCTACTGTTACCACCTTCTGCTGCGGCTGCTCCTGGGGCCTGTCCTGCTCCATGGGGACAGGTGCAGGTGGGGGGTGCCTGGGACCTCTGGGGGGAGCCGGCTCTTACGTGCCGGGGTGCTCCT
>NW_008237265.1:13557-16342 GCF_000691975.1 Corvus brachyrhynchos
GGCGGGGGCCTCTCCGGGCGTGGCGGGGGGCCGCTGGCAGCCACTCAGGGCTGGTGCTAGCTGTGTCCAGGTACTCATCTGTGTGGTCAGAAAGTCTGACAGTCTCTACTGGTGTCCTGCAGAGTGGGCACGAGGGACTTCTGTGTGCCCACTGCAGGAAGCAGCCCAGGCAGAAGTGGTGGCGACAGGGCAGAGCAGAAGTCACATCCTTCCGAGAGTCCTGGCAGATGGGGCAGTTGCCATCTGTCTCCACGGCCATGTCTGGGCTCTGCAGCACGTTTGGGAGCAGCCTATGGTGCCCGGCTACCCCAACCAGGCAGGGCTGGGAAACAGGATGATGGCTCCAGGACTGGCACCGAGATCTGCCAAGAACAGGCTGCACCCGGCAACAGAGAAGCCTGGCTTGATCCTCTCGGCCTTGCAGTCTTGCTCGGTAGGAGTTGAGGCTGGAGCCAGAGTGGCCCTGCCAATGTCTGAGTGTAAGCAGTGAGGGGACGCAATGTCACAATCCATCCCCCTGTGATGTCACAGTCCACTGCTCCGTGACACCAGCTTCCACCCACAGTGACAGCACCAAAGGCATTCCACCTCCTTGGAACCCCAAGATATGCAGTGAGGGATGTGAGGTCACAATCCAGTGCTCAGTGGTGCCACCGTCTTCCCTACAGACTCCTCTACCCTGTGATGACACAGCAGGCCTTTCACCCCTGCAGGCACACATTGTCAGGAGAAAAAAAGAAATACTGTTTCTTAGTTTCAATTTCTGCATTTCCATGTTGCTCTCTCTCAGCCACCTGCATCACATGTCTTTGGCCCTGTCTCTAATCCCTGCTCCTGACACCTTGCCATGGTTTCCTGGGGACAGTCCTGGACTCTATTCACAGGGCCTATCATCAACCTCCCTGCGAGAGGCCATGACATCCAGGCCTTTCAGGCCAGGCTCTGTACAAGTTTTTTCCCTTTCGGTTTAAAAGTCAGAGTTTGTCCTCTCTGCAGCCCTGCTGGATTGAGGGTGGCTAGCACAAGGACACTTTGCGTCTGTGTTTAGGACTGTGGGACTCTTCTGCCTTGCTTGTCAGTAAAATGGGTCCCCTTAGTGCTGTCTAGGGGGGCTCCAAAGCCAGGAAGGAATTCTCTCTGCCTTTTGTTTCGGCAGCAGTTCTTTCATTGGCACAATGACAAGGCCAGGCCTCCATCGTGGGAGCACTCCTGCAGTGACAAGGGCACACTCCAAAGGACAGCATGTGGGGCCCTGAACAAAGGAAATCTGCAAATACACAAATGATGCGCCAGCGGTGCAGCTCTACTTTTCTCCTCCTGCCTTTGGTGAGTTGTCCTCCTCACCTGAATTCCGAGGACTGGGAAGGGCACTGTGCCAGCAAGGTGCAGTCTGACACTTCACTGCTGACCAGCAAAAGTCCCTTCATATTGTTCAAGCTACAGAACTGTGGGAATAAATAAAATGTGTCTGAATCACGCGCCGGGTGTGTGGGGATCGCTCCTCCAAACACACACACCAGTGCTCCCTACAACACAGTATTAAGGGTTAAATTATGAATATTCATCACATTCCTTGGGACAGGTGGGGTTATACAAATTATTTCTCAGAAGTCATTAATATCATTAACATAGGGGTCACACATGCGCTGTGTGTCCTGGTGGTCGCGCTGAGGAAAGCCTCTCCTCTTCCTTTCTGATGAAGACCAGTAGTCTTCCTCACAGTGCACTTTTCACCTTTTTCCCTGGGCATGCATAATCCTTTGAGGAATGATTCAGCGGTCTCTGAGATGATCCTTGGCCCCTCTGTCTTGACAAGATTAGGGTGAATTCGGCTTCTTAGGTTTTGTAATTAACATCTGCTGTCTGAACTAACATTTGCTGTCTCCCAATAGTTAACTGTGCTTACATGAGTTAGTGACTGACTGCCCTTTCCTCAGTTGCTTCTGTTGGGGTTTTAAACAAAATTAAAAATTTGCAATTTCGGGTGGGGGGCCCCTTTCCCTTCCCTCCCTCCTCTTACTTCAAGGTCTGGGGAAAGGGGAACAGTATAGCAGTAACAGGGGTATGGGAACCCATGGCTAGGGGATGGATAACAAGTAGTAAATAAAGAGAGGGGTGCAAGTTAACAGAAAGCATCCCAGTTAGGGGTACTGGGCAGTGTGGTTGTGGGAAAGGCAAAGTAGAGGGGTGGTGGTAGGGAAATTAACTGTTGGGAAAGCAACAGAAGGGGTTAAGATCTGGGGAGACACCAAGGGTATCTTGACTTATCTGGTCAAAGTCTTGTTCGCAGTTCTGGTAACGGGACGATGTGTCTGTTTCTATGCTGGACATTGGTGCTGTTCTGTGTCGTCTCCGCTTCCAAGCAGTGGCTGTCTGGTCTTTTGACTGCGCCCTGTTCATCTTGGTCAGCTTTGTGTCTGCAGGAACAGTGTTTGCTGGGCTGGTGCAGGGCTTGTTTTTCTCTGGAAGTTTCCAGGTATCATCTGTGGCCTTTGGCTTCTTCACCCCAGTCCTTTGATCTTCACACTCAGCATCAGAATCTGAGAAGTCACTGTTTTGTTTCTTTGGCTGCTGTTCTGCATGCTCCAGCTGCACCTGCGAGCTGGTTAGATCCACTGCCTCTTCTACGATGTTCTTGCAGCTCTCTGGGAACAGTCAGGGACAGCTTGGCTCCTGCGACGCCCCCTCTCCTTCTGCTTCTTGTGCAGCATGGGGGCAGGGTGTGCAGGCAGGGCTGGGGCCGAGGTGAAAGGCACCATGTGGACGGGGCTCCTACAGCCAGGAG
>NW_008237265.1:16500-17078 GCF_000691975.1 Corvus brachyrhynchos
TAGCGTGCGGGGACGAGTCTCACCCAGCCAAGAACAATAATAAATGTCTTCTTCAATTTCTGCGTCACGTGGGCGGTTGGGGCAAGCCGCGGCAAGTGGCAGTGCGGGACTTGGTCTCGGGCCAGCTGCAGCGGTGGCCTGGGCGTGCCCCCGCCTCGGTGGGGGGAGGCAGCCAGGCATGAGCCGGCAGCGGGTTGCGGACGGGCTCGGGCTTTGCGGCAGTGGCGACGGGGAAGAAAAGTGGCGTCGCTGGGGCCTTTAAGAGCAGCGGGGTCAGGCTTCTTTAGCACGTGCCGCTGCTTTTTCAGGCTGTGCTCAAAGGGCACTTGCTTCCCTCTGTCTGTAATGTCCTGGGGCTGTTTAAAGCGCCTCAGGGAGTCTTTAAATGCTACTCTTTCAGCTCGGGGCTCTTCTAGGTGCAGCTGGAACCCGCCAGGGTCGTGGCGCCGGGGTGGCCCCACGGACTTTGCGGGGGGATCATTGGCACTTCGCTTGAGGCTTCTGCTGGGGCTGCCGGGGCCCGAGGCTGGCTCAGCTGGGACGCAGAGCCGACGACACTCAGGAGCAGGCTGAGCCTG
>NW_008237265.1:17503-31883 GCF_000691975.1 Corvus brachyrhynchos
GGGGGGGGGAGTGGGGGCGGGAGAATAAAAAATAGAAGTAGCAGCCGGGATTGCGGGTCTGACTCTGCTGCCACCGTGATCTTGGAGCAACTTTGCAGTGGAGAAAACTGGGAAAGTGGGTACAGGGAAGGGGTTTGGGGTAGAAGCCAGGATGGGTCGGCCAGCACCACCCTGGGCAGGGAACAAAGGAGATTGGGAGGCAGCAGGGAGATGATAGCAGCCCTGGGCCGTCAGGCAGAATCCGTCTGCTCGTCTCCCTTGAGTCAGGGCAGAGGGAACAGGCATGCAGGGAGAGGAAAGCAGCCAAGGGTTTTTTAAACTGGGGTTAACGTTTGCCAACCGTTTCCCAAGACTCCCAACAGCTTTTACTAACTTGTAAAGCAAATAACTTCTTCCTGACATAGACAACTATTGCACAAAGTGTTTTAAATACTCAACTAACTACTGCTTAAATAACCACTGAACAAAATGTTTTAAACTTCCCTGGTGTAACAAAAATTCTTCCAAACAAGGACTCTTAGAACTGGGAGAAAAACTTCCCCCAGGAGATGAGAGAACTCTGCCCCCATCTCCCTCTCTTCCCAACACTCGAGATAAAAGGAAATTAACAGAAGAGGATACAAAAGTGACCCATGTTACCTTAAAGGGTCAAATAAAGTCTCGAGGCTGGTCCACTGACTCAGACTGATCTTCTCCTGAGAAGGTTGTTGGTTTTCCCTGCCGAAGCCCCTGATAAAACGCAGAGATTTCTTTGGGGCAATGGCTGCACTGAAATGTGACTTAAGTCCAACTGCAAGGAGCTGTTGGAGACGCTTTTGGGGATGGTCCGAGGCCATCCACGTTCGGGTACCATCTATTACTGTCTCTGGCTCTGTGGGCTCACGCGTGCACAGGTACAAACACACGGCTAGCTTCAGTATAAAGGCAGTGACAAAGAGATGGGAAGGGTCTTTGCGTGTATTCCAACAGGAGCATTTATTGCTTCTACACTGTCGAAGGTTACAAAGACAAAGGTGAGAACAATGCCAAACTCAGAGGTTTTATCCAGGGGTGGGGAAAAGGCGGGACTAGGGAATGGGGAAGCTCTGGGGGAGTGACAAGGGATAGAGGCTGACAGCCAACTGGGGGAGCTAAACTGGAGTAGATTAACATAACAGAACAAGCATCCTGGGAGAAGCCTTTCTCATCACCCTAACCTTGACCGCTAAGTCTCTGGCACCAGAGACTGTCTTACCAAGAGCTCTCTCTGTCCCTTGTGCCACGGGCCAGTTGGCCACCGTGTGTGGACCCTTCCTTAAAAAAACCCAGACAAAATACCTGCTTGGTTAGAAATAGAAAATAATAAAAGAAGAAAGAAAGAGAAATAGAAGTAGAGTAGAAATTGCTTTTTTCTTTTCATTCTCTTAGTATTCTGATTTTCTTGCCTACATTTCACGCTAGCAAATTCCTCAGCACCAGATTCCTCAGCACCAGAGGAGAACTTAGCAGTATCTGATGGGTAATCCTTTCAGTATCCAGTAGTTGCTGTTAAAGCTTTCTTGGTGTCATCCCCACCTCTGTCTGAATCTTTGCACCTTCCCCCCAACTGGGGACCCCATCTGTGCACCACAAGCTGCTCCTTAAAAAATAATAAGAATGTTGCCAAAAGTGCAGGCCTTCCCACAGGAATTTTGGATGGATCACATTTATAAGGCTTCCATGGGGAAAAATATACTTTTGGTCTGGAGTTAGGCAAGTGCCAGTGGAGCAGCACTGGTCTATAGCCTAGCTGGATTTTTCAGATGAGCCATCTTTCAGAGCTGTATAAATAAAGAACAGTGGATTCTAGTATTTAAGTGGCCTACAGAAAGATTTGAGTGATGTCCACCCACCCACTATTATTATACATATATACTTTATGGACACAGGTGCTAATGTTTATGTTAGCTGGTCTAAATTTTCTACTGCCATTTACCAGGAAGTGAGCACTAAGTTGGATTTGGGAGCAGTTCCAAATTCAGCCAAGGCAGTTTATTTTCCAAAGAAAACACTGTTGACAATAGAATTGGAGTTTACAGACTGGATCTTCTGAATGCACAGAGAGATTCAAAAGCTGCTCCTAAAACATGGAGTAAATACATGAACTGGCCTCTATATACCATCCTAACACAGTCCCTGTGTACTTGTGTACATTAGACTGTACTTTTTCTGGTGCTTTTGAAAAAAGGCTCAAGGTGAGGGATTTCAGCAGCTTACAAGGTTTAATGTTGCATGGCACAGTCTGATATTTTTTGCAGGTTTATATTGGCCAATATTTATTGAATTTTATTGAAGAGCTGTATTTTGTTTACGTTCTGGCTGGGATTTTGAGATCCCTTTGCCAGACACCCACAAATACCTTACTACTTCTAAAAGTACAGGTTGTACAAAAAGAAGCAATAGATGGCCTGTCAAAGCCACGTTAAAGGGAACAGAGCGTTACTGAAACTCTGAAATATCCAAGGAGCCCCACGATTCTGCAATTTTGGTGGCACTGAGGGGCTTTGCAGGATCTACCCAGCCTTGGTAATTTAGCACAGGCTGTAGGAGAAGGGCCTGGCAAGAACTAGAGAGGTTTCTGGAGTCTCCAGGAGCAAGGAAATAGAAGGAAGCACAAGGCTAAAGCTGGGCTGAGACTCCTCCTTGCTGCACAAACCCAACTCACACAGAACGGCAAAGAGCCCATCCAACCTTAGAATCTCTCAAGGAGCGAAATCACAGCAGAACAACAATAGGAAAAGAGCCTTGAAGTCTTTTCCTTACTTCTTAAAATAGCTCTTCCCTGTATGCCTGCTCCCCCGCCCTCCCCACCATTTATTGGCAGCTGTAGCAAGTAATTAAAGAGGGACTTTCATGCTGGGACAAACATCCAGAAACGAAAACATTTTATATTTTTCTTTGCCAGTATGTACATTTCTGAGTAAATATTATTAAAGATACTTGCATGAGCAACACAGCTTCTTCTCCTGGAAGCCAGATGACTTTTTCTGGTTTTATTCTGCAGTTGAAAAGATGATGCCTGGTTACAGTAGAGTAATAAAGTAATTATTCCCTGATAAAATTATAAGGCAAGGCTTCATTTTACAATTATCTGTGAACAGAGTGAAGGAGGTGTATAAATCAGAAAGAGCATTTGTCAAATGTCAATCACTATAACATATTGTGTGAAAGGGAAAACCAGCTTAGACTTTTTTTAAGACTTTCACTTTGCATTTTCATTTTAAAACCAAAAAAACTTGACTGAAAAAAACCCACCAAAATCAACCAAACAAAACCTCCAAACCCCCAGATAAGTTTAAGGAGACTTTTAAAAACAGCAAAAATCCTTTCCAGTAAAAATTTTGCCTGGACCAGGGAATAAGGACCACTCCTGGTCAGACTTATGCCAAACCCCTTCAGAATCACTGGTCTCCTCAAAGGATTTCATTTATTTTCATAATGTTACAGCACATCCTAATCTTCCATTTTAGTTTACTGCTTTTTTTGTGATGGAAAATTGTCCTTCCACAAGAGCAGCATCAGCTTTAGTTTTATAAATATCCACCTCCACGATCAAGATTTATGTTTGTAAAAATATTTATACTTCCTCTTCTGTTGGGAGAGGAAAAAATATATTTTATAATTAGGCAGGAGCAACAAACAAGATGTGCAATTGCATTATTAGCATGTGTGAATTCAGAATAGGAAGCCCTGTGAAACTTTGCTTGGGAAAAAAATGTCCTGGGCTTGCACAGTAGGTGACTGTTAACTTGCCAGCTCTTGCCAGTCTCAAAATACCAAGACTTACCATATTAGTTCACTATGGGTCAGAGTCAGTCCCCAGCAGTGGACACTCAAGTGTTAGTTAGGTTTCACTGAGCCTCTGACAGTGAAACATCAGTGATCCCTAGCCCTTTTCCATGTGTTCTTACTTCTCTTCCAGGCAGGTTAGCATAACAGCAAAGAGACATGTAAAGAAATAAAACGAAAATATAATTAAAAGGAAACAGCATTAGATTTTTATTTCTGTATCTGTACAGATATATCTGGGCATGTGTTTATCCCCACCAATGGGCTTACCTTCTTAACTTCACTGACTTTCACAGTTACTTTTACCAAATATGCAAATACATTAACCCAAAGAGATTAGAATATATTCTAAAGACGTTTCTTTATGGCTGAATTAAAATTTGTAGCCTTTAATATAGCCCCTAAGATTAGAAAAAAATGTTCAACTTAATTATATTTTAGTGCTGCACACCATCTGAGCATAAGATAAAAGCAGGTACTTTGCATTAAAATTCCTGGACACCACCTCTTATACAATAATCACACTTGGGTTTAGTCTTTGGATGCTGCTACTTTGAACAAGCAAACTCAAGCTTGTTTAAGCTCTAGTTTCACCAAGTGAGGTTCAGAACATGGTCTGGAACCTGCATAGGAGAGGGTACTGGTTAGCCACGGGATACAATTTGCAGTATGTGGCAACATGTGTTACTTCTGTTCAAAAGTCTTTTTGTTTGTCCATTAAGGTTCAATAGTTATGAATTTTTGAACAAAATAATCCCAATTTCCTGTCTTTTCTGATGTCAGGGAAATGCTTGTGAAGTCTTCCTCTTAGTGAAGAATCAATAATTAATAAATGTCTGTTTCAGTTTGAGCACTGCTGTTAATAGAGTACAGCCACTATAGCAATGAGTTCATACTAGGCAGGAATTAAGCCACCACTCTTTGAGAGTGGATTCATGACCAGCTGATGTGGTTTTAAGTGTGTGATACTCCCAAAAGGGTTAGTCTTGCCCTCCCTCTACTCACAAATACCGAGAAAACAGTCCTTACTGTGGCTTTTCTTTCCTCACCTTCTGTGGACAGATGTGATCTGCTGGGGGTGGCCTGTAAGTCCCCAGAGGCAGCTCAGAACACCAGGGGCGGTGACAGAGACAGCCACTGTGAAGTCAGCAGAGAATAAAACTCCCAGAGGTGTCCGTCAGATCCCTCATGGATAGTGATCCCAGCTGTAAATCCGGTGAGTGCTGAGTGAACTGGGTGGATGGGTGATGATCCCTGAACCTCACAGAGACTTTTGCTTGGCCATGCCTGCCATCCTTTGTCATGTGTGACTACATGAGCCTCGCTGCATGGACACCCCGTGGCAGGGAGATGCTGGACAGATGATTACTGCTGGTGGATCTTGCCCTGGGTACTCAGCCTCACCTACAAGCTCACGACCAGCAGTATGGGATGGTTTCAAGCCCAGTCAGGCCATCTGGATCTCTTAGAGGCCTGAAATAAATCCTGTAAGTCACCCATCTTCTTCAGGCCACACTGCTGCGTGAAGGGAATTTCCTGTGTAGCATTCAGCCTTCCTTGGCAGGTTGGCTCACCTTGTCACTCTGGCTGCACAGAGAATATACCTTACCCTCAAACCTTCCAGATGAGCAGGAGCAGAGGCTCTGTGCTTGCAGGCAGCCTGTCAGGCTCTTACAGGTGCAAACAGCTTCAATGTTCAAGGTTAGGCTTAATTTGCTGAGTTGTCATTGGACTGGTCAAGTTAAACTTTGTGGTCTGCCCAACACAAGCAGCATGTGGTTGGCTTGCCCGCTAACATTTAGTAGCTGTGTATATCCGCAGCCACACCCACCACGCACGGATACAGGTTTCTTTTGTCTCTGTGGTGCTCTCTACCTGTACTTCAGCACTTGCCAGGCGACTCTTTTATCCTGACGAAAAACACGTTTCTGAAGAACTGCCACAGGAGGGCTCCCGTGTTTAAGGTTTCCAAACACGAGCACATCGGCAGCGCATGCAAAGGGCTTTATTTCCCTTCACTCTTCCCTTCAGCGTTAGGGAGGTCTGGCTCACACATGTCAGGGAACAAACAGTTGTACTTTGAGCCACTCGCAGTGCCTGCTATGACCAGGCTATGTTACACTGAAGCTCACCCTCCATGTCTTTCCCATTATATCACTGTTTTGCTGGCCTTCATAATTTCCTAATATTTCCAAACTTAAACTCCTGGGGTGGTAAAATGGATGGTATTCTTAAAGAACCGCATGATGGAGGCCAATAAAATGAGTTTGCCTAATTCACTTTCACTGGCCGAGCATATTTCTCTGCCCCAGCATAATCAAATACAATTGCTTTATCTTCCTGGTGTCCTTATCAGATAGGAGTAACCCTGCTGATCACTCTGAAGCAGCTGAATGAATCAGGAAGGAGTTCCAGGAATGCTACAGCCCACTGGTCTGTTCAGTTTGCCCATAGGGTAAGAGAGCTCAGCTATGACAAGGGCTCTGGCCCAGGATCCTCGCAGAAAGGATAGCTCTACAGAGTGGTTTAATGAAACAGTTTCCTGTCCAAAGATGCAAACACTAAATACCTTCTTTGGGAAAGGCCACAAGATAAAGAGCAGAAAAAAAGAGATGTGGAAATGTGAACTTCTACCTTTTTTGTCTTCTTTTTCTTTTTAAAAATTTCTAGCACATCTTAAAACTTCTAACACAAGATCTTTTCCATTTCTTTCTCACTAAGTCAGTTTTTCTCTAGACTCAGCAAAACAAGCTCCGTTTGTTAATGTGAGCTTGTCCCAAGATCTGATTTTGCCAAGTCTTGAGCATTAGAAATCCCCTAAAAATCCTTTCCTTCTCATCCATCCTCCTAGCCTTCCTCTCCCACAACATACACAAGGCACTTCCTTAAGGTTTGCTCTGAGATCAGAGTTTCCTCAGGATGTTCAGCCTCAAAGCTTAAGAAACACTGCAACACATTAGTCACCTCCCTCACCACAGTTCCCAAACACCAGCAAGCCAGACTTCCAGCTGATGCAATTCATCAGCATTACCCTGTCAAGTTTCACTGAGGACCTGATCCACAGCCACTCGCTGGCCTTGTTTTGTGGGTAACCTGAGGGACACTGTGCGCAAAACAGAAGTGGGAGAAACTCATCCTGGATGCTTAGGGTCATCTGAATATTAAATTTTTGCTTGGAGTCAGATACAGATAAAAAGAAGGGGATATGTGTATATGCCTGTTATTGAGATTTGTAGAAATGTGTTGATAGTAGTATTATCGTGTAGGAATATCTCGTTGCCTTTTGTGTCCCACACCACCTAGAAATAATAAAAGCATGTACAAGAAAAGTCAAGAGAGGCAATACATACCAAATGATATTTACTTAATCGCGTGTGAGAACTCTGCAGTGGATATAATTCACCCAAGGTGAACTAATTACTTTTCTTTCCCCTTGTGTCTTCTCTGGATTTCCAGGTTTTCAATGCCATTTGCAAGAGGACAGTTTGTACAGCAGAGCTATGGTGTCTGTCATGATGTGGGGCAGCTCCTGCCCCTCACGGCGCAGACCACAGGGCAGGGACTGTACGTGTCCCTTGTACATGTTGCTTACGCAGTGGTGACACTCACATTCCTCTGAGTAACAGCACACTCGCATTCCCAGCACATTCCAAAAGATAACTCTAGTGCTGTGGTAAAATGCTATCTAACTCCATTGTCACCCAACTCAGTGCAAGGGAAGAGTAAAATCAGGAGAGATGCATCAGAGTAAATCTACAGGGAATCATGTCTTTAAAAAATTCTAATCAGCTTCCTTGTCAAAGCCCAGCTGTGTTTTCTGCTTGTGTTTTTCCCACTGGATGTGCAAGTTAATATATTCCTAAATAATTTTACAGAGAAGTTTTGTTTTGTTTTCCAGTTTCACAGAATGGTTGAATGGGTTTTCCTCAGACTTTCTCCCAGAAGCCATTGGCTGAGCATAGTGATGGAAAATTTCAGCCTAGAAAGTAGAACCTTTCAGAAACTCAGGAGCAAGAGAAAACACTGGACTTGGAACAAAAACTGTTTTGAAGCCTTAACTACAATACTACGTCAACACCCATGTGGGTGCTATGGTACAGACATAGCATTGATTTACAAACACAAGTTTTGAAGCTGAGGCAATCAGTGTTAGTTATTTTATGGACCAGTAACACAAGAAAAACAGAAGATGGACACAGCCAGGTTGTGCTGCTGGCCTGATTTGACTCACCAGACTTTCTCAGGAAATGCTTGAGCGTGTTTCATTCAGTAGGTGCAGCCGGCAAGCCTGGACAGAGCACCCCTCTCCTGTTTGATGTGGTTCCTAGGGCTTACACATCTTTTGTATCACACAGGTTCCTGGGCGCTCGGGGCAAAATGAAATTGGCTGATGGTTAAATGGCAAGCAAATACAGTGGCACCCTCCAGAAGTTCTCTGATACTATTAGAACATACAAATCAGAGCTTGGGTGACAAACTGATCTCTCAGTTCACCCCCTGAAACCACATGATGGTGCACAGGATAAGAAGGAGCAAATCTAAGGCAAGAAACTTGGTAAGTCCTCATGGAATTTAGTCCTCTGCAAGGGAGACCATCATTCATCTTCTGTATGAGAATCAGGAGAGAGCTTGCTTGTGGGGGCAGGCAGCAAAATAACTTGGAATCTTCCTGGATGTGTGATGCGATGTAGCCTTCCCATTCTGCTTTTCTCCCTCTGTAAAAAACTTCTGCTGATAGGTAAGAGAGGGTTTCCTAACACAGCCTTAGCCTTTGGATTGCAGCTCACGCTTCTTCATATGGAAGAACTCTGCAGCCTCATTGTGCAAGAACAAGTGCTCACAGAATAGCAGTAACTGTGTCCTTCCATGCTGTGGGACAATTATTGCTCCCTATAACATCAGCAGCAGCTCAGGAGAAACCAATTTGATGCTGATGCAGTTTGAAGCAGGAAAAATTGTTAACTTAAACAGAAGCAATCTAAACAAAGCGGTCTTTGGCCTCAGTGGCCAGAGCTCCCATGTTAATTTACAGTTGGACCACAAGTTGCCAAGATGCTTTTTAGTCTTCAAGTTGGTGAAGTGGTTTTGCGTTCTGTGCAGTAGGTGGTTATTTTTTGTAAGCTTTGATCTGCAATGAAAAAAACCACATTCTTTTTCATTTTACATTTAAAAGGCAGAATATCTAGCCATTCCTTTGAGCGTAGGAGAGGGATTGATTCTTGCATAAGCTTAGCATAAATACCCAGAGAAGAGAAAATGTATGTTCCCTACCCTAACTACTTGTGGTTGCTTTGTCATTCTTGTTTCCATTAGAGGGTGCCCTTGTTTCAAAAATTCCTCAGCCTGGGGTTTCCTTCATCAAAGAGTTTTCTTTAAAGCAGGTCTTCAAGTTAGGTGGTCCAGTCCAGTTGGTAAATGCTAAGCAAGGTAGAAGACAGCATGATTAAACAAGATAGCATTACTTATTTTCCCTGCTGTACAAGTCAGGAGCACAGCAGACATTAAAGATCAGGAGGCAGCAGCTGCTCTCCTTGGAGTCTCTCATTACACAGACCCTGTGCAGAGCCTCACCAACAAGCTAAAACCACTTTTCAGTTTCATTCTTTCTTTCTTTTGAAAGGGAAGAAGCCAAAGGACTGTTTACATCTGCATTTTAAAGTCCATTTATACAAAAATCTTCCACTTTGTACAGAATACTGGAAAGAAACTGCATCTGATATTTATAAGATTTTACAACTGGGTGCATTTTAAACCAAATAAAGCACAATCAACACTGGATAGGTTTTTCTACTGTCACGTTGGCAGCAATGACTCAATGCTGGAAGAGGAGATGCTTGATCTCTGCAGCTGTCCATCCCAATAACCTGCACATGATATCCTCCTTCCTGCAGAGCCTTCCATCTAAAAGGCAGCAGGATATTACTTGAGGGAGATGCTGGCACTTACACAAAAGGCACAACACAGTCAATTTCTGTTCCTCTCTTCCCTTCCATTTTTCCCTTCACTGTTTCTGTAGATGACAAAAATTGCCATCAAGTGTCCTCGATAGGTGTCCTTCTTCTTCACTCCAGCACCTGGTGTAATGAAGCCTGTATCCCAGATCTATCCTGACAGTCCATATGGATGCATTTTTTTTAAGTGCTCAAACTTGAATGATTTTAAAAGGAGATAGCAACAATGACATCGGGTTCCTGGAAATAGAGTGTTGGCTAAGCACTGTCAATATTTGAGAATCTTACAGCTAACCATGTCTGCATCTGCAGAAGAGGCAGCTGACAGTTCAGGCATTGTGGAAGCTCCCCCCACCCCCAAGATTCAGCTGCAGACTGTAAAGAAACCAAACTCTCCCACCACTTCAGTTTCAGGCTGCTGCATTTACAAGTGACACTCCTGGCTATGATTTCTACCACTGTTCAGCAGCAGCTGTGCCCCCAGCTGGGAGCTTTCACTTTCTATTTTTAAAATCAGTGAAATCAGGAGCATATGTGGCCTATAATTTACCATGTATTTTTAGTAATAAAAGCCACTCAGCTGCATATCAGTCTGTAATGCTATGCAGGAGATGCTTTGCTCCCTAGGAGATCCTTTATCAGGGCTTAGTATACCTGATTCTGTTGGGAGGGGTGATGTCCTCTGCAGTTTGCATCCTCAAGGTGTACAGTACATCACACAAAAGTTTAGACTGTACAGAGTTTGTTGCTAAGGATGAGGCTGAGAAACAAATAAGTGAAAATAGCTTCTCAGTTTGGTGCAAAATTGGAAACAGTGCATGAGAGCCAGTTATATCCCAGATCCCTTCTTATTCCTGGATTATGACAACAGTTAGTGAATACAATACATTTTGATTCACCTTTGTGAATTTAAGTGGTTTGTGCATTTAACTGCACATGTATTTTAAGCATTGGTATATTTTCAGGTAGCAATTATTTCTAGCTAGAAGACTATATTCAACAGGAGAAGGAGGAAGAAAAAAAAGTTTAAATGATATCTGGCTAATGGTGAAAAGAAAACTGAGAAGAATGGCAAAGGAATACTTCAGGTGATATAACTTTTGCTTGCCATAAACAAGAAGACAAGTCTTTGGGACTTACACAGTCAATTCATAATGTTTTGGGTTTTCCCCCTTGCCCCTTAGAATTAAGACTGTTGTTTTCATTTCAGAGAGGTGTAAACTACATATGCTACAGCCTAATCTGGGTTTCCATCAGAACTAGGGCTACTTCTGACTTAGGCTCCTATAATGTTTGCATTGAAAGGTTTTGGAATACTTTTTTGTTGAAGTCAGTAGAGTTACACTGATGTGTAGCCTGTAAGAAAAGCCAGAATGGCAAATCACACAGGTCTTGAAAGAAACATGGCATGTTTCAAACTGCTCTACACAGGCAGGTAAGCAACTAATTATACAGCAATGCTTCTGGTGTTCCCATGTGTGTAAAGGTTCTATTTTTTTGCCAAGGGACCTTTTTATATTAATTGTTTTCCCTATGTGAGTTTAAAAGGCCACCCAGAGCTTTCTGCATTCTGTCCCATGGGTGCTTAGAGGACTTGAGCAGGCTTATGAGGTTCTGTTTATGAATGATCTCTGACATTCAAGGAGTACGTATTTCTCATTTGCTTTGCCTTATTATGATCTGCTGTAATCAGTTAAGCCTTTAAGGTTTCCCTTGAGGACCATCCATCCTCCTCTGAAGTGCCAACACAAAGGAAACACGTGTTCCTGAGCTGCCTCTGAATTGCAAAGGCACCAGGTCATGCAAAGGCTCCTCGGACATTCTCTGTATATTTGCTGTCAGACTAAGCCCACCAGGCTTTCCTCTTCCTGGAATAGTTATGTGAACTAAAACCTGATTGGGTCTCCATCCCTGGTGTACCTGATGATGGCCTTACTGTTGTTCATGGAATGAAACTGAGCTACAGTTGGTGGTGATGTCCTTTAATGACCAATCATGTTTATATTCAGTTTCCCAGTAATGTTTATATTATACCACTGCACTATATTATAATTGTTGTTGCTGCCTGGGATGGAGAGTGGAGGAAGGGTAGAAAAATCCTTCCTACCTACCTGTGTAGAAGTTGTCATATCCCATTTATAATTTCACTACAATACTGCATGGAAGGTGACAAGAATAAGCATTTAGAACGACCGTTTCAGGGCCTTACATCTAAGGATCTGTGAAACAATATCTTTGCTTGGAGGCTTGAGTATGAAGGAGATGGGAAATGAATTCTGTCCTCAGGACTAGGATGTCCTGGCTGGACAGCCAGGAAAAGCTTGCCGAACTGCTGCCTAGCTCATTGGTGTACAGAGAAGCCAGCATCAAAGACAGAAAGACCATTGCATTTCAACAGCTCTAAATTCATGTGAAATAAAATGAAGTCAAGCAGAAATCCTGTTGGCTAACACCAGGAATGGAACAAAACTGATGAGAATGATGTGGACAAAGCTACTAAGTTGAATATCTCTGGACCCTGGAGCGAGAATTGTTTTCTCAGTGTGATCTTCCCTGCTTTGAAGCTTCTGGGAATGCTATTGCTGACAGTTTTAACCCAAAGGTTAGCTGGTGAAAAATAAACTCAACCTCATAGCATCGTATTTGGCTTCTGCTCAGTCATCAAATTGTGTTTTGTGTCTTATTCACTTCTCCTCTCAAAGTATTTTCAGCTTCATTGTCTGTGTGTTTTTTTGTTAGTGGTTTTACCTTTCATACTCAGCCAGTTATTTGTAAAACTCGCCAGTATTAACTGTTGCACTGGGACCAGCACTGTTTGATGTCTTTCTTAGTGGCATGGACAAAGGGATCAAGTGCACCCTCAGAAGGTTTGCAGATGATACCAAGCTGAGGTGGCAGTGGCACACCTGAAGGACATCCAGACGGACCTGGACAAGCTTGAGGAGTGGATCATGGGAATCCCATGAGGTTTAACAAGAACAAGGGCAGGTGCTACACCTGGGTCAGGACAATGCCCGGGATCAATCCATGCTGGGGATGAGAAGATGGAGCAGGCCTGCCAGAAGGACCTGGGGGTGCCACTGGGTGAGACCTGGCCCAGCTGCGCCCTTGTGTGCTGGGAGCCAGAACCGCCCTGTGCTGGGCTGAGCCCCTGGGGTGGGAATCCTGCCCCTCTGCCCCGCTCAGGTGAGATCACTCCTCCCTGCAGAGCTGCCTGCAACCCTGGGAGCCCAGCACAGGAAGGACAGGGAGCTGCTGCAGCCAGTCCAGGGCAGGGACACCGAGATGCTGAGAGGGATGGAGCAGCTCTGCTGGGAGGAAAGGCTGAGAGAATTGGGATTGTTCAGCCTGGAGAAGAAAAGACTCCAGGAGACCTTTCAGTACTTAAAGGGAGCCTATAACAAAGATGGAAGCCAACTTTTTATCAAGGCTTTTTGTGACAGGACAAGGGGGGATGTTTTTAAACTGAAGGAAAGTCAATTTACATTAGATTTGAGGAAGAAGTCTTTTACAGTGAGTGTGGTAACACTGGAATAAGTTGACCAGAGAGCTGGTGGATGCCTCATCCCTGGAAAAATTCAAGGTCAGGTTGGATGGAATTCTGAGCAACCTGATGTGGTTGAAGATGTCCCTTCTCATTGCAGGGGAGGGAGGAGTAGCTGACCTTTAAATGTTCCTTCTGATCCAAACTATTCTATGATTCTATGATCACTGTTCAGGGCAGCACTTATTTACAAGAGCTGTGCTCATCATTCATGACCATCTGCTCCATTCTGCTCAGAACTTAGTAAACAGGGCTCTGGAGAACCAAGCAAATACTTTAGCTTTTACATTAGACTGCTCTGCTCTAGCACCATCTGATGTAGATATAGTCGACTCACTTAAAAGACAGAAGTGGAAACTGAAAAGTAGCTTGGCTTATAATGTCCTATGCTTGAACCTGCTTTGGCAGTGGGATAGATTTCCATCTCTGGTTTCTAAAGTCACCATAGGTTTCAGGAAATGGTGAATCAACAGGTTAGCAGATACTTCTGTTTGTCTCTTTTGCTGGCTCCTTTACTTGCTCTGTATCTTTTGGTTACCCTGGGAATAAAAGAAAACCCCAAAACATATGATGCAAGTAGGGAGACACAGAGGTCCAAGACAAATGAGGTTAAATAAAAATTTCTTATAACACTCTCTGGAAGGTAATTAATTTTGAGCTGTTCTTCAGGTTGCCTGGGGAACCTGGTTCAAAAGTCTTCCTGAACCAGGTGCGTGAAATCAGAAACAGAGTTTTCATCCATGTGTAGTGGGTTGAGTTGGAAACCAGGCAGAAACACCAATTAAATGTAGTGGTTTTGGTTCAAAATATTCATTACTTACTTATTTTCCTTCTGTGAGATAAGAATTAGGAGAAAAGCAAAGCAGGCACAAACCTTAAACAGTTGCAGTACAATGAAAGAGTTTTATTACTAATAGAATTAAAAGTAAAGAGAAAATAACAAAACAAAATTAAAGCAAATCCCCCCCCCCTCCAGCACTTCTCTCCTTTTCCCAGCTCACACAAGGGATAACAGAACATGGGATGTTAGTCAGTGTTCCAGTTCTTGAAAAGTCTCTCTCTTATGCTTAAGGAAAAA
>NW_008237265.1:32811-47021 GCF_000691975.1 Corvus brachyrhynchos
GGCGAGCTCTGACAAAAGGGGAAGTCCTGCCTTTCTGTGCGGTTTAAATATGTAAATTGTGAGAAGCATAATTGGTCTTAAAGACTGTCCATCAACTCAGGGTCAACCCAATACACCATGTAAAATGCCTTCCATATCGACAGCAAATTGACTGCCATTCAGACCACGAGGGCAGCATCCTGCTCAGAGCTGGACATGCATGAGGAGTGTCTGATTTTTATTAGTTAGGACAGGAAAGTGAAGGATTAGTGGTTGGAGTAGCAGTTAGTCAAAGTGCTGGGATAGTTTGTGTGCAGAGATGCATGCAACATTGCCAATGCACGAGAAGACTCCTGGGTTTTGAAGCCTGAGGCTTTCCTACACAGAGGTTACCAACTGGTTTAATTTCTTTGCCAAACACAAACCTACAAGGAGCTAAGAAGAAGTCACTTAGTTATGTTCACCTTTTGACCTGAGGTAGAAGTTCAGCTCATTTTCCTGGAAATGAAACAGTCTCAAAGCAGCAATTTTCTGTGTCCCATTTATAATGATATTCCAAGAACAAAAAAAGACAAAAGAACCCACCCATCTCACAAAATGTGACTTTGAGGTGCTTAAACCCTCTGGTAAAAGAAGAAAGAGCAATTGAGGTTGAATTTTGGGACAGAGACTTCCATATGTCAGAACTACTGGTAGGAAAGAAAGAATCCAGACCAAGGCACCCCTTTTTATCTCCTGTTATGCCAGGGGAAGCTACTACTCTGATGAAGCAGTGGAAGGGCAGAGGTATAGAAGAGACTCTGAGTAAAAGTGGATGTGAATGCTGGTGTCGGCAGCAGGTAAAGCAGTACAGGGCAGAAGGTGCCAAGATGCTCCAGTCAAGTTGGCACATCCCCACGGCACAAAGCCTTTCTGTGATACTAGATCAGGTCCAGGAGTACAGCTCAGCAGCCTCAGCTCTCCTGCTCAGTCCATGGCGCGGTGAAAATAAACCCATTGTACCACTGGGGCTGAAATGCTGAGCCATTATTTTTCTTTCATAATGTCCGTTTCCAAGCTGGCTGTGCTTCTGTGCCAGGTGTAATGTGGGTAGCATTCACTGTGAGACACTGGCAGTGGGTGGTTTTCTAGGAGGCTCCTTTGCTTGCTGGCAAAGTGAAAATATCTCCTTCACACCCCCACACATGCTCTCCCAGAGGAACAAAGAACAGAGCAGTGCCTTCTCCAGACATGCACTTGCCAGGTCTATTCTTTAAAGGGCCTGCAAGTCTCTGGGAGCACCTGGCACACTGCCTACAATGCCATATATATCCTACAAGACGCATCTTGCCATATATATCCTACAAGATGCGCAGTCCCCCCACCTAGACTATGCCTGCAGCCTCTTCTGAGGCTCTGTCCCAGGAAGAAACTGCTCCTGGCTGCATGTCCAACAGGAGTGTGACGTCACCCAGGAGCACTGACAATGTCACCGACTGGTTAGAAATTGTGACACTGGAAAGCACAGTCCCTCTTTCTCCACATCACTGCTTCCACCCCTAGCTCTGCCCGTGGTGCAGTGGGTCTCGGGACCTCTGCAAAACAGAGCTCTGCCTCTCCCAGCAGGGGCCGAGGAGAGGGGGAGATGCTCTGCATTAAACCTGTTTAGGAAGATTAAAGAGTAAGGAATATTAGGATCTTTTGTATCCTGCCTCCCTTTTTGCAAGTAAATGGCTCTTGAGAGGAGACAGAAGATCTCACCCTGAAGCACTTTCCAGAAAGTAAGCAAGCAAGCCCCCCTACCCACATCTGCCTGTTAATGTAAATTGTCAGGAATTATCCTTTTAAGAGATAAAGGGAAGAGAAGGAACAGAGAATATGATTGTGCCTTGCAGCCAATTTGAGAGGGAAGCTGAGCTGGGTTTGGCATAATGCTGGCTCAAATTTCACCTGTAAAAGCCCTGTAGACATTAAAAAAGCATTCATTATTCACTCAGACACAAAAAACTCATTATGCACTATTTTTAAAATCTTGCTAACTATGTTCCTGCCTTGATACCTATGTTGCTGCTGAAGGACAGTATTACCTGCTTCCTTCAGATTGCTTGCATGGGAGTTTGTTTTTAATGAGACAGAAGGTTCTTGGCTGGGCTTCTTCCAGATGACCATGGACCTACACGTATGGATTCCTGGTTCCTCTTTAAAGTGTTCAGGTACAAGCATGATCCTAAGGCCTGCCCATCTTTGTCATTTCTTGGGATATACACACATAACAATCAAGTGACTTGTTGCCCATAGCCAAAAGAGTTCAACTAGAATCTGATAGCCCAAGTGAGGCCTTTTCCACATTTCTGTATATTAGAAATCCTGTGCTGTGTAACAAAGGACATTAAATGTCTTCCATAATCTATTTAGGCATTTTTCTACAATTTGCCTCCTGCATGGTAGAGAAAAGTCTATCTTGAATTTAATGATGAACATAGACATTCCTATTAAAGGCTTAGCTGGACCCTATAATTAGGTTTTATTTTCTGTGTAGACTTTTATTAGCACTGTGGCTTCAGGAGGAAATGTGTTGTAGCTACCCTTAACCATGACATCACAGCTGTTAGAATAGCAATAACCTTAGAGCACCACAGGCATTGTTTTTTCCTGAGCAAAGGCAGCAATTGTACCTGGTGGTCAGATGTTAAGATAAGCTTTGGCACTTAATTACGCTGCAGGGCACAGGTGCCACCCTGGGTGTGCTCCCTGCCGGTCATCTCCAGGCTGAAACCAGGGTCCTGCCATCTGAAGGCACAGAGTCTGTCAGACTACCCTGGTCACAACAACCCCCTGCAGCTCCAGGCTGGGGGCAGAGTGGTTGGAATGTGCCTGGTGGGAAAGGCCTTGGGGGTGCTGGTCAACAGTGCTTGAACATGAGCCAGGTGTGGTCAGGTGGCCAAGAAGGTCAGTAGCACCTGGTTTGGATCAGCAATGGTGTGGCCAACAGGACCAGGGCAGAGCTGTGATTGTCCTGCTGTGTTGGGCACTGGTGAGGCCACACCTCGAATCCTGTGTCCAGCTCTGGGCCCCTCACTGCAAGATGGACATTAAGGGGCTGGGGCGTGTCCAGAGAAGGGAATGGAGATGGGGAAGGGTCTGGAGCACAAGTCTGATGAGGAGTGGCTGAGGGAGTTGCAGGGACTAAGCCTGGAGAAAAAGAGGCTCAGAAGGAACCTTCTGGCTCTCCACAATTCCCTGACAGGAGGAGGCAGCCAGGTGGGTGTTGGTCTCTGTTTCCAGACCACCAGCAACAGGACAAGGGGAAATGGCATCAAGCTGCACCAGGGGAGGTTCAGGTTGGACATCAGAGGATATTTTTTCTTGGAAAGGGTTGTCAAGCACTGGAACAGGCTGTCCAGCAAGGTGGTAGAGAACCCATCCCTGGAGGTGCTCAAGAAATGACTGGACTCTGTTTTCTGGTCTAGTTGATGTGGTGGTGTTTAGTTAAAGGTGGGACTCGATCTTTGAGGTCTTTTAAAACCTAAATGATTCTGTGATTCTATGGCTGAGTAGACAGGACCTTATCTAACACCAGAGCTGACATCTGGCTTTTTTTGGTTGTATGATTAGTAAGAAATTTCTACCCAAGTTACAGTGCCGCAGAACGTCCCCGGCTTCTCTGGGGCTGCTCTGCAAAGACCATACGCCAGAGCCATGCTGGTAGGAAGGAGGAAGGGCAGGGAGTTTGCTCTGGAGCTGAGCTTCCCAGAGATGTGGCATGTGAGCAGCCAAAGGCCTCCTCTGGCTCATGCATATGTGTGACAGCTGCTGCCTGTTCTTCTACCAGAGCCAAGTGCTTTTGGGAACCCTCACTCTAAGCATGTTGCAGCTTTTTCCTCAAGACCTGAAAGTAACATGGGACTGCATTTTTTTCTAAGGAACACTACTCTAGCTTGAATATGTTCTTCTGTGCAGCTCTAATTTCACAAAAGCAGGCACTGGCAGTAAGCAGTGCTTTATAAAACACCTAAACTCTACCCAGGTTCCCACAATGCGAAAGCACAGCAGAAAGAAAGGTGCAGGAGGGGATTTTCTTGCCATGGCTAAAGGCATCCTGCACTGCAGGGGTTTTTCCCTATGCAGATTCCTCAGAAGAAAATAGGATGGTAGAGTCAGCAGGAGACAGTAGATGAATCACCTTTTATCTGGAAACCCTGGTCCCAGAGTGGATGGGTGACAGACAATTTGGTACCATGCAGTATGAGATGGTCCCAGAGCCAGAGAGAAGCTGTGATGTGATGCCAAGTGAAATGCCAGCCCTGCACTGAGGGGCTGTGAGACAGGGGACGGCTGAGGGAATCTTCAACCAGAGATTGTGAGATTTGGCAGGTCTGGGACTCGCATTGCAAAGCTGTTGCAAAACTAGCTTGAGGTGACAGTGGGGTGTATAAAGAATCTTGTCTTTTTTGTACTTAGAAAGACAACAGAAATGTCACCAGCCTCAGGCCTTCTTCAGCTCTATGGTCACTTGTAAACTCTAGCAAAGCTGTGTTTTGAGGTAAGGGCAAAAACCTAAGGAAGTGAATGAAGGATATTTGATTGTTTTCCTGCAGCTTTCGGTCTATGCCTCTCCCACTAGGTGGCTGAATTCCTATTGAAGAAATAGCATGGCAAACCTTTGCACTTACATATGTCACATGTGAGGATTGAAACAAATGTTCTTCAATCCCATGTTTATTTCTCCAAAGCGCATGGAGGGAAGCAGCAAGAAAGGCCTTAAATGGTGAGAAGTATTTGGAGCTGGATCCCCCTGCACACTCTACCAAAGGTCCTTTCCCTCTGTAGCTTCCTTCTTCTCCCACACTTGGTCTTTTTCTGTTTTTCCTCTTGAAACCTAGAAGTTTTCTTTTCCCACAAGTTCCCATGCTGTACACTTACAATGCTACAATTTAGGAGTAGGAGAAGAGAATTCCTATTTTTAGTTCCAGCATATAAAATGTTATCTAGGGACAGGTCATTTTGTCCTAAGTGATCAAGCAGAAAAAGGATATGGCAACAAATCAAACCTTAGAAAGGATATTCATGTGGTTAAGGCATTAGCCTGTTAATTCTGGAGATTTGTGTTCCTCTTCTGGCTCTCCAACAGCCTCCCTAGGCCCCTCATGGGTTAATTTCTGTTTCTCGCTTCTCTTCCTGCAATATGGGGATAATGCTAACCTATCCAGCAGCTTGGTGCAATGAGGATAAATTAATTACTCCGTGACAGATTTTCAAACACATTAGTGCTTGCTGCCACAACAAAGCCTATTATGTAAACAAATACCCTTGGGAAAACAAGAGGCTGGATTTAAAGGTTGCTTTTGAGATAAATTCCTATACCAGCACTCCCAACATGGGCACACACCCACACCAAAGGGAGAAAAAATGGGACAAATGTATGGTGTCATGCTTTAAAGATCTTGATAATCAGCCAAATCTGTGAAATGTTAAGGAGACTTAATGCAATACTTATACATCCTGGGGCTAGTTCTCAGGAATGCTGAGTACCCTCTGCTCCCCACTGACTGTCAGTTGTTGGCACTCAGCAAATTCAGATGGAAAATAATAATTTAGTGAACAAAGGACATTTGAATTAAGCCTTGTTCCTCAACCTGAGCATTTTCACAAACACAGACGCCTTTACCCATAAGAAGTTCCACAAAGCTCAACTGCTGTAGCATCTTCATGCTTGGACATCTGTATCTCAAAATGCCAAATAGGTACTGATTATCTCTTTTCTCCCTCTCTGATTGTTCCCCCAACCTATGAAAATGTCCTTGCCAAGAAGGCAGCCAGGGAAGAGAATAGGGTGAGGATTTTGCCATTATTTTCTCAAGTCTCTAGGATTGCTTTGGGTCTCCCCTTCTCTCATATGCATCCTTGAGTCCCAAAGCTTCAGCAGCCTGTAAGCACACCCCAAAACCCACTGGCAGATTGGAATCCTTCTCTCTTGCACCCATTTTCCTTCATAAGATGTGGGGAGAAGAATGTGATTTCCTACTTGGTCAAAACCAGTGTGACAGCTTTGAGTTTTTTGGAAAAGCAGCTGGTTTGTTTCTACCTGAAAATGGAGTTTAATTCCTTTCTGATCTGGGGCAGCTTTTAAAACTCGATTAACACCCTACTTTTGGAGATGTGTTTGAACCAATGCTTCCCCATCTCAAATCATGTCATCTTTGAGGAAGTTTACACCCAGACCTGTGCTCAGTGTGGAACCATGGATAAAACGCTTCCTTTGAGCGTGTGTGGGAGTAGCATTTTATAGGTGCAGAGGGCTGAGGTGCAGTGGTGGGAGCTGCTGCTGGGGACGCAGCGTGTGACCAGACATGGCCTCACTGAGGCCGGACAGGCCTGAAGGCTGGCATGACACTCCCCTCACCGGCAGAGTGTCCAGCCAGGCCCGGCTGGATCAAAACCTGAAAAACAAATCAAAGCCAAGCCCGGGCTGAAAGGCACACACAAAGCCCGTGCCCAGTGTGCGAGCCCCCACCCCTCATCCACGCCTCACGGAACATTTGCTCGGAGCAGCGCGTGCCGAGCGCACGGCGCGCGGGAAGGGAAACGCTGGAGGGGCCGTCAACACTGCGGGCCCTGTTTACCAACCAGGGCACGCTCCTTCGGCTTGGCTGCGTCACCGCTCCTCACCGGTGACCAGCTTTGCCTCAGACCCACCTCAGAGCTCTGTTTTTTTTGGCGGGGCCTGCGACCCCGGGCAACCCAGCCCGGTGTTTGAGCCTTGCCCAGCGCATTGCAGAACGGAGAACACACGAGTTTTTGTTTCAAAGATATTGCTTAAAATAACTCCATCTCTAGAAAGTTGAAGTTGGACACCACCCCCTTCCACCTCTTTCCCCTCTCTCTCCTGTCTTTGCACAGCTGTGGCTCCCATAGGGACCCAAAGACAGATGTGCCATGAAGATCTGGTTATCATTCCTTGTTCCCACCCACACCAAAAAAAAAAAAAGAAATAGATATATATTTTTTTTTCTTTCTCTGGGCTGCTGGACGACGGCAAGTGTCTGTGAGAAGAAGGGGGGAAGAAAAGCATTGGCTGAAAAACATCCCCTGCTCCCTTTCCACCCCCCTGTCATCCTGTGCTCTCTTCAAACATGTTTTTAAACATACAAGTTTTGGTCTGGTTTCCTGGATGGCACATCTTCATGTCTAGCTGGGCTCAATCCATTACCTCATGAGACAGGGTAGAACCAAGGTGACAAGATTGATGAAACATTTTGAACAAGGGGAATGGGTGAGGAAACCCTCCCAGGAAATCAGTAGAAACGGGGTGAGGGAGTACTTTAATTGAAAGGCATTGAGTAAATACGTTTCAGGAGAAAAAAGGTAATTTATATTCTAGAGACATAATTTGGCATTTCCTCTTGTTTGTCCTACCAAAATGATGAACTGACTAGTTTCATTTTATTTTATTTATTTCTTATTTTAAATTCAGTACCTGAATTTGCCCATGTTTCATTTTCTTTTGCGGTTTGGAGGTGGGTGAGTTAAAATGCCTGCCTCACCTAGAGTTCAGAAGCAACCAAGTTACTTCCACTTCTGGAGGGTCCTGTATTTTATTCCAAATTGGCACAAGATCTGTTCAGTTATTCTTAGCTTTCCTGACACCTTTTTGCTTTTGTTACATTAATGCATGGATGTGAAGAGGGAAGAGACTCTGGCTTCTGGATCCTGTTCCACTGAGCTGCTAATTCACATTAAGAAAGGTCAAGTCTAATAGAGCACTGCCTTATGCTGAGGCCAAGAGGAAAAGGAATTCATTTGAAAACTCACTTTCCAGGTGTATTAACCCCTTCAAGTGCCATTAGGCTGCGTATCTGTCACAGCAGCAACTCTTTTATGGAGGAGCCCAGATAAACTGGCTTATTTCTCAGCTTTCAACTCCAATTCTCTCTAGCTCAGATCACAGCTCTGCTCCGTTCCTACTGCTGCTTAATCTCACCTTGTATCAGGCTGTTGCCTGCCAGGAGTAAGGCTCTCCTCCCTGCTAGGGTGTGGAGTTTGTACATGTCTGTTTATTTAACAGGGCACTCTATGCAGAGTGAAGAAAGGCAGCAAAACCAACTAAACAGGATCACTTAATCAAAAGTTTTGGCGGTTGGTTGGTTGGTTTTGTTTTATTTTTGTTTTTTGTTTTGTTTTGTTTTGGGTTTTTTGTTGTTGTTGTTTTTGGTTTTGTTTGGGTTTTTTTTTGTGGGCAAATGCAAAGGCACCTTCATGGGTACAGTTGAAAGAGTTTTGCTTCTTGGAGAAAGCTAGAAGGGTGAGGGGATACCATGCACAGGGGAGTTGATCTTTACTACTTGTATTCCAGCTGTGAAATAAAGGACCTGAGTAGCCTAGAGGTGCTGGCTTCTGCCTGACACCCTACAGATGTGATTGTAAAATATGAAGACAAAAGAGAGGAAGGCTCGATGGTGGCTCAGAAGGTGCTCAGGGAAATGGAAAAAAGTTTGCCAGCTGATGGACAGAAATACATCTGCTTATCTTGAGCAGAAGTAAGAGGTATGAGGAGTGAAAGAAAATTTGCTTTTGTTAAAAAGGAGAAATACAGATCATGGTATTTGGCCACATCACAAAACCTGAAGCTGATTTGAGCACTTTGAGAAAACAGAACTCTGGGCTCAGCCTCAAGGGAAAGAACAAACTATTTACTTTTCACTCTGTCTCAGTTCAGACCAAGTTATGAAACTCTATTCTGTGACAGGGACAGCGCGTGATGAACAAAACAAAGCAAAACTACCACTCTGGGAGTGTGGGTGGTTCTGCACAGAGCTTGGTACACTGACCTGAGTTCTGCAAGGGGAGAGCCCCAGGCAGTCTAGCGAACATAGATGCACAGCCAACATTGGCTCGCAGTGCCCAACTTGTTAAAATACAAAAAGACTGCAAAAGGAAATGAAAACAAAACAAGGGAGATATCCCAGCTGTGTATATTCTACTCTTTCAGGATGTCTACTTCTACAGGGAATCTTTTTCCTTAACTGCAAAACAGTTCATTTTCAAATCTTTTTTTTTTTGAAGAGGAACTACTTTAGTGGTGGGTTCTTCTTCTAAACATATGATGTTCCGTTTATGTCTCACAGTGAGACTACATGTGTGACATTTTTATTATCTATTTCTACACACATGGGAACATAACAGTTCCTGAATCACATAATGGAAGCTGTGTATGATGACCTTTTCCAAAGCTTCTTGGGACACGCGCAATCTCAAATAAAGTCTAGAGCTAGCACTAGCATTGGCACAATACACCAGATATCCCTTTCCTACAAATAAGGACCGATGAGAAGTCACACTGACCAGGTGACACAATGGGGAGCAAGGGTGACATTTGCTGGAGAGCAAAGGGATGAATCCCGAGCTGGCAGCACACAGTGCTCCTGGTCAGCACTGCCCTTTTCCAGGCATTTAGATACCCCACAAGGCTGGCAGGCACCCTCCCTCCAGGAGGGGAACTCCCTCAGTGTTGGCTGGGAGAAGAAATTCAAGTCTTTGCCCTGTGTCCTTCGAGAAAACAAGAATCTCTCAGTTTGCGTTTATGAGAAG
Organism: Corvus brachyrhynchos; assembly: GCF_000691975.1. Classification (NCBI taxonomy): domain Eukaryota; kingdom Metazoa; phylum Chordata; class Aves; order Passeriformes; family Corvidae; genus Corvus; species Corvus brachyrhynchos. Next base: position 42,358 of record NW_008237265.1, read on the forward strand.
ATTTCACATTTGATTCCAGCTGGAGGGAAATAGAGAAAAAACACACCCTTTCCTTAGCCAGGCTGGAGGTTGTCTGCACACACAGACTGGGACTGTAGGTTATTCCACAATGGTTTGAGTATGCCCCACTTCCCAGCCCTGCCAAGAAAGTCTCAATCCCAGGGGACAGCAGTACATCCTCGGGTGTGAAGGCCTCAGAGGTGGGCAAAGCATGAGGTGTGGCTGAGACAGGCTTCATGCCACTCCATTTGGCACAGCTAATGAAAAGGTTCCCCCTTGGCTTGCTGGGAGGGGCTGCTGCCTGCAGAGCACCTTCAGTGTGCAGCTCAGCTGTGAGAATGTGCATGTTGGGAAAGTCTGCTCGGGGCTTTCGTCGCTGGTTATTGGTTTCACGAAGGCCAAGACATTTTTGCGCAGAATCAGAAATCCTAGAAAGAGTCCCAAAGCACAAAGTTGCTCAAAATCCGAACTCTTTCTGGAAGAAGAGGCTAATTTCAGGCTGTTATAGATGGAGGATGCCAAGTCTAGGTCCAGATTTCTTGGGAAAAACTTGCGTATGAGAGTGCAATCTCTTCCCCAGAGGAAATAAGGCTGAGGTATGCAGATCAAATTTTGCCACACCTTATGTGTTCATAAATGTGAAGCTCCCGGTGAGACATCTCTGCTTAAATCAACCAGGGATTCCTCAGGTGCAGGCATAGGACAAGAGCCAGTGGTCCAGCTGGCCTTGTAGCCCTCTCCAGCTTTGAAGGACAGGATCTGCTTTGGAGAGGAATGGGAACCCAGATGGGAAGAAGATGGGAACCAAAGTGAGCACAAACTGTGGAGGAGTACGAGAAAGCAGGAGGATCCAACAGATGTCATCCTGAAGTCCCAATTCTCCCTAGCTGTCTTTAACATGGTGCTGTGAGTAAAATACCTAGAAAATGGCAATTTGTGTCACCTCTCTCTTGCTCATCTTTCTCCTGCTCAGGAAGGGAGCATCTTTACAGCAGCCTGGTCTGCACTAGTGAGTGGGTAAATGGTCCCACACAGCACCAGCTGTGGGCTCCAGCAGCATTATGTTTAAGCACCTCTGCTATTTTCTCTACCTTCTATTGTTATCCCACATTCTGCCATGGCCTGCAGCAAGGCCAGGGAGGAGAGCAGGACAATTAGATGCAAAACATTAATGATCCTGATAAGAAGAAGAACTGATGTTGAATGCAATTCCCATTTCTCATTACTATGCTACTGTAGCTATGGTTTGGCTGTCCTCCTGGCCTTGGCAAACACGATCCACTTCATCTCCTGCCTCTCCTGTTGGCTGGGCTCCCATCCTCCTCTTGGCTCCTGCAGCCAAACTCCTGGCTGGCTGCAGTAATCCCACATAATATTTCACGCAAATTTATATGAAGCCCGTTACAAAGCTCAGCAAGGAGACACTGTTTCTTTTTCTTGATACAATTAATCACTTGTAGCTCTGCTCCAAGGACCAGCCTGTCTCCTGTGTAACTGCTCCTTTCTGTCAGGGAGGCTGAGAAAGTGCAGTACCCACGGAGGGCAGGGAGAAGCCTGGCTCCCCCTCCCTCTCCCACAAAACCCCAGGTGAAATCACTCTCCTGAAAAGGCCCCCTCCCTCCCTTCTACCTGTCTCACCCAGTGCTGGACCGACTGCTGGCAGAGACCCCCACCTTGTCCTGCAGCTCACCCTCCCTCCCTGCAGCCTGGGTTGCGCCCCTGCCTGCTCAACACCTTGGTGAACACCCTCCAGCTGCTCCCCTTTCTCATCCTGTCACTGGGAATACTGCATGGGATTGCTCTTACCTCCTTTGGTTCCCATGCTTCATGTTGTCTAGTTAATCTTTTGGTACACAACTCCTTCTTCACCCCTCCTTTGGCCCCCCCGCTCTTTTCAAGTATTTCTAGTGTTGAGGCTGTTTTTTTATTTTGTTGTTTTATTATTTTTTTTTTTAATACCCCAGAAAATTAACCCACACTAATGTTTCTGTGGCTAAGCAGAAGACCCAATTCTCTGGGCTTGTCAATCCAGGACCTCACACTAGTACTGAAATTCAGAGAAACAGGATAAAAAATGGATCTCTTTTCGGCTTGTAAATGTGGGTGTCCACTTCTTCACTCGATACTTCCTTGCTTGAGTCCTGAGTCCATCTGGCACATCTCCCACTTTCTCATCTTCCTCCTTGTCTCAAGTACAGCATCAAGAAAGTAATTAAGAAACATATGCTTAACAAAAACCTATATCCCCCTTTTTAGCATTAGGCCCAGGAAGCAGTCGAAAGATGCAATCTGTTTTCTGCTATTCCTACAAAATTTGGGGTGATCCTTGGGTTCAATAAGAGACAGTAAAGGAAAAAGTAGTTTAATTATGTGTTTAAGAATTCTTAAGACAAATGCTAGAAGAACTGGCTGTATTTGTTCTTTAAGCTAAGTACCCAGAAGGTTCCATTTTCCCTCCCAGAGCAAACTCTGACCATGTGTGGTAAAAGAAGGAAACTAAACAAGAAGCTGGCCTTTTTCTTATTTCCCACTCCACAGATTCATTATGGGAATGAGCTGTACTCTCTGAAGCACAACCACTGATTGCTGTTAAGTGAAATACCCTTGCCCAATAGCTGTGGTTCCTGTGTTCAAAGCATACTTACAAGTTCCCAAGGAATTTGGGGAACAAATCTATTATACTCCAGAAATATTTTCCAGTTGTCACAGGCTTACCTGCCAGAGAAGTATTTCCTCTCAGCAGAGAGTTATCTTTCACTGGCTCTCCACATTGATGCATTTCAGGAACCTATTTGCAACCCGAGATTAGAACTATAACCACACCAGTGGGAAGGGAGGTTGCAGTCACATCTGTCAGGCAAAATAATTTCTGGAGGTCAAATTTTCTTGACAGCTTTCTCACACCTTTTGTTTTTTTATGATACAGTAATTTCCTTCTCAATTGATCCAGTATCTGAATGGCTGAACAGACAGCAGTGCTTGGTAGCATTAATTTAGAAATTACGGCATCACAATGAATAAAATGTGGACAGAACAAATGGTGGGAGAAAGCCCTAGTATGAATCTGATATTTATCCTACATTTCATCCTCTGATCAGGAAATCTCTAAACCATTGGCTTCCAGAGGATGAGACAGCATACAAAGGGAAAGATCACACCTGGAAGAAATAGGCACCTGTTTCTTATAAATTTTTTTGGTAAGTAGATAATAATTTCCACTGCCAGATACAAGATACTGGGCCTGAGGAACTCTTTTCATCAGTCTCATTTTCTTATTGCCAAAGTTACAAAATCATAGTGTGTGTGTCCCTGTGCGTGTTGTTTCATTTTGGATTTTGGTTTTATTTCTTTGGATTTTTGAGAGTTGAGTTGTAGGTTGGTTGTTTTTCAGTCAGCAGCAAAATACTTTTCTGTCAGTTTTTTTTTTTTTTTTTTTTTTGGTTATAAAATGTGTATTTCATTCACACAGTTTTCAAATTCTGCAAATTTACATTAAAATAAAAGAAATAATTACTTTTCAAATCCTATTGTGTCTTTGTAGAGCACTTTTTACCACCTTCAGGAATGGCCTACAAGGGAGATTTCTATTTGAACATTTAAAAGTAGAGAAGTGAATTTTCAGGACAGCTTTCATAGAAGCAGAAGAAATTTAAACTAAGATATAGAGTGCCGTATATTTTCGCTGATGTGTTTTTGGAAGATAGCAATTTCTTACCACTCTTTTAGTAAAAAATACCACAATCTTTTACTTCAGACTTAGACCTGACCAAAGTTGGGATTAAAATGGTTATTACAGGACCTTGAATCAGCCAAAAGTTTGAGGGAGACTTGCTTCTATATTTTGCTTAAAGCAAGAATTCCCTCAGAACAGCAAAGGAATTCCAAAACTCTGGAGCTGGGATTTATGAGAACCTAAACTAAAGCAGGGATCTTTTTACAACATAGAGAATGAAGGTCTTCAGGTTAACTTGTATGAAAATACAGGAATTTGACAATAAATCTCCCTGCCCATTGTAGGAGGTGATCGTTTCCCTCAGGTTAGCTCATAGCACAACAGGATTTTGGTGTGCAACATCTGCTTCCTGGGATACAGCAGCTCTGCACAGAGCTGGGTCCCTGGGAACAGCTCCTTTCTTTCCATCACCTGGGAGGCCTGGCTCTGTGCCTGCTCTTCTCAGGAGCCCATGATTTTCTCCCTGACTCAGAACTGATGTTTGCTGTCCCCCTACCCTAGGATGTATCTGTTCAGATTCTCCCAGGGAAGGAGCAATATTCCCAATTTCCCTCTTGCCCAGCAGTAAGGGCAAGGAAAAGAGGCAGTTCTCCTTTCTATTGCCCAACCACTCCATCTAAAAGATATACCCCAAGGAAGATTGTCTTGTACTTGGAAATAAGAAGTTGCCAACAGACAAAACCAGAAACTTCCTGTTGCAAGACAGAAAAAAATCCTCAGTTTTTGTTCTTTTAAAATAACACACTCTGTAGAGAACACAGTTTGGTGTCCCCTCTTGATTCCTTCAGCTTCCAACCTATGTATCCTGCTCTAAGAATCTTTGCAGGATAGCTGCCTGGTAACTGTTTTATATATTGAAAAGTTCTTCAACTGAGAAAATGATGCCAGTGCCTGTGTTCTCATCCCCAGTGTTAGATGGAAAATGGAAGTG
>NW_008237265.1:47037-82486 GCF_000691975.1 Corvus brachyrhynchos
CATTCCTGCACCTACGCCCTGAAGCCTGCCTGAGAACACCTTCGAGGGTGAATCACAAGAGGCCTGCTCTTCCCAAAAGATTTTCAAAGATATTTTTAGGATATTTGAGGTTTTTTCTTCTTGTGTGGTAAGGGGAGAGATAGTGTTGCACAAAAATCTGTTGATCTCTCAGCTGGAAAGGAGCAGTAATTGTCTTTGAACACCACGCTGGGGCTCCTAATTCCTGGGGAGTGAATGCTGCCAGATGTGCTTGACCTAGACGATGTATGGGGAACTGAGGAGGGGCTCTTGAATGTAAACCTGCCAGTACAGCATGAGGGGAAGTAGTTAGCCCAGCCTCTATTTTTGAGCCAACTCTGTGTGATTTCAGGGCTACCCAGAGATTTAGCTTAAGGGCCGTCTTCCGTACATCAAAGCTTTGAATCCCGCCTGGATGACAGAGAGAGCCATGGCCTGCAATATGATCCAGCATCCCCTTCAGACATGCCAGGAGGCCCATCTGTTTACTTAACTTTTTTGTGAAAGCAGTTGGGAGGAAGAGCTTCTATTTGGCTGGAGAGCTTTATTTATTTATTTATTTGCTCATATTTATAAAAGTAAGTACAAATGAGGTGAAGAAATGCCACTCTTCTGGTGACAGAAGTTACCAAAATAGCCTTTCAAAGACCAGTGTGTAGCACCAGTAGCAACACCACCAAGAATTCCCTGCAAAGCATAACCCACCACTATCTGTTTCTAATGAGTTACCTTTACAAACTGCACTTTCTGCTTCTTTTGCCCTGAGGTCATCTTTATTTTTTCCTTTTTTCCAAAGAAAAAGGCTAAGCTTGATCAGGGTTCCAGGATGCTCATTAGAAGGATCCTGGGGAAGACTGGAAGCAGGAATACAGAGTACCTCCCCAAGCAGAGAAAAGCAGAGGAGAGCACCCTGGAAAGCAGATGTGCTTTCACAGGCTCTATCTGGTGTCAAGTCTTCGATGGTGAGAGCCCATGGTAGTTCAGAGGATGGAGGGGAGTTTCAGGGGACAGTGGCTGCAGAGCAAGCACCTGGCAGGACTTTTCAATATAAAACACATTCTAGAGCAGGACATCGCCAGCTACAGTGCTGTACTGCTGCTTTTTCAATATTCTGTGAGCCACAGGTTCTGTTTCTGAATCTTGAGCAGGTCATGTCATGCTGTAATGATTTAATATCCCATCTGTCTCTGGACACTGACAGAAAATTCCCCTGGGCATAAGCTTTGGGAATTTGAGATGCTACTTCTCCCATGGATGACCCATCCTAACACAGGGCATTGCTGCTCTGTGGCAGAGGTAAACGAATGAGCTACAAGTTGCCTTGCATCATCTCCACTGATAATCTATTGCACTCAGGAGAAGGAAAGCTTGAATTAATTGGCCCCTGAAATGAACAGTCTGAGCCAGAGACGTATGTCCTATCCCACCACTCCCTCTGCTTGGCAGCCAACCCTGCCAGGTGGCCCCGGCCTGGGAAAGCCACGATGCACGTGAGTCTGTGCCTTGGATAAGCGAGCGGAGGCAGCTGGCTGCTGCACCGAGCACACCACGACAGTCACAGAACCTTAATGAAACAACACGCTTCTCTTTACATCAGCACTGCTTTGAAGAGTTTTTTGGGAAAAACAGAGAAGGTTATTGCTGTGTTTCCAGTAAGAAAAGAAAGGAGTTCACATTTGTTGAGATGTTAGGGGATTTTGGCCGGAAAAGGGGCTGTAGTTATTTGCACAATTTTACTTGTGCAGACACCCAGGTACAGATGCTTTCATGAAAACTCTGGCTACATAACAGTATTAATTTTGTCTGAGTCCTGAGACTATTTTTGGGAGCTTTCAGAAACTTGCAGGAAGTACCTTTCCTTTTCACTTTTGTATAGATTTATTGTTATTTTTATGTATTAAACAAATACATGGAGACACTTTTACTTTGCTTCTACTAGATTTCATGCTAAGAAAGATGTGGTGGAGGGGATAAAAATCTTGGCTGAACTAACTCAAAAACAAGGCTCACGGCAACCCAGAAGTTGAATGCTCTTTCTAGAAAACCTGGTCTTAAGAGCAGTGGGCTCCTCTGAGACTGCCTGGGCTACTGCTTGTGTTGTGGCAAAGCAAACAAACAAACAGAGTAAAGTAAAGATGAGAGGGTCCCTTGAGATTTTGGTCTTTCACTGTCTCTTTCATGTGTAATGAATGGGGTGACCACACAGACTTGAAAAGCCCTGCAATGCTTGAAGCTGCTGCTGCCTTTCAAGCAGGCAGAGTGCAAGTTTATCTGGGATTCACTGACAGTGTTAGGGAGTCAATTTGAGGGGCTTCAAGGCAAACCAGGAGTTTTTATTGCTCACACGTAGGAGGAAAAAATTTAACAGCTGCTCTTTGCTCTTGCTGGTGGTACGTAAGCAGAAACTTGAATTATACAAGAGAGTCCAAAGAAACTCCTGGAAAGGCCATCTCTCCAGCTTGGCTGCCTGGAGATCCTTTATGAGTATGAGCTCAATTCTCAGCAGCAGTAGGGAATCTCCTGTTCAGCCTGAGGTGGCCAGGTATCCCAAGGTACTTTCCTAAACATCGGGGTGGTCTCAGCCCCCCTGAAAGGAAAACTCTTTCTGCTGAGCAATGACACACCAGGTACAAGGAGTATGTGTTGGCCAGAAAAACGACACAGGGTCTCCGAACACAAATATACTGTGTTCCACTGCTCATTGCCCTTTGTTCTGTTTTCTCCCTGAGTTCTCTCAGCCTGGTCTCAGAGATCTGTAATCATGGCTTTAAGAACTTACTGGAGCAAATTCTTCCAAGCTACATGTTGAAAAATGGGAAGAGCTGTTTACTAGGCAAAGGATATCTAGTCCTGTCCTCTATGCTTGCCTGAGAAGACAAGACAAATCCTTTTGTAGCATGAGCATGTTGTGGCTACATCACTGGTTCCCCCTTTGTTGCCAGAAAAGTACTTGGAAATGGTCTCTCTTTCCCTGTTTAAGTTCTTTCTTTTCTGCTTCATTGCCTCTCCTGAGACAGCATTAGCAAAACTTTAATGGTCATACACAGGCTTTAGATGTTTCTTTGTCTTTAATCAAGACACTCTGCTCATGAAAGTAAAATAAACTATCATTTTTTTTATCACATGGAAGATTATATGTTATTTGAGGTACCTGTGAAGGTGGAAAAATTCTAGAAGTGCCTCGTGCCATAGAATTCAAACAGGTACCTTAAGGGTAGCAGAAAGAAAATTTCTGTCTCTGGTGCTGTCATGGTCTGGTACAGCAAATACACTTTTCAAACCACTATAAAGAATAAAAAGTCAGAGCTGATAAACTTAAAAAAATATACTTTGAAAGAAATCCAGCAGTAGAAACATGCTGTGAAAGAAACCCAATTCCCTTTGAAGCAGGCAATGGTATCATAAGGAGGGAAAAGTATAAGAAAAATGGGGAAAACTAAATTAGGTTATTAATGACTAAAAGAAAACCCAACCCTAGAGCTGAAAGAAAAGGAGGCTGCATGCTGAAAACTGTACAAGTTAGAAGAGGAATTAAACCAAAACCAAACAATAACACTGCAGTCTTCTCTGCCAGCACAGAGCTTGTCCTGACCACAATGCTCTGTGCCCAGTGGGAATGCAGAACAATGGAGGGCTTTGAAGATTAATGGTTGTTAAAGTCAGAAGGAGCTTGTTGGACTTTCCACAGATAATAAGTCATGGATCTTCAGCCAGCAAGAGGCCACAAAATGTCACTCAATATGAAGCCTAAAATATAAAGACTGAGGCCTTACATTTGTTCTGTTTTCAACTAACTATAGGTTTCCTGAAGGAAACTAGATATCTAGATATAGGAAACTTACAATAGCCAGAACTGTCATTTCTGAAGTGAATCATAAAGACTAATTCTGAATCCATTAGGCTGGCCTTAGTTTTTTTTCCCAGTTTCAAATGGAAAAGGTGTTTTTTTTGTTTTGGTTTGGGTTGTTTTGGGGGGAAGTTGGGAAATATTTGGCTTTCAGAAGAAAATCAAAGTTGTGGACAGTCATGAAATTTTGAGACCAGATTTGAGACAGTTTATTGAAGATCTTCTTTTCCCCTAAAGAGATTCACCCTATAAAATTGCTGAGCTCAGATGAATATCAGCTATATCTCTTGATAGCTTAGAGGTAGCTAATTATTCATGTCTGCTGTGAAAATAATAGGGAATAGTGGATCTTTGCTGTGAAAATAATATGGAAGAGTGGGTCTTTGCATTACTGCTGCCATTAGGAACACCCTGTAACTTTAGAACAGGGTGGTGGGATTACACATATGCTTTCAGTTCCCAAGAGCTTGGGAGAAAAAGGGAGCTTGCTCATCATAAATCTGAGAAAACACAGAAACAACCCACAACCCCCCCCCCAGCTTTATCAACCTAATCAAAATCTATTCACCTGAGGAAGGCCGGCATAAGTCCTGTGTGAAATGCTGAGGAAAATCTCAGCCATGTAGACACCATGGTGTGACTCCATTCTTGTTCATCCTTCATCTGTGCTGAGCTGGAGCTGGACATGGCCACGGTTCAGCTGTACAGTGATTTGCAGAGCAGCAGGCTAGTGCTGGGTGATAATGAGCAGCAGTTAATTGTTGGAGGATGAGGAGCAGCTGTAGCTGTGTCAGGCTTCCTTCCCTGCATGAGGAACTGACACTCAGCGCTAGTAAAAGGCTCAAAATGCCCCTTTCTGTAGCTAATCAGAGATCCAGTACACAGCAGAGTCACTTTTCCTGCAGTGTTTCTATGACTTCCTGCTCTCTGGACCAGGTGGATTGAGAAAAAGGGTGTTTTATGTTATTTGGCGTGCATCCATTGTCCGCTTCCAAGAGTCCACCTCAGGTGGGGATGATTTTCTCTGAAAAATGGCATGTAAGTTTTACCCTGAATCAGATGCACAAGGCTGGTGTCCATAATACACAACATTACTGCAAATTGGATAGGAAGCCAACTTTTATTTCTTAGAGCTCGCTGCCTGCCGTAACATCTTGACTTGTTCCACATGTTCCCTGCATTATAAACAGAGCCCTGAGTAACCTGACACAGTGTCACAAATTAAAATAAGAAATACTGCTTTAATTAAAACACTAGAGCGAATTTGTTCAATAATTAGCAGTTGGATTTGTTGAGGAGGTGGTGGGGTCTGCTGTGCATGTTCAGAAAGGGACCACAGGCTAACATATACACCATCTCCCTTGAGGGCATGAAGTAAATTGATTAAACAGTGCCACAGGTCATGCTAAGATTTATAGCCAAGGTCTCTAATGTGTTTTTTGAATGAAAGAGTAAAAACCCCTATGGTTTTCACTTCAAAACTTTTGGCAAGCTCCCTATTAACTCCACTCACATGCCAGCATGGTGGGCAGTACTGGGAGGGTACTTTATTCTAAGGTACTAAGAACTGTGATTAGGCAATGATTTATGGCTTTCCTTAAACTCTGAAGTGACTTTTTTTTAATAGGAGTATTTTTGGCTGGGCTAATTGAACTAAAAGTTGACTGATTTATGATTTAATTTACAAAACCTTTTGCCACACCTTTAATGATGAAACCTCCTTCTTTTTTTTTCCACTGAGGCATATTTTCCATTACTGCTATGCCAGTATAGCATTAAAAAAGCAGTTGCCATCTCAAACATCACTGAAAGGCTCCATTTCTTCTTGGAAGCTGTTTAAATTATATATTTAAACTCATCTTTCCTCACCTCCCTCTCCCCCCAAACGGTAAAAGAAATTACTCCTACAGCATTTTTAAAGCTTGCATGAAGCCTGAACGTCTGTCTTGCATAGAGCCAGCCAGTGAGACTAAGGCTTGTTTTATTATTTTCTTTACAGAATATGTGAGCTTCTCATGCTATGGTACATACACCCAAGGGGGTGAAATCACCCAGGAGCAACCTCTTTAAAGCACCACTTCAAGCTGCTCTAAAACAAAATTCTTTCTTCTCCTAAGGCAGTTTAGCATAGAAGTCACCAAACTGTTGACATTTACTGATTTCATGGTGGTTTGTCTGAAGTGAGAGGAGAGCAAAGGCAGGACAGTTCTTTGCCAGTTCCTTTGGCCTCCAAAGGGAGCTCTGGAAAGTCAGAATTTGCATGGCAAGTGCTCTGCTGGAGAGTGACAGTGACTCATCCCTATCTGTCCCTTTTCCTGGAAGCTGAAGCAAGGAAAGATGACACGGAATGGAGGCTGCAAAGACTAAAATCTCCTGTTTCCCTATTTCCCTATTTCAGTCATGTCAATTCTGTGTCTTTTGAAAAATCTACCCAAACCTTTTGGAAATCTCCCCAGTTTTAATTCTGCTACAGGCATTTCAGACACCACGGAATGCAATTCTACTCTTTTAAAGACTTTTCACCATTCACTTGTTACTGTTTCTCAGTGTTGCTGCTATAACCTCCAACGTTCACCATTCAAGCAAGCAGCCACAGGGATCTACATTTTTTCAGACTCTACCTGAATTTTTTTGTTATGTCTTGTGCTGCCAGTAAGCTAGCACTTGGAACAGATCTCAATGCTTTGTAATTTGTATAATATCACCAGTAAAATTAACTGAGTAATTGAAAAATAGAGCAACTCTGGTCCAGTCAAGCTCCCCTAAGTGTATGGAGAACAACAGATAATATTTGGAACAGCACATTAGTCTGTATGTGTAAACAAAAGACACCAACCATAGAGATACCCTCAGATGATAATCTGATTTTTTACAGTGATTGCTTTCATGTACTTGCTCTTTTCAGTAGTTTCTGTCTATTTCATTACAGAGCAGTACTAAAAACATGAGAAAGGGAATGACAATCAAAAAGGTTTAAAAACAAAGCTATAAAACTTGATGTTTCACTCCTCCAAGGAAAGCTCCAAAGCTGTAAAAAATAGGCCTGAGGGAGTGTTGAAACAGGGATTTATGTCAGAATGCCTTGCACAGCTTGTCAGAAGTCACAAAAATCAGTAAACAGATCTCTGACACACATAATACTCCAAGGCAATGATCAGTATTTGGAGAAAGACAAAAGAACTCGGAGAGATTTGACTATCGAAGATTCACATTAATCAGACAAATTGTTCATAGCCAGAACTGACCGTGAGTCTGCAAATGAAATTAATTTTTTTTTTCATGGTTCATACAGAAAGCTGTTCTATCTTTGTAAGAAAGATACAAGGCAATAGAAGTTAAATCAGTGAAACTATAGATACGTATAGAAATTATAGATAACCCACACTGAAGATTATAAACTAAAATTAAGTAACATCATGGAAAAAAGAACCATTTCTGATAGCACTTGGGGAAAAAAATGAATGATAAGTAACCAAAAAAAGAAATGGCAAATTTTTCAGTTCTGTTTTGTTTTGTTTTGTTTTTTTGAAAGGGGTGTGAATGTACTGAAGCAGGACAGGGAAAGTTTTCTTTGAAAAGCGTGGACGAGAGAGAACTTAGTTGTCCCACACTATGCCCTTTGTGACTGTAAAGGAGGTATAAGGAAGGTGGTATTGCAGGTAAAGTCAGTTTCTGATGATCAGGCAAATGATGGAAGAATTTACAGAAGAGATACACAAACTGGTAGGGAAGATACAAACAGCCTAAGAATGCAGTGCTCTCTATGGTGCTGTGTGTTTGGAGAAAAGCCTGGTGCCAAATATTTTCCTGTCTTCTGTGCCTTTACATGCCTGTGACTGTTCTCTAAAAAACAGAGCATCCGCCTGCATGCACAGTAAGTCCCACTTTTGGACAGAACTCCTGAGGCACTGTGGCAGTAAAGCACAAAAGCAGAACTGCCTGGGAGTATTTCCAGACTTTATCAGCACAAATAGAATTTGTAAATTTAATAATTGCTTCTGTTGGACAAAGGTGATACCCATGCTTTAGGGAGACCTGAAGGCATACACAAGGTTGATAACTGCATGAACTTAACTAAAAAGGTGTTCCTTGGTTACTGATTTGACTGGCAAAAAAAGTCTGGAAAGTCACGTACTGTTCAATCTGATTGTTAATTACTGCTTTTGTGAGGTTTTCCCCAGAAAGGAGCATGTGAGGACACTCCACCATCACAAAGCATCAGTGTGAAATTTTTGGAAGCAGCTGTGGGAGGCTGTAGCATACAAGAACAACTGCAGCTCAGACACTGAGTGAGACTCCCCGTCTGTGTTTGCTTTGCAGGTATCCGTGTATCCTTACAGTGGGTTTCTTTGCTGTGGTTGTTATGGGCTCATTTAGAAAGGTAAAACTCAAAAACAACTGAACTGAACAACTTGAAGACCTATCTGGCTCGTCGGTGTTAGTGAGATTTAAGAATCAGGTTGTCTGGAAAGAATAGTCTCGATTATTGCACAGTTATGTGAGGAAACAAAATCAACAAATCTTCAATGTTTGTATCCCTTAATTAAAATCCTCAGAAAGTGCATCAAGGATAAAGAACAGGAATGTCTTACTCTATGCATGCAGGTATTTAACTCTCTAAATTTTATAATAACTGAACTATTATCTCAAACTTGGCATTATTTATAAAGCTTGACTTTAGAAAGTAACATACCTTGAAGATTAGTGCTCCAGCCATTCTCAAACTTCTTCACAGAGAAAGGATAATCTCTTTTTTATCCTTTTTTATGCACATGTATGTTTGTGTTTAAGAACTCAGGAATGAGGGAATGGAAACACATTTCTTTATGGAATGAGTAAAAGTTTTGAAAATTTCAGTCTGAGAAAGTAAATGAATGAGCATCTGAAAAATAATAATAGAATGAGCTTTTGGAACTTGACCAGAGCAAATGTTCTGTTCACCTGTTACATTTAACAAAACAAGATTCATTTCAAAATATTGTGTTTACCTCCTGCTTCTCTTCAGACATTTTTCTGTGTCATTGCAGATGTAGGAGAAAAGGGGAAGTAGAGAGCAGCAGCTTTGTGGGTGCCAGTTAAAGAGGGCCCATGGAGTCCATAAAAAAAATATAGTGCTGTTGGCTAGAAAGCTTGAATTTGATCTTTGGGAAGCCAGTGGCAGAATTCCCATTACCTCTGACGCTGTTATGACTTCAGTTTTTCTTGTCTATAGCTTTGCTCAGACCTCAAAATTTCAATATAACTTTTGCCCCAGTTTGATTTGGTGGTTTTGAAAGATTGTGCAGGCCAATTTAATACTGTAAACAACTATGTAAGTCATAGTTATTTAGTTCCAGAGGAACAATGATATTTTTTTCCTTTCTAATTTTTTTTTTAAACAAAGCCCCACTTTCTATAAGGTCCAAATAAAAGTTATATTTTCATCAACTGTTTTCTAGGTCTTGCTAGAATATTGGAAAGAACCCATAGAGGGAGAAAAAAGGAGAATTCCGATCGCAGGATTTTTATTTTTTCTCTGGTGACAGAGAGAGCAGATGATCAGTCAGTATTTTCACAGGACTTTACCTCCAGTGAGTGGAGCAAATCACATATTTTCCATCCAGGCCGTTTTAAGGAAAACTTTATGTCAAGTAAATTAAAGTGTTCATTGTAAAGTCACAACAATATTTTTTAATACATTTCTTTTAAAAATGTAACTCAACGAAAGCTTCTGGGATGTTTGCCGAAAATACTTTAAAATTTTCTGAGAAAACGACAAAAAAAATTTCTCTTTATCCACACTTTTCACAAGAGAAAGTTATCTCTAGCAAGAGGCTCTTTGGGCATACGTGCAGCTACAATTGTGTACATCTCCAACATGTGTATTTGGGCAGGTACAGGCAGATTTAGCCTTGGGCAAGACACATTCACATCAGAAGGCCCTGAGAATGCACAGAGCATTGGGTTATGCTGCAGAGTAAGAATTACGATTCAAGACCAAGTTCAGAGCAAGAATTACCCACAGTCTCTGTGGGTAAATTCACACCAAGGGTTTTTGGTGGCACTTTTGCTGATAAACCTTATCAGGGCCGTGTTTACCTTAGAAACTTTCTGCAGGACACAGAAACATGGAATACGCACCACCGCATCAACCCGACCATGGCACCGAGTCTTTCTTGAAACACCTCCTTAACTGAGCAGCAGTTTTCATTCCTGTTGCTTCCACTCTTTATCCATGTTTGATATGAGAATTTGAAATCTAGAACCTCCTTTAAACATAGTGGGTAAATGCTATTTATTAAAAGATCTTGCTACTAAGAAAGCTCAAGTTCCCTGTTACTACTAGTAGTAGTTCTGAGGACAGTAGCCAGCCAGCCAGGCCCAAACAGGGAAATTTAGCAATCTAGCAATTTTAAGATGCTTTAATTCATACAGGGCCCATTTTCCACGGTGGATGAAAGGTCTGAGGTGAACCTGATTTTGTATTTGAATGGGGACAGCTACCTTCCTGTCTCTGAGCAGATGGGACTCAGAAAAGAGGAAGTGGAATGGTTTCAGGAATGGAAAAAAATATCAAGCAGGTATGTTCAATACAGAGATAGGAAAAGGGGAAATGGCTTCCACCTGACAGATATTATGTTTAAGCTGGGTATCAGGAAGAAATTATTTACAGAGAGGGTGGAGAGGCCCTGGCACAGGTTGCCCAGAGAAGCTGTGGCTGCCCCACCCCTGGAAGTGTTCCAAGCCAGGCTGGATGGGGCCTGGAGTAGCCTGGTCTAGTGGAAGGTGTCCCTGCCCATGGCAGGGAATGGGGCTGGATGAGCTTTAAGGTCCCTTCCAGCCCTACCCATTCTGGGATTCCTTCCGCAAGGCTTCTGTGAATTCCAGTTCATAGAGGAAGGATGGCCATGGGGAGAAATGCTTTCTCATTCCACAAACACGGTCCCAGGGGGCGGGGGGTAGCCTGGTCTAGTGGAAGGTGTCCCTGCCCATGGCAGGGAATGGGGCTGGATGAGCTTTAAGGTCCCTTCCAGCCCTACCCATTCTGGGATTCCTTCCGCAAGGCTTCTGTGAATTCCAGTTCATAGAGGAAGGATGGCCATGGGGAGAAATGCTTTCTCATTCCACAAACACGGTCCCAGAACCACTTCTCCATGCACTTCTGACTCTTAGCAAAGCATCAGATCATGTACATAACTTTCACTGGCATCCTTTGCTGTCACATGAATTATTCTTGCAGCTGAAGAATTAAGAGACTTTTTAGTTAAAAAGATGAACACATTGTCATAATTGGAGATTAAAAAAGAAAATATTAAAAGCACTCTGTGATCTCCCAATATGACAGAAGAATGAGAGAATACTTTTCATACAAGATCTCTCCATACCAGTTCATTATTAGAAGCTGTTCTTTTTTGATTCCAGTCTCAGTGAACTTTCTAATTCAATTTTTGCATTACCCTCCCCACACTCTGAAGAAAGAATTTATGATTCCTATTTTCTAGCTGTGAGAAAGGAGAATGCCCCCAAAAGACATTCAGATCAGATTTTGGATAGGATCTTTAAGAAGTGCTCAGCTTTGAAATTTAGATATATGGGCATCTTTGAAAATGTTTCTGGGCCATCTGTGCACATTTATGGTGACTCTATATCATAAAAAACCCCCCAACTTGGCTTGAAGTGAATTGACTACCATTGTGAAGAAAATCTTTAGCAGAACAAGGCAAAGAAAACAGTCTCCCAAGTCCACAACAAGTTCTTTCCTGACATTGTATTTGTCAAAGAAGCAGAACATTTAAAAACCTTTGTGTATATGTATCTCTGTGCCTGTGTTTGTCTATGTCAGCAATACTGATTTATAAAATCCTCTTTAGAAAATACTAAATCAAAAACATTTCTACCATACTTTATAGATGTGACAGATTGCCCAAAGAAATAATCAGACCCAGTGAGATCCAAAACATATATTTTAAAATAGTTTTAATAGTTTTTTGTTCCTTTTTTTTTTTAAGTTAGTTAGTTTGTTTCCTCCAGATTTTAATACAGCCTGGAGATGTGGCAGCTTCTTGCATTTGTGCAATTTAAAGACTCAGAAATTTCTGGGATTAGCGGGACACTCCCAGCTAGGTCAGAGCATCTTATTATGTGTCAAAGTCTGGAGCAGCGAGGAGCAGTAATTGCTGAGACTTGGCTGCATCCTGTCTACGCTCTGGGCAGTTCAGGGTGTGTGTACGTGTATTTGTTTTATGCATATCTGTCATAACTTGCTTTAGGGATTCAACCAACCATTTGTCTGCAACCTGGCTCAGTAAAAACTAAGTCAGAGGAAGGAGGGGGCCCAGGGGAAAAAAGGTAAGACCCTACAGAAGCTTGAAAAATATAAACACTAGAAGGGAAAGAAATTACTTAGAGGGTTTACCCTGTGGAGTAATAGGTTTAAATTAATCTGGGAAAAACTGATGAGAAATAAGGAAAGTATTCCTGTCACTAAAATGACATTTACAAACTGCTCTGGACAAAAGTATTACTAAATGTACAGTATGAAGCCAGTTTAAATAGATTGCCTTATTTTCTTATACAGCCTTTATTGTAATTATGGAGACCCACATTGAAACGAAGAGATTCAAGACCTCTTTCTTTCTCACAGTCAAACTACTGTCCTGCAGTTGTGCAATTGCTACATCATCCAGCTTTGCTTCATCATCCAGCCTTCACACATGGCATATTTGCCTGTCAATCCATCTACAGAAAACACTGGCCAGTATCCATCTCTCACCTCGCACAAAAAAGGCACTGTGGTCTAAATGTTTTCAAACATGCATGAGACATGGAGTAAGTGCCTTGCATGATTCCTCTTCTGCTTGCTCCAGGGTTTTGTAACCCATCTATCTGTCCCTTTTCAGCTGGGCAGCTGTGCTGTTATGGCTGTTGTTGTCCCTTTGTCAGTCCCTCTACAGTGATGGTCTCGGGGGACGAGCAGAAAGCATGTCTGTCCTATTTCACGAATACATACCCCTGGATGTGTTTATGACCAGGGTGGTCTACCCCTCTGTTCTTTACCCTATGCAATAGCAAATAAACCAAGAGTTTCTGTGAAGTTTGATGAACAACAGAGCAGGCACAGCAGCTCAGCCAACTGGCCTCATATCTTGTCTCAGCCAGCAGTCACACTGGATGCCAGAAGGAAAAAGTAAAATAGCTCAAAGCAGTTGACACTTCCTCAGAATACCCTCCCACGTCTCCAGCAGTTTGTGGTGCAGAGGTTTCCTGAGCCACAAACAGTGGGGAATGCAGGAGCTCACAGCTTGTCCTGCAGAGACTGCCAGCAGAAGTGACAGTGATGCACCACAGCTCCCCAGGCACCCTGGTGGAAGTGAGCACTGTGTGAAGGCAGGAAGAAAAAACAGATGTCTTTCCCTACAGCATGCAAAATACATAAAATTTGGGGAAGTAGATGATGGGAAAAAAATATGGGAAATGGTTGAGCCTATTTGCATCTCTTAGTTCTACCATGAGATGTGTAAAATTTTTTACATATTCATACCTACAGTAATTGATTTATTTTTTAGCCATTCTGGATTTCATGCTGTCTTTTCTGCACCTTCACACAGAAGAGCTGTTGTACTCACACACATATTTTAATCAAATAAAGGTCACACTTCATTCTTCCTGCCTAAACAGTGCTTTATCTGCATCATGTTTTACCTCTATTTCACAGTGTCACAGAACAGTAAGAAATTTTTTTGTCCTTAGCAAATAAAACAATGAAAACTAGACCAAAGGCAAGTGAAGGATCAGTCAGTGAATTACAAAGTGGAACCTTGCATAAGTTCATCTACTTCAGTTATAGAAACTTGTCTCCAGATGGAATATCCATGGAAAATTTCAAATCTGGTCGACACCCTGGCTGCCTGAATGGTCCAGGACTAAACTCTAACTCAGGAGGTATGGGGAGAAAGGTGTTTGATGTCCTACGTTTCACTTGCTAAGTGTCTATATTGAAACAGAAAAAGTCAACATCTGGAGTAAAACTCTTGTAAATTAATGGAAATATCTGAGAAATGATGCTAGTATCTTTCTAACACAGGTTTATGTTTCTGTTACATTAGTAGACTGTGCCTGAACTCCTAAGATCAGCCAGCCACGTCTATAAAATGCAGAAGAGACTCTATTACATGTTTTAGTGATTAAAACTTAATAGTTTTAATTGAGCGTGAAGGTAAGTATTGTTGAGGAAGAGAACTAGATATGCTCCTACAGATACGATTGATGGGGAAGAAACTGCCCCAACTGAAACTGAGAACCCTTGAGATCAAGCCAAAACTGAGACAGATCTGTCCTGATTTGGGGGTGAATAGTTTTCAGGACATGGCTGAGGTGGCTGCTAAGCATGGGGCAAAAGTTTTAGTGAGATGAGCAGCAGAAAGGATGACACTTCAGTCTAGGATGCAGAGTCAGATTTAATATTAACTTTACCTCTCTTCACAACTTTGCTCAAAACATTTTAATATATCTGTTTCAGAAATGAGAAAAAGAAAAAGCCAAACCCTATTGCTTGTTTCTGTGTCCAGTAGCTTTTTTGGGAGGGCACATTCAATCTCCAGTCATCCCGGGTCATTTCCTAGGAACTTTACACTAGATCCAGATGGTGGATTTTGGGAGGGAAAGGGGAATGTCTCTTTATTCCTCAAGAACACATTGGCTTCTATTGCCCAATAAGCAAAACAATACCTAGCAGGATCTTAGCTGTCCCAACAAGCTGTTGTAGGAACCTGGATGCACACAAACCTTTGCTGCATGGCTCACCTTGATCCAACACTTTAGGATGACAATGTCTGAATGGCCAAACATCATCTGGTTGACCAGTTGGACTCTATTTCTTAGCCAAGCCAAGCTCACTTCCAGTCAATGACTCTAAGTGTCTTTTCATGGTCTTTAAACTCAGGGCCATATGTCATGATACAACAATGGCTGTATCAGCCCCACTCCCTAAAAGCTTGTTGTTTTCTTTAATTCCTTCTCTGAAAGAAAAGTTAAGGAATTAGGGAACATCATGATGAAACAGTGTGATTTTCTTATCTGTTGTCTAGACTGGAAGTTAAGACCTAAAGCTGCATTTATTATCTATCCAGTCCTCTTGCTTTAGGAGCTGGATGTGTCACTGCTATGAAATGTGTTTTCTTTCCATATAATCATTTATCCAGATATAGACAATAAAAAGGCAACAGTATCAAAGCCTTTGATATGATAGGCAAAGTATTATCAGCTTTTTTCCCCTAATCTTCTATATATGATGGTGAACCTAATGACGAGCAGATAATTTATTGATGCCTCCTTCATATCCAGGGGGATAAGGAAGAAATTTTGCTATTAAAGAATAAAGTGAAATTCCCCACCTCTCCTGCATTATACACGTCCTAGATTATTCAGAGTTCTTTAAATCAGAACACAGATATAAAATAGTGGGTGCTTCATCGTGAGCATTAAACAATTCTGTCTGCACTGAATAATTTCTTACACTGCAATGATTAAACTCTCAAAGACCTGCCCAAGCAAGCTTTGAACTTAACTAGTAGAAAACTTGAGAGGAATTCTCTTGAGGGGCAATCATTTGTTGGTCTCTTTGGAAGTCACACAGGAATTAGAAGGGGATATATTGGGAGCACTGCTTAGAATAGGAAATAACCACATGGTGTGAATGGGCAGCCTATTTCTGAGGCACAGCCATGTCCTGGGAATGGGGAGATAGAAGACAAGCAAGCAATACTCTAAAATACGGATTTCATTCTATCATTCCAGCCATGGTGACATCTAACATTGATGGTTTTCTTGTACTTCAGTACTCTGAACGAGTTTGCAAAGAGTTCTGTAGAGCTAGAAGTTTATTTATTTTTTTTTATTTCTTTGCAGCCCAAAAAAGGAGTCAGTGCAAAACAGATCAGTACTTTTGGGAAATGCCTCACTTATAAATTCTATCTTAACAGTGATACCACTTTTTCAGTTCAAGTGACACGAAACATTGACACAGCACAATGAAGTCTTTTAAGACTTATTCCACACTTCAGCAAGTAACCAAGGCCAAGTACCATGCATCCAACTGGTAATTTTTTGCTTCTGTGCGTGTTAAAATACCCGATATGCCCCTGGCACAGGCAAGGCAGGTTTGATAGCATCCGCAGGAAGGAGGCCTCTTGTTTTTTCATGCGTAATTTATCACCACAGGTATTTTTGCCTACCTATGTGTCCTCTGCTTAAACTCATGGCAGCACGTACATCTGCAGCTGGACGTGCTGTTGCTGTAGCAATCATGCTCCACCCTTCAGCTCACTGGCAGATCCTGAAACAGGATGTCAGCATGAGTTGCCTCTCTGCAGAACTACTGTCTATCAGAAACAAACAGTCTTGAGACACCCTGTGGGGCACTTTTTGAGAGGAACAGGGGTAATTACTTAGGATATTTAAGTATAACATTAAATATTTACTCCTCCTGAGAAAACATTTAAAGTGGCAGTACTTTATACGATTCCTGCAAATGCAAACTCACAAGCTTGGCCAGGACATTTATCTCTTATTCTTCGTAGAAGTAAAATTCCACCTCTTATTTCATATATATCTGCATTTTTGAAGTTTATTGCTTCTCACTAGCCACGTTACCGAATTACAGTTTTTGTGCACCAAAAGAGAACAGCCTTCTTTTCATCCCAATCTTGAACCTGTTTGACAAACCTCTGTGAGCTTTTGGGGGAGTTTTGCTTCTGGATCTGCATGACAAGCTTTTCATTCTCTTTGCTTTAGATATAGGCACACATACCCTGTAATTACGGCTGTGCAGCTGATTTTCCCTTCCCTCACTGCTTTTCCCTTACCTTATCATGAAAAGTCGTGTGATGGAGTCATAATGATTGCTGCAAAAGAGTTGTGATGCATTTGAAACACAACTTGTGGCTCCAAGTACATGTGCATGTGCACACACCCCTTTGCTCCAGACATAACTCACTGTTCTTTACAAGCCTAACCAAATGTCACTGCACCCTTTTCCCGCACACTCCAAGTACTTCCAGTTTGACGTGTTATCTATATACAGCTTCAGTTGTGAACAACAATCCCCCACCTTGTATTACAGACTTTAATAACTGGTTACTGTTGTGACAGGGCATGTGACTAGGAAGAATGTCATAACATGCCTATTATGTACCTTCCTCCACCTAGGAAGATTTTCCTCCGTCTATTTTTTTGGTGACTTGGCCTGTGTGGGAAGATTCAGGGAGTGTTGAGACATGGAAAGTTAAATCTCCAATTATCCAGAGGTCGTGACAGTCAGCCAAATTCTGTGCTTCCCTTTCCACCTCTACACCCACTGCACTGTCCTGCTGCTGACCCTGAAATGGAAAGACCACCCTCCTTTGAAATGAAATCAAATCCTCACAACTTGCTCATCCTTGAGCCTCTCCCAAATGCTCGTGCTGCCAAACATGCCTAATTCCTGCAGTAGTTTCATAACCTGGTGGGCTCCTACTCTCTTGCGACCTGAGCTGAGGTCATTGCATTCATTTCTATTTACGAAGTTGTCCTGTGATTAAATCTGTGTTATCCCAGAGGCAAATGTGTGTCTGAGTTTTTCCCACTGTGTGTGCGCTGCCCTCCTCACACAGATGAGGTTTTTCTGGCAGCCTTCTGTCATGTCGTTATGCTTTGAATAATTATTTTTTTAAAAACTTCTCTGGTCCAAAATTCACTTTTTTCCATTCTCTCATGCTTTCCCCCTCTCTCCTTTTTGACTCCATCTCCATCCTCAACCCCTCCATTTTATCTCTGTGTTATTCTTGGACTGTCTAGGTGCCGGTTGGGAGCTAAGTTAATTTAGGTACTTGTCTGCTTGCCTGTCAGGTTCTATCAAGAGTAAAAAGAATGGCAAGTTAATAAACCCAAAATTATGTCAGGCATGAAGCAGACTCTTATCCCATGCTGTTTATCTGGCAGCAGGTGCAAAAAAGACCAATAAAAGAGAAGAAATACAGCCTTTCACGCGCATGCTCAGACACACACGTGCACATGCTCTGAAAAGAGGGTGAATGGCTGCGTGTTTCTGTCCGGTGGCCAGCACAGAATTAGCTGGTGGTCTCAGGCCAGACTTTATGGGGCAGGTGTCCACATTACAGAAACCACAAGCACCATTCACAGGTTTCTTGGCAGCTGCAGCACAAGGACTGACGCGCACTCTCAGTGCTTCAGGCGAGTCACTCAGTAGGAATTCAGGAATGGAAGTGGGGAGGAGAAGAGGGCGAGTTTGTTGTGCTGCTGGTCGGTCACCATTAATAAAACACGTGGCCTCCATACACAACAGCCTGGTTTTGCTAGGAAAATGGGAACCATGGAGGTGGCCTGGTCCTTTGGAGAGTGTGTTGTGGGCTCACGAAATTTGGAACAATCACTATTGCACTAGAGAGAAAAGTGTCAAACAACACTCCACAATTCTGGCTTCTGGCATCATGGGGATTTTCTTCAGCTTCCCTACTAAAGATAAGCTTTGTCAACATATTTTAGATAGTTCAGAATGATACATATCAGGATCAATAGTAAAAATGATGCTCTAGGATGGCAAAGTTTAGGAATAAAATGGATTTGGAGGTGTCTAGAAATCTACTCGGATTCTGATGCAAAAAAGAATCATCTAAATGGGAGGAAAAGAAATCCTCCCTTATTTTCCTCTTGTTTTTTTTTTTAACTGAGCTTCTCACCTGTAATTTCCCTTTCTCTTCACCATGAGAAGCGTAATGTCCTGCCTCCCAGGCTTCAGGGCATGGTGTTTCTCAGCCTTAAGGAAGAACCTCCTTCCCTAAGCAGATGTATTATCAGTTTCTCTTTACTCATACTTTCCTTCTCTACTTTTGCTCCTGGAAAAGAATGGCAAACTGCATCTTTCCTTATAGCTTTAGACAAAGTGCCCACCATGATCTTGAATGAGAGACCAAGGAAAAAGCTGTGACTACAGGCAACCGAAAAAGCTGTGACTACAGGCAACCAAAAAAGCAATGTACTTTTTGTTTCTGAGTTCTTTTCCCCTACCAAGGTCTTCCTATTTATGTGGAGTTATCCTAGGCAACAGACTGACAAAATCAGAGCCTTGCAAGTAAGTGAGAACATCTTAGTGATATCACTGCCAGTGCATCCAGCTTTTCAGGACTAAACTTCTGAACTGCATCAACAATCCAGATTTCCAGTGGACTTTATGAATGCAAGATCAGCATTTAACTGCTGGGTAGTTACTGAAAAATTAAAGCATTAGTTTGTGAAAAGACTTCAAAGGTTTGGCATCAGTACTGGGTGGTAAAACACACATAATTAATTCATAGATCACAGCATGCCTTTCAGCAGCATTGAATATTATGTTTGATTATGTATTTTATCTGTGTTTATGTGTATTCATAACTATATAAATCAGACTTGTATAATTATGTATAATTACATACTTTTGTTTACATTTGTTACTGGGAGTTTCCCATAACCACTGCTGCACTTTTGAAGTCACACATGAGCTGATAAGGACATAAAAGTTTCAATGTCATCTGGAAGTTTATATAGAATACCTTTCATTTAGACACTGGAGGGACCTGCTGAAAACATTGCCATTGTAGTTAGTGTGCAGAGGACAATTTCATTCAAACCATGAAGAAAATG
The DNA here is from genome assembly GCF_000691975.1 of Corvus brachyrhynchos. Taxonomy (NCBI): domain Eukaryota; kingdom Metazoa; phylum Chordata; class Aves; order Passeriformes; family Corvidae; genus Corvus; species Corvus brachyrhynchos. Next base: position 66,557 of record NW_008237265.1, read on the forward strand.
TACATTTGGTGTTTATAGATATTAAGCTCCTATTTATTTTTAATATTCTAATTAATACTTAAAACGTGACAGATGACTGATAATGGCCCAACGGTAAACAACAATCTAAAGAATTATTTTCTTTTTTTCAAGGTTGTCCTTCTGTTTATATTTGTTTTAACTTCTTTTCAGCTGACGTCCTTAACCTTATTGATTTTTCTTTCTGTTCCTCAGTAACATCCTATGTGGTCATGCTGATCTTGCTTTTACCCACACCATGGCTTAAAAGTGAAGAAATGGTGTACTTAAAATCCTGATTCCAAGTATTGCTGCTCTACAAGTTTTGAGCACTTAATTAATACCACCTGTCTTGGAAAATAGGCGTTTGATAAGGTGACAAAGTTTGCTCTGAAGGCAAAAGTGATGGAGCAACTACAGTGAAGGCTGTCTTACCTCAAGAATACAAACCAGCCTGGTTTTCTAAGGAAACAGACTTCTTTACCCATCATACCTGTTGGACCATCTGCATCTTTCTGACAACCTTTGGACCCATGGGCTGAACCCATCAAGGAAACCTGACAAAGGGATAATGGTCTCATTTTGGACATAGTGGAACAGTAAGCTGTTATTACTTGGGAAAAAAATTGATATTTTGGGGACAGATGGAAGGAAGACACCCTGACAGAGCCCTGAAGGGAGGACTCAACCTTCATTCATTGCCTCTGCTGAACATAATAAATGAGAAGTAGCAGTGAGTCCAATGACCAGGAAGGCCAGAGTAAGGCACTCTCACTGTGCCCATCTCCTGCTGAGATAGCAAGGCTCCCAAAAACATGTAGGAGGTGAAAAGGGCTGAAGATGACATGGGAGCAGGTGTTTTGGGCAAGGTGGAACAAGTTACTGTCACTTTTGGGAAAGTTCTTCAGGGCAGTGGGGAAGATTCCTATAGTGTGAGCCTATAGGACAAACCAGGTACGTATTAATAAGAATCCAGGCTTCATTAGTCCTACTGCTCATAGACCACCTTCTGTTTCCAGGCTGCTGCACCCCAGTTCATCATGACACCATGGTGGGTGATTTGCTTTATGTAACTTAATGACAATAGTGGCAGCAGTGGGACTGTTCACTGCTTACAGGCTTGCTGCAGAGCAGTGCTGGAGTGACTGCTGGAGTGCACAAGTGACAGCAACAAAGAGCTGCGATGTGTCCCACAGATAAAAGACATCAATTCAACATGTGCAAACAAGCCTAGTGTCTCTTGCATTAAATTCCACTCTTATTCAACATATCGTTTACAGCACCAGACCTCATCCCTGTGGAGCAATTTCTTTCCCACTTGGTCTGCTTCTGATTAGTGTAAGAGAATGACGTATAGAAATGACACTGCAATAAAGATGATGGATAGTCAGTGAAGCAGCTGCAGATTAGGAGAAAAGGAAGCTGACTAATGAAGGTTGGCTTAGCAAAAACCAAAAAAAACAAAACCCACAAACAACAGTACAAGGTTCTAACTGTGCCTGCAAAAGCCACTTGAAATTCTCCTACTGGTATTCTTATTGGCATGCCACTCAGAGCATGTAGAACAGTAATTTCCCAGTGGAAACAAACTATTCAAAATCATGTTAGGGGACTAAATGTCTTTTAGATCTGGCTCTTAGTTCAAGGACTTACCCTGAAATCCCTTCTCCTCTGAAACTCATACTTCACAGGGAATAGGAAAAAAAGATGAAACAGCTTTGAAAAACCCAAACAACATTCTCTTTAGATAAAGATGTTGGACTAGGGTGTTAGTAAGTCTGTGGCTTCCTTAAGCTCATACATGGATTTTACAGACCAGGCTGAGTCAGTCTAGCGTGGGATGACTGGATGACCTTATATCCTTAATCAGATTTTGAGTGAATAGTTATTTTCCTTCTGTTTGCACCTGAGGAAAAGCTTACAAGTATTTGCACCGCCTTCTAAGCAAACAAAATGAATTGAGCAACAGCAGCCTGGAATACTTCACTGTGCTCCTGATTCTGCAGGGACCTTTCCCACTTTTGCTGTGTTTCACTGAGAGGTAGCCTTTCACTTCAGAAGGTGGTTCAACATGCCATTTTGGAAATGGGGGAGTGGAGTAGAAGAGAGGATGAGATGAGGGAGGGAGGGGGGCCACAGAAATTTTTAGTTAATGAGTCAAGTAGCTCAGCTGTCCAAAAATTTCCCAGAAGACGTTCACTTCTTATGTCTGTGTGAGCTCCTACAGAAAGGAATGGAATGTGCCATAGTTTTCCATAAAATCCTCCAAAGAGAGGATTGATCCACTGCTCTATGCTGTGTTTATCCTCTGGCTACAGTAAACTACACCAGTTCAAGGCCATAGCCTGTTTGTTGAGTTTATTGAATCTGACATACATTCTCATAAAAGAATTTGATATTGTGTTTCTCTGCAGCAGAACTGAAGATGATGGTAGCTCAGCCCAGTTTTTAATCCTTTTCAATGTACTGAAGTAATACAAGATCAATTTCAATCTGCAATCCCTGGATGTATTAAAGAAGCAATTTTGTCTGACCACGCAAAGCAAAGAACCACACACCACACACAAAGGGAGGACGCACCACAGGGATAGGAGGTGTCAAATTATTTTAAATAAATCTATTTGAATAAAGCAGTTTAGTGCTTGGTAAAGAAGCTGGTTTGATGACCCAGTGATGGACATATGATTGACAGGGCAATCAGTCAGGCATTAATTTTTCAACTGCATCATGAGGGATGCTGCCGGGCAATTTGTTTCCCCTGTGAGCTGTGAATCTTCCTCCAATGGAAAGATTGTAGCTGTCATCCATTTGTTCCTGCACTTTTTCTTCAGATTTCTTAACACAATCTTTTATGCTAATGATATTAATGCTAAAGAAAAAAATTCTCTTGAAGTTGGCTGTGGCAACATTTACTTCAGCTAGTTTACTGGATTGTCATCATAGACTGCTGCTTTTAAGTCATTAGTTTAGCTGAACTTAATTAAAATATGTTAATTTAAGTCCCTTCTGTTCAACTAGTTGACTCCTAGTCCCACAGCTGTAACAAATTTTGACACTTTAGTGTAGTTTTGTGTAGTTTACAAATTTTCTGTAATTTCTTATTATGCAGTCTAAATAGTTGAGGCATGGCTTAAAGGTTGTAGTGGTTTCTCTGTTATGATTTTAAAATCAAAACCAGTGCCAGCCAATGTGTCATCTATCTCAGCACATGTAACCAGTCCCCAAAGCACACAGATATTTACACTGTAGCACACATGAACAGTGTTACAACAGCCCTTGAATAGCACCACATCAGCTGGGAACAACTCACTATTTCTGGAGCAGTGCGTATGCCCCATTGAAATAAAAATATATTTATAAATAAGACACAGATTTTTCAGTTTCAGGATTCCCAAGAGCTGTTACAGAGCAGCTGAGGGTGAAAAAAAGTCAACCATTTCATCAAGGATAAGTCCAAAATCCTTTGAATGATTCTGTACATCATTAATGAGGAATTTTAATGAGTAACTTTTTGGTAGCCAAAACATCACTGACATTCCTGGAAATTCACCTCATGATGAATTTCTGACCAAAATTTGCCGTCATCATTACTGGTTTTGCTCAGATGCAGAAGTGGTCAAAAGTGAGAAAAGCAGCCTACAGTAACCTCTAATTTAAAAATAATGTTTTCACTACCCAGACACTAAACATTCGTTTGTTTCATTCTCTTCCTACTTGGTTGTTGTAAAAGGTCCCTGGAGTGCGGGGGCTTTTCTTCTGTGTTTTGTTCTGGGAAAGTCTGAAGTAAAGGGAAAGTTTATCAAGGTGTCAGAAGTGTGAAACTGTATTGAAGATAAAGGTCAAGAGGCTGTTGACTTTACTGGACTCCAGGTTTTGTCCCATGATCTAAATCATACTCCTTTGAAGTGCTTCAAAGACCTTCTCTTTCCGTGATCGCATACCAGGTTCCCAATACAACTTCTTAATCTACTTTCTGAGAAGACAAAAGTAGATTTACAGATGCTCTCACAGCTGACTGGAGCAGAACAAGTGGGAGAATAAAGGTTGTTTAAAAGAACCACAATGTGGCTTTCTTTTCAGGAAGGTTTGTGCTTCATCCTTCCACCTCTGTCTTGCTGCTTAGTCCAGCCTATTTTTGAAAGTGGAGGGAAGAAGAAAGTTTGATGATTTTTCTGGAGCAGCTACGGCAGAATTTGATCCTCACCTCACAAGGAAGTTTATTCCCATAAACCATCCCACTCAATTCTGCAGAACAAGGAAGGCTGAAAGCCTTGAATAAACTGGAAAGTTGTTGAAACAAATGTTTCAATGGTTCTTAAGCTCTACCTTTGAATCTTTGTCAGGTCATTCATTATCATCATTTGCCCACCTAGGAGAATAGAATGAAACAGATCCCAGTGGCTCTGCTGAAATTATGTGAGCCTTAGTGGCACATAATGCCTCATTTTCCTTCGGGGAATATTGAGTGTATCACTGGATAAGCCGTGAGCATACACCATGATTTTGGAAAGCAGACAGGATTGCTCCAGATTCTCTCTGTACCATAATAACATTAACATTTGACACTGCACCTGCTGTAAAGATTAAATGCTGTTGAAAACAGGGGGCACTTATCTTAAAAAGCCACTAACCTCTCTGTAAGGAAAGTCAAGGGTGTCAGGACTAAGGCCACCAGCCTGAAGTTTTCAGAGAGGGATGGTGACATCGAGGTACTCAACCTACACCAATACCTAACTCATATCTGGTTTTTAAGGTGACAGGTACTTGACAGCTTTGAGGTCACACGAAACTGCTTAAGAACCTACCTGCCTGATAGTGTGGAAGCTGCTTTAGTAACTTAGGCAAATCCTATGCTTCACATTTTTCAAAACCTTGGCTAATGACTGTTGGCAGAAATGCTGTGCTTTCAGTAAGGGATGTGGAAAGGGTCATAATTTGGTCATCAACATTTGATGCATCCCAGAAGAGGATCTAAAAAGGTATCCTGCTAGGAGTGATGTGTTGTTGTTGGCTGTCCCCAGCTGTGATTGAAATGGATTCAGCATTTTAGGAGTGAGAATAAAAAAGTAAATTGTTAAGTCCCTTAGCTTTTTTTTTCACTTGGTTTTAAAAATTATGAACTACTGTGATTTTCAGTCTGAGAAGAGACTATTTTGTCTGTTTGATCACTTTGAATAATTGTCAGTGAGATTTCTTTCAGTGGGAAAAAGACCAGGGTAGATGTTTTATTTTGCATACTTAGATTTAAATAACATAAGGCACTTTTCTGTCTTTCTGAACTTAAGCTACTCTCCATCTAGATGTAATTTGTGGGCAGCAAAGCAGCCAACAATCTAAAATGGCAAAACATAATCCATTCTTCCCACACCTTCTAAAACCTGACCTTTCCCGAAGTTCTTTACCTTGCCTGTCTCTACAGTGCCATGTAAATAGCAGAAAGCCTTGTTTCCCTTTAGAGTCCCTTTTCCTTCTCTAATGTCTTTTTAATTTTAGTGTGCTATTAATACTTTACTGATGAAAGATGCCAAGTCAGGAGTGATGGACAGGCAGATCAGCTCTCTAGCAAGAACAAGTCAAGTTTTTGCATTCCAAGATAATTGTCTGAAATGATGGCCTGAATATATCCTCCTTATCTCACACTTTTCCACATAAATCCATGTACCCTGTCTGTCCCCTCAGAAGATATGCCCTGAAAGGGCCAGACAACTGTGTCACAGCTGTGTGTAGCCCTCAAATTACAGCCTTGCTGCATGCATCTCAAAAGGAGGGTTTGTCCCTGTAACCACCTCTTCTTTGAACCAGAGGTTTGGTAATCCTCTGATTTCTTCAATGGAAGCCATGCATGACAGTGGCTTGAAGGAAACTGCACCTATTCAGATGGAGCTAAGTCTGAGGTCACTAATTCATTTCACATGCACCAGACAAGGGAGCCTTCAGACAGACCACTGAGATTGCCAACAACATTCGAACAATCTAAGCAGGACCCCAAGTAAGGAGTAAGGGTGAAAAGCTCTACACAGATGTGGAAGCCTTCCTCTGCTGAATAGACCAGTTGGAAGTATGCTACAGGGTGGCTGAGACTGTGTGGACTGGTAAAATCACAGGGCTAAGGATTCAGCTGGGGCAAGAAATTGATTTTTCTCAATTATTTGAAGCTAATACAGAGTAGAAATCAGGTTCATAAATCCTTAGAAACTAGAAGAGTGTAAGAAGAGACAAGAGTCTGTGTTGGGGTGGCTTCAGGTCTAAAAGATGATCGTTCCTTTTTTTTTCAGAAGGATAAGAGTTCACTTACTTTTTGAAGTATCAAATTGACTGTTGTCTCTGCAGATTCACTTACCTTTGGCTGTGTAACTGAAAGGAGCCTGTAAAATGGGTTGCACTGTCTCTCCCATGTTGCCTTTCCTTCAGAGGGATGCTATAGCACTCCATGATATAGACTTCCATGTGAAATCACTTGGTGTAGACTCTGAGATGGACTGGAGAAGCAAACTGTTTATGTATAGGTGAAATTTTACAGTTTTACTACTTTTTAATGGCATAAATGCAGATAAATCTTGAAGGAATCCTTCTGGTTTTTTTTTTTTTTCATTTTCAGTGGAGAAGTGGGCTCAGTGGGACTACATGCACTACAGAAAACTGTATCTGAAAATTCAAACCAAACCAAGTTCAATTAAAACTTTGAGTGAGCTCTAGGTAGACAAATTACAATTAGAATGGTAACATCCCGGACTCTTTGATTAGAAGATGTTGTAAATTGTGGTCAGTGCTTGAAATATTACATTTTAATCAAGAGAAGGAACCAACTGGAAGCTTTGTTGTCTTAATAACATCCCTGGGCATTAAGGTTAGTGGTGAGTACCACAGTACTCTGTAGTTTGCTTAAAAGGTCAAATGATGACATGCACTTGGTTTGTTAGATCTGAAGAGATTCTGCAGTGAAGTGGATGCATAATAAACCACTTTGAAATCTTTGACTTGAGTCACAGAAGAAAAACAACTTCAGTGTGAATATTATACATGAAGACCTAGAAATAACTTTCCTTTCCCACCTCATCTGTCCACCCACAAGCCCCTCCTTCTAGTGGAGGAAAGGCAAGCAGATTTCCTTTTTTTTTTGTGCCAGTAGTTCATCTTGTTTTACTTGCATGACAGCAGATGTGTTGGGAAGACAGTAGCCTTGAGGAGCAGAAACTGTGACTGTCTGTGTCCAAGATGCAGAGACATTCTCACAGCTTTTCAGCGTGGGGCTTCTTTTTAATCCAGGGATGTGCACTGCGTTATTTGGGAGTCGGGAGACTTCACATGAGGGCAGGCAACGCTGCTGGGATGCATTTGGAGATTGGATTCTTCCTTTGTCACCTTGTGTACAAGGTGCAGGAAAGTCACCAACCAACTATATCACAGAGTGAGAGCTGGGTGGGATTATTGGGACTGTGCTGTCCAGGGCCAGGAGCTGGACTGCAGTGATCCTTGTGGGTCCCTTCTGACTCAGCATATTTATTCTATGATTCGAGGTGCTACAGAGGTTCTTGGGCAAGTGCAGCCCTATTTGCATGAGAGCCAGGGTCTAAAAGATCTTTAAGTCTCACTCTCCATCACTGAAACTTGTCCGATCTGAATTGTGCAAACAAAGGAGCTCTACTCTGCTCCCCTCCTCTGTGTGCAAATTCCCCCTGCTAACCTCCTCCACCACCCACTGTGTTTTCTGTGTCACCACTGAAATCAAGACACCCTCAAGACAGAAAAAAAACAGCAGGAAACACTAGATAGCTCACTGCCCATCTGTCTGCCTCTGCAGGTGTTCAATTTGCATCCCAAAGTCAGGCAAAAGAGGCCCAACAGTCCAAAGGATATTCTGGGAAAGGAGAGTCACAGCAAAAGACAGTGGGACACAGACTGAAAATGTGTTAGTGCATTGTCAGTGACACTTCTGAGCAGAAGGCAGTGGTGCAGTCCAGACATGTCCTCAAATCAAGAGAACATTCTCTGCTGAAGGCACAGCATGGCGAGAATAAATGCACAGAGCTCCAGCTCCTGTCAAGACAAGATAAGCTCTTCTGCAAGATTAGGATAACCCTTACTTAAAAGTGACACAAAAATGTTGTAGGTGATGTCACAGAATGTTAAGGAACAGAAGGTGGCCTAACACTCATCTAGTCCCAATTCTCTCTGCCACGGGCAAGGACACCTCCCACTAAACCTGGTTGCTCAAGGCCTTATCTAACCTGGCTTTGAACACTGCCAGGGATGGGGACATCCACAGCCTCCCTGTTCCAGTCCCTCACCAACCTCACAGTAAAGAATTTATTTCTAATACCTAACCCATATTTCTCCTCTTTCAACTTGCATCCATTACTCTTTGTTCTCTCACTGCAGTTCCTGATGAAGTGTCCCTCTTCAACCTCCCTGTAGGTCCCCTTCAGATACTGGAAGGCTGCTATGAAGTCCCCCTGGAGACTTCTCTTCTCCAGACTGAGGAGTCCCAGTTCTCTCAGCCTTTCCTCAACAGCAGAGCTACCCCATCCCTCTGGTCATCTTGGTGTCCCTCCTCTGGACAGGCTGCAGCAGCTCCATGTCCTTCCTGTGCTGCTGGAGGCAGCTCTGTCGGTGGGCTCCCAGCAGAGTGGGGCAGAGGGGCAGAATCACCCCCTCCCCTGCTGCCCACACTGGAGGCTCAGCCCAGGGCATGGTTGGTTTCTGGCCAGCTCATGGTGAGTTTTCCATTGACCATCACACCCAAGTCCTTCTCCCAGGGCTGCTCTCCATCACTCCTCTGCCCAGCCTGTTGGTGTGCTGGGGATTGCCGTGACCCAGGTGTAGGACCTGCAATTTCGCTTTGTTGAACTTCATGAGGTTCACACAGACCTACATCCCCTGCCTGTCCAGGTGCCTCTGGATCCATCCCTTCCCTCCAATGTGCCAACTGCACCACACAGCTTGGTGCCATCAGTGAATGTGCTGGGGGTGCTCTGATCCCATTGTCCATGTCACTGACAGCTGTGGAACAGTATCAGCCCCAGCACCAGCCCCTGAGGGACACCACTCATCACTGGTCGAGTTAACATCTCAAGTTACTGTCACTTCCAGTCTTTTCTGACTTTCCCATCTCTTTTCAGTAGCTTGCCTGTTTGAAGAATGCAAAGATATTAAAAAATCAGCTGCAAGTAATTTCTCCATAATAAAAACAAACAGAAATTCTGAAATTAATCCCAAGGCAGCAGCAGGCTATGAACTAAGATCTAGTTCAAAGCCGGAGCTCTATCTACTAATACAGTCAGTTCAGCCAAAATAAATCTTTATTTTCACCAGATGCTACATGTGGCTTCAGTATTCCCACACATCTGCATTAGAATGTTCAGAGAGAAGATAAGTCCTTTCTTGGACAATGTCAATGTAACTTTTGTGAACTGGTCTTATGATGATCCTTGATTTTCCAGTCTTTTACACAATCCTCTGGCCTTTCAGGGATTAGCACATTCAACAAAGGTGGGGTCTCCTCCCAGACAGACTTGACTGTTGTGCCCAAATGATTTCTGGTCACGATCCAGACAGGTTACACTGCGCCAGCTGACATACACAAGTGCAGTTGAGTGAAGCAACATGACAGAACTAAGACTAATCATTTTGGTGTGTTAGTCATTTTTTGAAGGGCTTAATGAATTGAGACTTCTAAATTGCTCTTTTCACAGAGAAAGAAAGTCTCTGATTTATTTGAAGGCTCAGTCCTCAGTGTTTTTTTCTCATTATAATCTTAAATTGAACTGAGAGCAATACTCTTCAGGCCACCACAGCTTAATTAATAAAAAATAGAGAAAGCCTGAAGGCATCCTTAATTGGCTTGGAACCTTAAAAAAATTAGTTCTCAGAGCACATTTTCTTTAAATCACCAGTTTCTTAAGAAAGAAATGTTGCTTTCAGGACAGCGGGAATGAGGAGAGAACCTGGGAAAAAAAAGTATTACTTTTTACATTAGTAAAAAGAGAGAGAGGGAGAGCTGGAATAGCATTCAGATGTATTGACTAAGAGTATCCAAGACTTACTGTTCATTTTGCTCTGCCCTTCTAGTCAAGGATCTTCCTTTCCAACATACTGTTGGTGTTTGGTGCTTCACCCCAGGTTTAAGTATGTTAGTACTTATCTGCCATAGGGTTATGAAAAAGAAGACAGTGATCTCTAATTTGATGTGGAAGGCAAGAAACAATGAAAAAAGATGAGTTGAGGTAAAAAAGATCTGACTGCCTCAAGGGGACCCGTCAGTACTGGAGATGCTGCACAGAATAAAGACACAGTGTTTGAATGATGTGATCTTTGTCACTAACTTTAATACTATAATTCTTTAATTCTGTGTATAGAGACAATCTTAAAAAAAAACCAAAACAACAACAACAAAAAAAACCAACCAACCCACAAAACCAGCAATTTTGACTGACAGCTTTAGCAGTGAATGAAAATCCCCAACCCTTCAGTGAGATGTGGTGACTGGAAAAAGTAAATATTAATGGAAAAGTTAGAATGAAGGACTTCAGGGAAAAGAGGCAGCTGTCATCTATCCAAAATGTCTGTTGAGTACTCTGAAAATGCAAGATTCCGAGTCCCCAAGCAAGACTTCCAAGCCTCTGGAATGGCCCAAGCCACATGAATGTTAGGGAAGTGTACAAAACCACTGCTTTCCTTTGGCCCATTCACCTAGAGTTGTTAGAGTTTCCTGCCTAGAGAAAAAGAATCCACTACAGGGAATTCAGGAAAAATAGCTGCCTGGAACCACTATAGCTTTTTTCCTAAAACTATAATGATGCCCAATTCACAAAAACCCAAAAATGATAATGAAAGTGTTTTAATCAACAGCAGGGGATTTCACTGGTTCCAACACTAGCCAACACAAAAATACTGCATTTATTAGAAAATCCTTCAGAAATAAAAATATGTCCCCAAAGCAACAACGAAATATAAATGAACATTTAATTCTTTCTCACTCATAAAATGTCATCTTTCTATGAATCACTCTTCCTGCCTCTGTTGTGTACTTGATATGAGGCCATGTCCTTAAAAACGTGGCTCAAGGAAAAGCTGGCACTAAAAAATGGGTAAGGACGAGGAGCAGGAAGACAGACTGCAAGAAACCAAAGTAACAAACCCTGCATTTTTACTGAACATGCTTATTTGCAAAGAGTTTTTCACATCAATTCAGTATTTAAGAAGACAGCGTGGGAGTGTTGGCCATGAAACTTGTTTGTAAATCACCATGGGCAAAGCGGTGAATGGTGACTCCGTTTTCCTAAACCTGTGTTGTCCTCTACGGCTCGTACATCTTTCATCGTCCCCTTATCCAATTCAGTGAAAACAGGGAGTGAAAGGGACCATCTATTGCAGGATCACAGAATGTGCTGAGCTGGAAGGGACCTGTGCTTTGAGACTGCCTTTTTCCAGGCTTCAGTTGGTAATTCTTATTCCCTCCTCCCCATCAGATGGACAGCTGGATACTCTATTCCCTGAACTATCCCATCATGCCTGGCCAAGCTTTCTTTCACTTTATTTAATTTCTATAATTTCCCATCTCCTCTACCATTCTCCCCTTCCTGATGGTGTGTCCTCCAGCTTGTGTTTCACACAGGCTAGAAACTGCTTTGGAAATACCCTTCCAGCCCTCTCCCACAAGGAGTTAAACATAACACTAAAAGGAAATTTAAATTTTTTTAAATTTAAAATTCCATGGCATTCTGTCTGCCATGAACTCGGCCAAAGTTCCCAAATGAAAAGTTTGTTCAGCAGATGAGAGGTAGCATTGGGATAGCTTTTGATTTCTTGCTGGGCAATGCATAAACTCGAGTTGAAATGGGAAGCTGCAAAAATGTGGCAGCAAAAACGCATCTCTGCAAAAATCATGCGTTCACTGAAGGGGAAATGAGGGGATCGCCAGGAGGTCCCAACAGCCTACTGATGCACTGTCAAACTTTTCACCCTTGCCATTCCACCACACCCTATTTTAAATCCCTGCTCAGATTATTTTTATTTTTTTCAAACAGCTCATGATTTTGTTGGGCCTACATCTCACAGAGGGTGTGTTGCCACTAAAAACACATAGCTAAACACAAGCGGGTAGGATTCAAAGGAACAAAGCAGATATATTTATTTATCATCTATTAAAAGGCTCTGAATACAGATTAATGTTCCTTACTCGATACATTTTTTTATTGTTTCACCTGCTATCCAGTGGGAATTGAAAAGGCTCTCCGGTCATCTAATCTGGCTGTAGCTGCTTGAAGTGCCTGAGGATTCTCTGAGGAAATACAAACTAAGAAACCACCCACAGTAATACTTCCCAGCTGCCCTCTGAAGGTCAAGGCTCTCTGTGAGGCTGCTCCAGGCTCTCCCAAATCACAAGAGCACTGCTTCCCGTGCCCCTAGTGACAACCACCCCTTCTTCTGGTGTTTGCCTGGTTGGATCAGAGACACAGGGTGGCACAGATGTGTCCTGCCATTCATGTAATGAGCCAGGAGCCTTATCCTGCGCTCTCCAAAAGTGCCCTTCAAAGTACTCATTATTTTTTTATACACAGGTATGTTTTTTGATGCTCGGATGGATCTTCTTGCCCTTCTCTGTGCTGACCATCTGGAGGCCAGAAGCAGCAAGCTCAGATATGGCTTTTTCACTCATTCTTGCAGGCACACGGGGCAATATTTACAGAATCCCAAGTGGTGTGCTTTGCTTGGAGTTTTCTGTTAATTATCCTCTGTTATGCTCTTACATCTTCCCTCCAGGCTCTCATTCTTTGTTTGTTTTCAAGTCTGTCTGTTATATGTAGTTAGATGATGATGGCTCCTCTATGGCTTCTTTCTTTTTCTAAGACTGTTACCAAACCTTTTTTTTGTAATTTCTGGGCCATCTCTCTGTTAGCAAAGCCTGTGCTGTACTATTCCTAAAGCCAAAGCTCCCAGAGTGGGATATACTGTATTTGGTAGAGGAATCCTGTTTTTCAGTATAATATTAAAGGGCTCTGCATGCAGCCATTATTTTTCTTCTGTGAGCTCAGTCTGTGCAGAAAAAAAGCCAGATTCATATTTCACTCCAAGGTGAAATATTTCCCACACCTAAACCAACCTGCAGACACATTGCCTTTGGGCACACATGAAGTCTGTATAGTATTTTTATCTCCTGGTTTCAAGTGCCAGTTGTCACCTAGTAGCTGACCTTGAGGTTGGCTGAACATTCTTGGCTTTGTCTGGAGAAGAATCATTCATGTCATGATCAGGCTTCCAATGGTGAAGAGTATTCCTTTAGTAGAATAAGGAAATTTCAGCCACTAAAATCATTAGACCCAATTCCACTGAGGTAGAATTGCATTTTGAATGCCATGCTAGCAAAGCCAGGATTTTTGTTAGAAGCAAGCAGTTTCCTTTTCCTTTTGCTCTGGGACTAAGGAGCCTTCTATGAGGTAAACAAGTTTTACAGAAAAAAAAATTAAAGCTATAACACAAAAACTAATGAAATGTCACTTCGGGGTTCAAGAGTTCTGTAACAACAGTCCTGCCCCACTGGGAAATTATAATTTTTAAAAAAATACAACAGAAAAGGAATCTCTTGTGAACTTTTGAACCTTTAAACCTCTTTTTTCAATAAAATATCTAAATTAACAGAGGAAAAAGAAAGTTTCTAAATAAAGTCTTCCCCTAGGACGGCATTTTTGTCCTGCCAAATTAAACTAACCAAAACTTTTGTTTCTCTAGCAATTTAGCTTCCCAAGAAAAATACACCTGCAGCTATCAGGAGCTTAGCTTGAGCATGCAGGCCTTCTGTTTCATGAACAACATTAGAGGGCACTTCTGCATTGTGAGAGGTTTCAGCAAAAGACCTTCCTGGCTGAAATGCACATGAATTCAGAGGCAACCTGAGATCTGTTCCAGCCTTACACGGGTTAATAACTTGTTCTGCAGGCAGCCTCTTTGATCCTTTCAAAGCTGATCCTGAAGTAAGGCACTGACCTGCTGTGAAGGAAGGTGGGACCTGGGGTTTGATAAGCAGGTCAGTGGTCTGGGAGGTTAGGCTGAGACGTGGGCTCCCATCCTGCTTCTCATCCCTGTGCCCCTGCACTGAAGAGATCTCACCCAGGACTTCACTGGTTTGGTGTCTTTCAGCATTTGGTGCTCTTACAGCTTCCTTTTACAAAGGCAGGTGATTAAGTTATAATCTCTGCTTGCACTGATAAAGAAACAAAAAAACCCATCAAAACCCCCTTTCCAATCTGGGCGATTATAGAGAAAAACTTGGACAGGAGATCTAAAAACTTAAAAATCAGAAGGTCATTGGAAGGGAGGGTGAGATCTCAACCTATGTTTATTTAATTATTTTTTAGTTGCCATAACTTTTAAACTAATTTTCTCATTTTGAGGGTGCTGACTCACGTTTTACTCAAGTTTCAGGTTAGCAATGCTGGCAAAAGGAAACAAAAATTATCAGTATAATTAAATACCTCTAGTTTACCTGAAAGCCTCTAAGCAGCCTTTTCAATATATGCTTTTGTTCAATGATGTGATCTTTTTGAAAGAGTCATACAAAATTATCAGCACACGCACAGAGGGCTCATTGAGTTAATTTTCCAATTCTTGAGTTTATTTACTATTCTTCAAGGCCTGGCCTATGGAACCAAGCTCGTGAACCCAAACTGCTGGGGAAACGCAGGTGTGATTTACTCGAAGTCTCTCTCCCCATTGGAAGGCTGGATTTCACAATATGCCTCAAGAGCACCCTTCAGTGTTTATTATTGTACAGACTAAATGGGCAAAGTCTGCTTGGTTTAGGCATCGAAATCCCATTTGCTCTGAACCTCCCCTTTCTCACTCATAATGCTGGGGAAAGGTTGTAGGAACTGTTTGAGTATTTCCTCCCAATCTCCCTGCTGAAGTTAGGAAGCGAACAAAGACAGAACATCAGCGGGCCATTGTGAAAACAGCAGTCATTCTTTTCTGGAGTGAATGACTGTGGCCCCTTCACGGTGAGCTCCACATTAAGGCCTGGAGTTCCAAGAATAAGCAATTTCTTACCAGCAGTTGGATATTATTCAAGCCATTCTTAACTCTCAGCCTTCTCTTTTAACACTACAGCTACACACAGAAATCACAGAATCACAGAATGGCCTGGGTTGGAAGGAACCTTAGAGATCACGTAGCTCCCTCAGGGACAACTTCCTCCAGAACAGATTGCTCCAAACCCTATCCAACATGGCCCTGAACACTTCCAGGGATGGGGCAGCCACAACTTCTTTGGGCAACCTGTGCCAGGGCCTCACCACCCTCACAGGCAACAATTTCTTCCTAATATCTGATTGGAATCTCTCTTCTTTTAGCTTAAAACTGTTCTCCGTTATCCTGTCACTATGTGTCCATGCACAAAGTCACTCAGACCAGGAGCCCACACAAATTCCCAATAGGATGTGTTTCCTTGTGTGCTGCCTCCTTTGCTGTGGGGGGCTGCATCCCTCCTTGCACCACTTGCACCACATCCACCACATAAACAGCGAGTGCAGCTTGGGGTGGGGGGCAGCCTTCTGAATCTGTGATATTTCCTGGGCAGGGGTTCAAGCTTCACTATGGCAATGGTGATTCAGACTTAAGATTTTTCCTGTCCTGGTCTTGAAGCAATCATTCCATATTTAGAAAAATTTGTGAGGCACAGTGAAGGAGAGGTATGAAATCTCCCTCAGAAACAGGTCAGCTCTGAAGATGTTGCTGTCTAACTGAGGCCTGCATTGACTCACAAGACAGAAGTCCTACAGAAGTCCGACACGAGCAGCAGTCCTGCAAAGGAATGGGGGTCAGTTTTGGCCAAGCACAGGAGAGAACAACAACCTTGTAGCCGTGCCATTAAAGCTGCCTGGCATAAGGCACGCAGCTCTGAGGGACCACGAACACTTCTGCATCTGTTCCTCTACTACC
>NW_008237265.1:82504-86492 GCF_000691975.1 Corvus brachyrhynchos
AACCTGCCTGTCCCTCGTCTTGGCAGCCATTCTCTCCAAGTTTCAACCATCTGATTCATGCAGAAAAAAGCCTCCTGATAGAAAACATACTGGCTGAACCACTTTGTTTTTCCTAGAGCAGTGCAAACAGTTACTGCAAGGGGAATTTTAGGAAGATTGTGCCTGGCAAGGAAAGCTTGCTAAATAAATACATGATGTTAATTATCCTTTGCGTATTTCAACTAAGCATTTCAAAGTGCTTTGCAAACCATTAATTAAGCTGCAATTCAGTACCATGTAGTAGTTAAATATTATCAACACTGTTTTCTGCAGGTGGGACACTATGACACAGAGGGTGAAATGACCTGGATGAAGTCTGTCAGCAGCAGACCTGAGCCCCAAACCTACTAATTTCAGCTCACCAGCTCCCTGCTCCATTAGACCTTTGTAACTGTGAAAAGATGTTGCTCTCTTGCAGGCAATGATGTGTTATCTGGTTTTGAGTCCTTCCTTTGACAAACCTCCCATCAGATGCTACATTAGTTCCTATATTCTTCCACCATCTTAGCCAGCCTTCTTCCTTTGTTTAACCACCTGAAGCCTGTTCTCAGTGGAAACTCTAAATGAATGAAAGAAGAACAACAGGAAAAGTTAGGAATGAAGCATTCAGCTTTGAGTGTTCATTTGTCAGAGGGACATTTACAGATAAGACAAGTCCAAGTGCAAATGCTGGGGAGCTACTTGTGCATTCAGCCATCCCTCTTTTCTCCTGTTGGTTTGTACCATTTTGGACTGTACGGGTATTTTGATCAACAGAGATAGGCAATATGGCAAATGGACAGATGTGGGGAGCCACTAGGTGGGGCTCCAGGAGGAAGAAGACAGCTGTGGGATCACAGGAAATCTGTCAGGATCAAGCTGAGTTGCGTGTTTAGTATCCTAGCCTGTGTGGGATCTTTATTGGAAAAGATCAACCATAATAGCAGCATGCAGCACCTGTGCTCTCACCACGGGAAGGGAAGGAAGCGTGCCTTCCAAGCCAAAACGCACAGTATTTTACCAGGAAAAAAAAACATTGTATCCCTTCAATTGTAAACTCTGGGTGAATGTGCTTATACATTTAGAGCGTGAGGCAGATGGTAGCAAACCACATGCTTGTGGATTATCCCACTTTTTCCACATTTGCATTCTCAAAACCACTTTTGGTGCCCGTGGTTTAACCTCTGTTTCCCTTACTTCTGTTTATGAGTCGAATGGTCACATGTCATCATGTTGAGTGGGAAAGTGTGTTCAGGGGATAAGGAGGTAGAAGTGGTTCCATATGGTGAAAGAAGAGACTATGCCAAAGTATTAAAAAAATATAGAAAGAGGGAAAAGCAAGAGTAAAATCTTCTGAGGAGATCAGGAATCTAAAATGCTTGTGACATCCTAGGAAGAAAACAGTTGTCTGCACCTGAAAGGGAAATGTATGATTTGAAATGTTGATAAATTTCAGTGTTTGGAGAGGGGTGAAGGTTAAACAGATTTACCTTTCTCTGCTCTAGGCCTGGTTCGGGCTGAAGGCTGAAAGATTCCAGTCAGAGGACAGGAGGCCACTGAGGCACCGTGAAACTACCAGCTTCAGTTCTTCCAATTTTAATCTGTTGATCAGAATGAAAAAAAAAAAACAACAAAAACACACATCCAAAAATCAGCTCTGTTCACAATAGTATTATGAAATTGAGGCATGGTATTTAGTACATGCTTCTGGTTTCTTGAGACGATTCTTCTAGCAAAGTCAGTCTTTATGCTTCAGGGAAAGGCAAACAAAACACAAGATACGCCCTCTATTGAGAGTGTGGCAAGGGTCAAAATTATTATAATAGTGGATACTAAATGAAATACCACCAAACTATGAAAAAAACCCCAAACTAATGAGAAATGGTCTTTTATTTTCTTTTTTTTTTTTTAATCTGACGTTTGAATAAAAAGCAGACAACAGTACAAAAATAACTTATTCTTGAGCAGGAATTTAATATTCTCTATCTTGGCAAGACCAGCTTCAGAACCCCTTTTGCCACCATAATAGGTTACCAGTTCTGGTAGTTTTATTTAGGAAGACCGACCAAAGAAAGATGACTGGAAATTCAAACCCAAAGCACACTGCTACGATGTAAGCATTCATTGGTGTTGTGTGCCATAAAAATTTGGTAAATGAAAGGATATTTCATTTACTAAAAGTATCTGATGTAACCAAACTTTTTGTTATATGCCATGAAGCAATTTGAGAAGTCAAGATTTCTTTTTTTCCCTTCTGAAAATCAAGTGTCTCTGACAGATTTCCAGCTGGGCACCCAAAAGGCAAAGCATTTCTGAATATTTAGGTCAAAGGAAAGGACTCTGGTTTTGAGAATCAATTATGTAATCATAAGCCAGTCCCAAAACAGGATTCAAAGACCAGATCAGCTGGCATTTATACAGTTCATTATTGGTGGTCCTGAGGGTTGCAGTCTTGAGTTGGGAGTGGTTTCAGAAGTGAGACTAAGAAAAGCTGCATGTGGTTCCAAAGCACTTAACTCTGCCTTCAAGGGGAAGCAGACTTTGCAATAGTCTTTGCCAATAGAGCAGATGATGCATAGACATTGAGCTGAAATTCCAATTTTTCCTTGCCATCAGCTTCGGTGTGGCCAGGATTCAAACCCAGTTATTTTAGGGACACATCCAGTACTCATTTTATCAGCTCAAAGACTTCCATTGACTTAAATGGGAGATGGATCTCAGTCTCAGAAGTCAGTTAACTCACAATCACAGCTCAGGAAGAAGTGTGCCATTTCATTAATTCAGAAGTGGAAGTAGAATGGATTAGACTGGAAGCGGGGAGAAAGCAGAATGACACTCACAGGTCCAGACTACTCCAGTTATCCCCAGGGTGGCAAACCCCAACCTGCTTCATCCCTGCGGAAGAGAATTGGATTTCTCACAGCAGGTCTGAAACTTTCCCTGAGGCAGATTTAAATCTGCAAATTGTACAGAAACACTTTCCATCCAACAAGACATCCTATTACAGACCTGTTCTATATTCTGTAAACCTGGCGGTGGGTGGCTTTCAGTTGACTTCCTCCCCACACACTTTGCTGCCAAGTGAGAAAGACGAAAAATCATATATACTTGCATTCACCAAGTGATCTCCAAAGCAACTTAATACTGGTTCAAGTCTTCCTTGTCTTATAAATCGGATTCTTTCTGTAGATTGTTTACCTACCACTTCTAGTGTGTCTCCAATAAATTAAATCCTAAAACTGAAGTGGTAAAATACACGAAAGATATACTGAATGGTCTGCAGGCTGTACAGTGGAGCCATTATTTTAAGAGGAAGTAGGAAAAGCAATCATAAAATTTTGAAAAATTATGCAATAACTTTGTAGTTATTGCCCATCTGTATTCATTACAATGATCTGCTTCACAGGCATATAAATAGAACTGGCAAGTAAAAGATGTGCTGTTTGCCTCCAGACATGGCACTAGACTTCAGCAAATGAAATTCAACTGAAGACTTTAGAGGAAGTGCTGTAAGTATTCACCCACAGATGGAATCTAATCACCCATCTCTCCCTCCTTACCCCCTCCCTCCCTCCACTGCATTTTACATTCCCCCATGCTTGTTCTTACCCCCAGTCAGGACACCTTTGTAAGAAAGATGACAAAATTTAACTGCTTCATTTGCAGGGTAACCCTGATACACTACATGACTTCATTCTCACAAGGCAACAAGTCCCATAAATCACACCTACTGAGTGCCCCCATTAGAGCTCCAGTATGACAACTTTATGCCTAATATTCTCCAAACAAGGACCACACAAAACTAAGACTGTAAAATTACTGTTGACTCACAGCAGCTTTTATAACATGCACTCAGCTCAAAAAGACTTAACTTATATGGGGTTTAATCATATTTGGGCATAGGAGACCTCTCACTGATTCAAGACAACATATGTTTAAAAAAGAAGAAAAAGCAGAATATATTTGGCAT
>NW_008237265.1:86597-89170 GCF_000691975.1 Corvus brachyrhynchos
TGTGCGAGAGGGGGGGGGGGGGGGGGGGGGGGAAAGGTGTTTTTTGTGTCACCATAGGTTGGGAAAGGTGTAGGAAAGGTGCTGTTTCTGGGTTATAGAGGTGCTTCACTGGTGTATATCTGCACAAAGCCATGGAGGTAGCTGGAGCTACACACCTTTCTCAGTAGCCCCAGTGCTACCAGGTGATGTGGCTTAATCCCTGCTGGCAGCTCAGCCCCAGGCAGCCACCCGCTCCCTCCCGCTTCCCTGGGGTGGGGGACTCGCTCAGAAGAGTAAAAGTGAGAGAACTCCTGGGCTGAGATAAAGACAGTTTAATAGGTAAAGCAAAAGCTGCACACACAAGCAAAGCAAACCAAGGAATTCATTTCCCACCTGCCATGGGCAGGCAGATGTTCAACCATCCCCAGTAGAGCAGGGTTCCAGCACTGACAGCAGAGACTTGGGAAGACAAACTCCATCACTAGATGTGTACCCCCGTGTAGGTTACTGGCGGGATGGATGGGACAGTCGGTGACGGAGACGAGAGATCTCTATAGTCTGATCTTGGGACACAGGCGGTTTATTGCAAAGGGCGTGGGTATAGGGGCACTGCTCAGAGCTGCCAGACTCAGCTCTGAGCAGGCCCAAGAGAGCAAGAGAGTAAGCGGGTAAGAGAGAGAGAAAGAGAGTGAAGTAGAAGTAGTAAGAGGAAGAGCAAGAGTAAGAGTAAGAGCAAGAGAGGAATGGTGAGAGTAAGAGAATAGAGTGGAAGTGTCTGAAGTCCTGGTTACAATACAATAAATCATCTTCTGTACTGAATATTCTAATTGTCACTAACCAATCTAATACAAGATACAAATCCTATAGCATTTACATACAGCCTATAAGAGTTCTTATATTACCATAGAGTGTTACATCTTAACTTCTAAAAACTACTCTTTGGACCCCTTCTGCTGAGCTAGTAGGGTCTGCTCTGACCCTTGGACCGCTTGCAAGCAGAGGGTATTGTTCCATCAAGAGGGGATTACCTTCAGTCGGCCATACCATTGTTTTCTAGTTGTTCAGTAACTAAGACTTGGTATTTCAAAAGTGGCTTTCATTTCGATGTTGCCTGTAGTTTTCATATTCCCAAAATCTTTTGTCAGGCAATCATATTTATAAGGCTTTCCTATTTCATCTTCCCCCGTACCTGCTTCGTCTCCCTGCTCTATATGCTGAGCACAATGCCATATGGTCTGGAATGTCCCTCTGGGACACTGGGATCAGCTGTTCCAGCTGTGTTCCCTTCCAGCTCCTTGTGCAGCCTCAGTCTCCTCGCTGACACAGAAAAAGCCTTGACACTGTACAAGCCCTGCTCACCAATAACGAGAACATCCCTGAGTTACCAACCCTGTTTCCAGCACAAGTCCAAAACACAGCCCCATACCAGCTACTATGAAGAAAATTAAGTCTGTCCCAGCCAAAACCAACACAAAGGGTACATCCTGCCCCAAGAATGTTTTCCCCGTCAGGCCAGTGGGCAACCTCCACTGTAATGGCCCTGCTCATCCTGAATGCATGGACACAGTTGCACTGTGAAGCTGCAGCAGTGTTTAACACCAGAGAGAAGCGAGCCCTGGCTGGGGGACAGACTGATGCTATTCACACAGTTACAGAAACAGCTGGCCTGAAGCCCTGGGTATTCAAAAATATCCCAGCTGAGCTGCCCCGCGAAGCCGGGAGCCTCCAAAGCAGAGGCTGTCACTGCAGGCTCCTGTGTGAACAAAGAGTGCCTGTGAGGGTATCCAAGGATTTCCATGTGCTTCAGAGCAGGGCTCCCATTGCTTCCCTCCAACAATGTGACATGCATCACGGCATTTCACTGAGAATCTCTTATTTCTCCGCACAATAGCTTTTTTTCCTCCACCCTCCCTACGGCTACAAAGAAGGAGGGGGTGAATCTTACATGCTGTCCAACTGACTTCCTTGAGTTTGGAAGGCAAATCCAAGAGGTTTGTATAATCAGGCTAACATGCAAACCAATTGAAATTACAATGGCATGTTAGAGTATATTCCTTAAGTATTCAAACCACAGCAAAAAAAATCCCCTCCACTAAACTACAAGGGACTGACTGAAACCCACAAAAGCTGGGAAACATGGTAAGGTCTGACTGAAAGTTTGTCCTTACTTCACCCCTGAGGAAAAGAGTAGAAAGTAGAGATAATACTGGCTGCTTTTTGGTGGGCCCTAAATACATAGCAAAGTCTCACAAAATAAATAGGATGCTTGCCACCATATCCTCCCTCCCATTCCCACACAACCAGACCTCTAACTCACAGGTTTGCAGGGCAGCTGCTTTCTCTCTGTCCAGGACTTCACTGTCACAGGCATCAGTCTTGGCTCTGCTTCCCTGTTTTATAAGTTTCCAGTTAGCACCTGCTATGCTTTTCTCTCTCCCTGCCCTTGCCAAAAAGGGTTGTGATAGCACCAGCTCCAAAGAAAACAACACCAAAAAAAGTGTAGGGAGAACATCTCTGGATTCCTGGTTTCCTATGGATTCTTCCCCCATTCCCAAATTCCCCATTCCCACCATCTTTATAACAACCATAGCATC
>NW_008237265.1:89185-108951 GCF_000691975.1 Corvus brachyrhynchos
TTCCTGCTTCCCTTCTCCATGGTGGCACACTGTATGACTTCACAATGGGCTGGGGCAGTGGTCCCAGCTATTTTAGGGCAGTGCACGTGCTGCCCACTCATCTGGTTGCTGCTTTTTTAGGTGAACAAGGAACTAAGCCATAATTGCCTTTTCCTTGGTAAAAGAATGATTCTGAATCTTCTTTCTCCGTTCCGCTACTTCTTTTCATGGACATTGACATGCATCCATCTTCACTTTCATGCCACTGCCAAACTGAGCTGGAATGAGTAGTGAGTTCAAAAGTTATCATGAAGGATGGATGCACTGCATGCTCACAGAAACATTATTTCTATAGGAAACCAACGTAAAAATAACCCCATCACAGAAGCTTTTATGACCAGTATTAAATGAACCTAAATTGTAGAGTTATGCCATACAGATGCCACTTCAGACACAGTATGTTTTGTTTTCATCTAAGACTCATGTAACTAAAGCTACTCACCTGTGTCAGCCTCATGAAAGTGTCTCAGAGTCTTCTGAGATGGCTGCCAGGGTGACCAGTGAAGGAAGGATTAGATTCCTTTGGGTTTCCCATCTAAAAATACATTAATGTGTACACACATATGAATCATGTACGTGCACAGGTAGGGCCCTCCTTATTTCTTCACAGTTGCAGGTTCTTTTATGGTTTTTTTACAAACCATATTTTCTACTCTCTAAGGTATTACAGTACTTTTATTTCTGTTTATCAGCTGAAGAGCTGAAAACCTTTGAAGATCAGGATCCTAATAAAGTAACCAGTTTCTTTTGCTTTCAGGAGCATTTAATTATTTTTGAACATCTGAGAAACTGGCACCATGGGTCTCAACCAATGACTAAGGAGAAACTCACAGAAAAGAAAGGAGATGGATGTAGCTCCAGATGCCCGATTAATGCCCTAGTACCATCCTCTTCCATCTATCTTTAAATGAATTATAAAGCAATTAGCTGAGAGTGAAAAGAAAAACCCCAATCCAAATATATAAGAAAATGAAATAAAACAAAGAAAGGTTCCAATTTTACTTGTACAGTTTTCCAGTTCTTTGTTACATTTAGTTTGGACTCAGCTGTATTCTGAGGATACTTTAAATCACCCTAGTAAATCTGAGAGGTTTTGAATAAGGCGAAATAAAGAGGCCTTGGAGAAGACAAAATATCTTTCTGCCTTCTCAACCCCTCCTGCTATTTAAAAGTCACTTTGGTCTAATGAAAATCAGATTTTAAGTCTCCATATATCCCCCAGATTAACATCATTAGAATATAATTTTTTCTATGATGCTGTCTTCCGGAGGAGAGGCAACATGCTGTACAGATGGAAGCAGCTTCAAACTCTGCTTGAAGCTGAGGGAACAAAAGTCTCCCTGCAAAAAGAAATTCATAAATTAAATTTAAAAAACAACATTTCACTTGCTGTATGGGTTGGCATGAGCCTGCAGGCCCATCATTTGAGACATTAAAACCATGGGTGCACCCCATGAAAGACAACCCAAAAGTTCTGACAATGAAGCATAATGGTTAGTGACACTGAACTGTGCCGTAAATCAAGTCCCTCCTGATGGGAGAGAATTTTCTAAAAGTCCTTGCAAGGAGTTTCAAAGATAAACAGAGACTTTTCCTTGAGTTTCAATGCTTCCAGATAGTTGTTTATTAAGTCTTATCAGAGGAACAGAGCCACTAGCGTGACCCAGGTACAGCATAGAAGACAGAAAAGCAGGAGTGAGCCCCATTATCAAGATTTACACAGCCTTTTAAAGATATTTTAACCAATAGTTACTAAAAACGTATATTATTTTCAGTTTCCTACCAATTATTCAGTAACACAAATAGGAACTGCGGAATTTCTATCCAATCATTCCAAACTACTTTCACTGCAGAACATGGAGTAGTAGAAGAAGGAGAAGAAGGTTTAGAGAACAAAAACAATCCTCCATTTTGGTATTTTTTGCTCTTATCTGTTTACTACAAAGAGAAGCCCAAAACCTCTAAATTTTTCACCCTGTGACAATCTTACATAGTAGTCTATCACCTAATTCACACCACTGTATTTTCTAGTTCTTGTCGGATTGTTGGCAACTTTTTCCAAGGTTTGAAGCTAAAACAGTGTTGTTCAGGGGGGTAAGAACCCTTAAAAACAGGCAGAGAAATCTTCTCGGCACTCTGGGTTCCTACAGGTTAGGGCTGCTCAAATATTTCATCTGTTGTGCTGTTTTTAAGTGAGTATATGAGAAATACTTGAAGTTTTTTGCTTTTTTTTTTACCCTCAGAGCAAGAGAGGGTAACTGTTAGACAACAGAGCTGGGAAACCTAAGAACACATGGAATAGATAATACAGAAACTGGTATAAAGCCCCTTATATCACATGTGGTCTTATCTGTAATCAGCTCTGACTCAAAAAAAGACATCAGGTAGTTTCCAGATTTGAAAAACTAGTGAAAAATGAAGGATTTCTTCACTTTAGAGAAGAAGTAAATAGTAAGGGACAAGAGACTATACAATATCACAGCAGTTTCGAAAAAAGAGAACAGTCACATCCAGGGAAGTTCAAAGGCGAGTCACTTAAATATGGTAAGAATAAACACCCTAGCAGAACATGTAACAAAACATGCTCAAAACAAAGAATTTAGCAAGATCCAAATAAGTAATGTATTTATGTACACATGAATAACAACCCTCTCACTGTTATTTATGAATAAAAGAGTTAACAGTATAATTTTTGGGATTGGAGAGCTGGATAAACATGATTAGTTTTTCACATGTTTGGAAAATTTAAAATTCACAAGAGACACTCCTGCATAGTGTTGCTTATTGTCACCCCAATCCCCTCACACTAAACCCAGATACTTGAGCTGCCAAGTTTCTGTTCTCAAGAGAACATTCTGAACATGGATAGGGGAGAGCAGGAGAGACTGAATTTTCACCAGTGTCTGAAGAAGGCCCTTGCAAAGACAAGGAGGGGAGGACTGAAACTCTTATAAAGGTGTGGCTGAAGTGCTAAACCATGGAATTGGAGTAATAGGGTTCAATCTGTTTGAGTATTTGCCCTTCAAAAATGTTCATGTAAAGGGGACTGGGGAAAGATAGGTACCAGAAATAGGTTATTTGCCAAAACCTCAGTGCTTACTAGGATCTAAGGAGAGTCCTCAAGAAAAGCACATCCTGCAGGGATTTGATGCTGACTGTTTTTTGTGTACTGTACCCAGAGCTTCTGGAAGATGAGAAACAGCCCTTCACATGAAGCTTGCCTAAGACTCTGCTTTTTCCCTGCACCCTGCCCCACTTTTTGAGTATGTTCTGTAGCCTCAGCTGATATTTTTAACTCTGCTATTAAGCAAACTGGGAAAAGAGGAAAGAAACCACCACTAATCCAGGGCACTTATATAGAGAGGAGGAAGCACTCCAGTGTGCTTGCTGCAATGCAGATGACTGTATAAATAAATGTGCCATGCCACTGTTGTTGAAACCAAAGTTTAACAATTTTAAACCAGATTCCTAAATCCCAAGCCTGGCTGAAAAACAAGTTTCTCCTAAAGTTCTTTTAATGCTGTATTTGTGTGTCAACATTACTGCTTTTTCTGTTTGAGCCTTTTGAAGTAATTTTTTCAAGCTGGTTTTTTTTTGGGTGAAGAACATGGAATACCTACTTGTGTGTGTAGTTCCACGTAACAACAACAAAAAACCAACAACAGAACAGATAATGCTGGAAACAGCATTCTGGCCTAATTCCTGTAAAACAGGAACTACTTTCTGAGTGTCCGACACTGCACTTTCAGAGAGCAAAGCCCTTTCCATCCATCAAGGAGTACATCAAAAAGGCAAGGGAGACACATTGTTTGTCACAGTACACCCTCTTGAAATGAATTTTGCACTACTTAAAACACTTTTTATTGAAAATACTTGATATTTGATACTTAAAACCAGTTAATAATAGTAATAATAATAATTAAAAACCAGCTTTTGATTACTCATAGAATCATGGACTCTTTTGGGATCATCTCATTCCAACCCCCCTGCCATGGGCAGGGACACTTTCCAATAGGATCTTGATGTACCTTGTACATTCTAGACAATTCTTTTTTTTTCTTACATATATCACACTTTTGTTGTGTTTTGAATCCTCAGTTTATCAGCAACTTATATTTTGATGAATAGTCATAAACAGTGCTTGCTTTAAAGAAATTTTGGTAAGCATAGCTTGTATGTGAGACAACTTCAGTGACTGGTCTTACCACTAAGGAGATGAAATTTCCCACTTCTTTAATAACACTAGAGTAGTACTAAAACTTCACTTTTTATAGGAGGCAACAATGGATTTATGCAATATCTTTGATCTCAAACTTCTGCTCTGAAGAAGCTACAAGTTCTTTGTAAGAAAAGAACTTTCTAACAAAATCCTCTCAAATTAAATGTCTCTGCACATGCATGCGTATATAAACACAGCATGGGTTTTACGAGGCACACAGAACTTTTATTAAGTTGGTCAAGTAAATGCGCCAAATGTATCTGAAAAATGCATTCAGACTTCAAACTTGGTGTGGAATATTGAAAGTCGTGCCAGTGTGGAGAGCTATGGCCTTGGGGTTATAAGGACAAAGAGATTACAAGAATCCTTATCTAAAAGTGCTACATAATTGGTATAATATTTGATCCATTAGAAAATCACATCTAAAGTGGAAGAAAATACTTGTGGGTATTTGTTGAAGGACTTGTACGTAAGTCTTAGAAACAGGAAAGAAAAAATAATGAAACCATGAGATTTTCAGGATGACTCCACGGACTGTGCAGAATAGATGCCTTCTGAGAAGCACAGCATGCTTCTAACTGCACTGCCCAAGCCAGTTTTCTCCTAGCACATCTTCCCAGCTGACAATGAGATGAATTAACTGAAAGCCAAAATTGATTAGCAGATAATGGTTTCATCCATAGAGAAGCGGTTTTCATCCTTGATCCCTTGTATTGGACTTACAGGGAAAGGTTTTGGTAGCGAGGGGAGTACAGGGGGTGGCTTCTCTGTGAAGCTGTTGGAAGCTTCCCCCCTGTCTGGCAGAGGCAATTCCAGATGGCTCCAGGGTGGACCCACTGCTGGCCAAGGCTGAACACAGCAGGGATGGTAGTTATGCCTCTGGGATGTCATATTTAAGAAGGACGGGTGAAAAAGCAGCATGTTTTGCATCTGGAGAGAGGAGAGAGAACATGTCAGAGGAACAGCCCTGCAGACACCCAGATCAGGGCAGAAGAAGCGGGCAGGAGGTGCTCCAGGTGCTGTAGCTGAGGTTCTCCTGCGGCCCATGGAGGGCACAGGGGTGCAGAGATCCACCTGCAGCCCATGGAGGAGCCCATGCCAGAGCAGGGGATGCCCAAAAGAGGCTATGACCCCGTGGGAAGCCCACGCTGGAGCAGGTTTGTTGGCAGGACCTGTGACCCCGTGAGGGACCCACTGTGGAGCAGCCTGTTCCTGAGGGACTGACCCTGTGGAAGAGACCCACACTGGAGCAGTTTGTATAGAACTGCAGCCATTGGGAAGGACTCAGGACTGTCTCCCTTGGGAAGGACCCTTCACTGGAGCAGGTGAAGAGTGTGAGGAATCCTTCTCCTGAGGAGAAAGGAGCGGCAAATACAACATGTGATGGACTGACCACAACCCTCTTCCCCTCTCCCCCTGCACCACTGTTCAGGAGAAGGTAGAGAAAATTGGGAGAGAAGTTGAGCCTGGGAAGAAAAGAGGGGTAAAGTGAAGATGGATTTAAGATTCGGGTTTATTACTTATTGTCCTACTCTGATTCAATTGGTAATAAATTAAACTATTTTCTTTCTCCAGGTCGAGTCTGTTTTGCATGTGATGTTAATTTGTGAGTGATCTTTCCCTGCCCGTGAGCCCTTCATTGTTTTCTCTCCTCTGCCCAGCTGGGGAGGGGGAAATGATAGACCAACTTTGGTGGATGCCTGGTGGGCAGACAGGGTCAACCCGCCACAAACATTTTCTCTGTGTTTGAGACATTCCTAATGTGTCCCAGTGTGGGAAGGGATATTGGTAACCCACTGTATTCAGTAGAAGTTTTACAGCAAGACTTGCCCACTTCTCCCTTGATGTCCATTACAACCTCATGACACTCTGGAATGAGCCTTCCCTGACCTTGCCTAACCAGTTTGGTGGTGTGCAAGGGCTGTGTTATCCTTCTTGGAATGCTATTCGGCAGCCCAGTAATGAGCTGTGGATAGGGCCCCTTAGCAAGTCTGTCTTTCTAGACTTGGAAATGTCTCTTATTTCTGACACACTCCACCCATACGGCCTGCCCTGGCTTCGTTGGCTCTTCCATCTGAAATAAAAAAGTCCTCTCAGTTGCTTTCCTTCGGTAGTCACTAGAGAGTTAGAGTCACAAAACCAGGACTGAGCTGCATATGAGAATTCCTTACTAAAAAAAGCTCCTAATTTCATCTGCATCTAGAAAGTTTGGCCTTGCTGACAAGGGCAGAGGAGTACAAGTGCCCCTTGGAGCAGCATATTCTTTCACTCTTCTAGCAAATGGTTGTAGGACAATGAGAGAAGTAACTAGGAATTTGACCCTAGTATTGTGGGAACCATCCTTTGAAGCCTAAAAGGACATGCTTGAAGAGGGGAAAAGTTTCTGGCAGACAAGCTTTAGGTAGGGGTGAGCTTGTAAAACCTCATGAATAGCCCTGAGACATTTTTGGCCTTTTGGCTATGTGGAAGAATCTTGCACATTTTGATGGTAGATGTCTCTGTGTCTAACCTGTTCTTCATATTAGATGGTAGAGGATCTTCACAGACATCCCTCACCTTGTATTTAATACCATACTGAGATGCCATCCTTCCCTTCTGTAGGCTCCTGGAACAACAGCTGAAAAACCCTACCTATTTAACTCCTGGTCTGTAGAGATTGTTACAGGGATAATTTTTGATGCCTCTGGCTGCATTCCCCCCTTTCACAGTCAGGGTGGGATTCTTTTCATCAGGATTTAGAAGCGAGGTGACCCACCATGCCTTAGTGTCAACAAACAGACATGTACATCCCACAGTCCTAAAAGGGCTGAAAAGGGCTAAAACCCAGACATGTATTTTAAGCACCTCTCGAGACTGACCATTTTTCTTCAAAAGCAAGACTACTCTAGAAAAGAATCACTGATATGAAAAAGGCAAAAGTTAAGTCATACAAACCACATCTTTAACGGATGGTGTTGTTTGTGTATTTATATTACAATATAGCTCATCTCCTGGTGGGTGAGGCTGTGGCATTTTTTGTACAACCAGCATTTCTTCTGAGGTGGGTTTTATGCTGCTGGGAGGGCATTATCAAGGTCTGCTCTGCCTTCTGCCAGACACCTCTGACCAGAGGGTAGAAGGACCAGCTGCCCAGGCCACAGCACGAGAGCCTGCCTACTGTCAAAGCAACCAGCTCAGTAGCCAGACTGGTGAAGGTTTAAAAAGAGATGGAAAAAACCATGTGCAGTAAACGACTATCAAAGTTTGAAAACATCCAAATACTTACAGGACTGGTAGTTTTTTTAATTCGCAGTCATATCAGTAGTAGTAAGGGCTGCAGAATCTGTCCCAATGTGGGTAAAAGCCTTTTTAATTCCCAGTGTTTTTTAGGGGGATTGGAGAGATTGGTCTTTCTCTCCCTATGTAAAACCATGATTCATGCATCATGTCAAGAGCATCATAATAATAAATATACCACCATGGCTGGTGTTTTCCACTGGATTTGGCAAGTGTACTTTGAAAGAAATGAAATGAAAACTTCAGGAATTTCCAATAGGGCTTAGCAAGCTGTGAAAGAAGAGTGATGACTGCTATCAATGTAAAGAGTTATGAGCTGCCTAGTCCTTCTGTTTCATGGAACAGCTTATCCATAGAGCAGGACCTACTTCACTGCCGCTGTGGCCTGGTCCTGGCCATGGCCTTAATTTTTCTGAGGATGTTATTCATAAATGTTCTCTTAATCAAGCTCAGACCCAGAATTTTACTGTAGAGGCCAAACTAATTGCCAGGATACACGAGAAGCCAAACCCTAGAAGGTAAAGCTAAAATTTGTGTGTCCTGGCTCAGAGAACCACTATGTTTCAAACCTGAAATAAAAAGTGGGTTTTTGCATTTCTTAAATAGTTGATTTTTCCACTTCAACAATTAGAACTCTGTGCTTCTCAAAGAATTCACACTGTGATTAACTACATATCCTTCATTTTTAAATTTGGCCACAACAAAAATCTCTCTCTTAAAATTTTTTTTTCTTTTTAAGAGAAAGAAGTAAGGATTTATTCCAAAATTATCCCTGGCTAGTGTGCATGGTTACCACACTGAAAGAGACAGCAGTTTTCTGGGTGAAATGGCATTGCCCTGTGTGCCAAGACCCACATGGAAGCTATGCCAAGGGCTGTGAAGATTTTTATGTCTCTCCTGCCATCATAAACACAAATGTTATATCTTTCGACTAGGCAGCTGGCATGTACCCCATTGATTACACCCTTTAACTGAGAAAGGGAGAGATGAATGATTTTCTGTATTCTGTCACATGTAAAAGCTTCTAGAGGATTAGTAATCTCTTGGTTCTTGATCAAAATACAGGGTCCAACACAAAATGCTTTAAGATTTCATAATATCTTAATATTTTGTTCATAGTATCATGAAATTCTTAAGCTGAAATACTCTCACCCATCCTTAAAGAACTGAAATGCTATTCAGGAAATGACATAACCTCCATGCTGGGGTTTTTATGTTCAAAATCTGCTAGCTCTCACTTCTGTGACAGCGGGAAATATTTTGCTTTGTCATCCTCAGTCGCTTGTGTAGAAGAACTGAGATGAGGAGACATGAGGTGAAGTGCCTGGACAGAGAAGCTGATGTATCCAAAAGCTTCTTCCTCTTTGTGTCACCCCTTGTTTTCATAAAAGAAGGCCACACCTCCTAGCAAACCATACATCAGATATGTGAGCACACCTCCCCACCTTGAAAAGTTTTGCTGCCTGGGCCCATGGCCATCTGGGATATGGCACATCCATATTATCCACATATTATCCATATGGTTGTGAATGAGCAGCTCTGAAGAAAAAGCTGTCTGAGTGTGTGCGGCTCCCTTTTCCTGGAGTCCACTTTTATGCTGAGCCCCTTGACACTCACCTGAGTTATGTCGCTGGTACATCTCTGCTCAAATTTGCTCAAAATCATCCAAAGTTTGGCCCTAATTCCACAGATTTGGCTTTCTAACTTGGTCTTACGCCCGTCTTGTCACTATGGACTTTTTGACCAGTATGAGCTATGAGATTTTGTGACCTTTAATAAATGAATGTTACTGATGCAATAGGAATCCTAAGCTGTCATCAGGAAAGATACAGCAAACAACTAGTCAGATACATTATATAGATATTTCCACCCTAAAGGAATTATTCCTACCCTACCATCTACCACCATTCCTCCACAAGGTAAACTTGAATGATTTCACTTGCCCTCTGGAGCTCTGAAGAAGATTCTTCTGTGCTGTGCAGATAGTTCAGGGCTCTAAAGGCTGGGTCAGACGATGGAAAGCTGAAAGATTGCAGTCAGTGAAGAAAAAAGCTGTAAAAAAACCTCTACCAAAACCCAGAAGAGAGCAACAAAAAGCACTAATTTGATTTCCTTTAATATCAAAGACAAAAGGATTTTTGCCATAGCCTTGACTAAGAACTATTGAATGTAGAAAGATATTCTCATCAGCATTTCTTAATTTATCCTTGCCTGTATTCCAGAGCAGTCATTTAAAATTTTGACACTAGCTGCAGGATTGGATATGATTTCAGTATCAGGAGCCATTTACAGAAGGCATGAATTAGACTTCGCATGTCAGGACCAGGCCTTCTTGGAGTTAGATCCAAAGCATTCATCCTGAAGGTTAAGCTCTTCTACAAAAACATCCTCTCAAGGCACCACTGTTTTTCACTGCCCTCTCTATCTTAAGTGGTGTCCAAACTTAAAATATAAGTTTTTCAGTGATCTTAGATAGATGAATCTTAACTTTGTAGAAAACTCTTCCCACCAAGGGTCTACAGATAACTAAAGATTAGTGTTAATGCCTTAAACCATGGGCACATCAGACTTGCTCTTGGCAGAACAGACAGGCTTTTTTCTTTCTGCCCTTATGCTGCCACCTCAAACCCACCCTCCCACTACTGCAGGGTCATAATGAAACTGAGAAACTAAATTAAGGAAAAGCTGTGAATTGAAAATGACCCATTAGGGAAAATAAGAATTGACTGAAAAGGATAAATCAAGAAACTCCACAAGTAATTGTTGCCAGAATGATAGACAGGGCAGTCAGCAAACAGAAATGAGCAGCTGATGTTGGAAGGAAGGGCAAGGAATGGCTTCAGTTGATTTTCTCAACAAGAAAAATGTCTGTGGAACTGTGATGTGACACAGTGTAAGCATCACTGACTTCAAAGCTTGCAACTTTAGGCACCATATTCAAGATAGTCACAGGTCCTTGTTTTCTTAAGGGGGTCAGAAGTGTTACTCATTTACCACAAAAGTAAAAGTATAGATTTAAACTCACTATGCAAATTGCAATAAACCATTTAAACAGTGATTTTCTCTCTTTCCATTTTTCATGATTGCATATCACAGAATCATAGAATATCCTGAATTGGAAAGGACCCACAAGGATCAGCAAAAGATGCTTGAGGACATCTTACAAAATTCTCATCTCTGCTTTAATTCAAAACATTTGTGAATATCCTCAGCAGACTGGTACTGTTATGGAATATTGTACGCAATATAAATAATTTCCATGA
Source organism: Corvus brachyrhynchos (assembly GCF_000691975.1). Taxonomy (NCBI): domain Eukaryota; kingdom Metazoa; phylum Chordata; class Aves; order Passeriformes; family Corvidae; genus Corvus; species Corvus brachyrhynchos. The sequence continues at coordinate 99,983 of NW_008237265.1, forward strand.
ATGCTTACAACATTAGGCACTGCAAGCTCCATGGTCGAATGGAAAATTGAAAAGTCACATTGCTTTTGGCTATGCGGTGAAACGTTGTGGTGGACAGCTCAGAATTCAAACTACAGTAAAAAGAATGTGTTTTCCATGAGAATTCTGCAAGGAAAGCTCAAGCATTCAGTAAAAGTGTCCAATGAGGGAAATGAAATGCATGTCTGAAGTCAAATGGATTGCTATATGACAGATGAAGCTTTGTTTTATTCATTCAAGTCTATAAAGATGCATAACATTATAACAATAGATGAATATGAGAAACACTGTCTTGTGATTCCGGATAAGCACTCAGAACTGCCAGTTCTTATCCAGTTATCTGGATCATTTGGGCATGGAAAAGCTGGGTGGGGAATTGCATGAGATCAGGGAAGAAAAGAGGAAATCTCACGAGAAAAGGGCTACAAGGATCTCTGCTTAGAATATTTTGGCAGTTTCTCAACCCAGAAGCACACAGCAAATGAAAACCAGCAATAACAAACTCCAGATACTGTTGGGAATTAACTGAACTGCCAAGAAGAGGGCAGTTTCTGGGACCCTAGGCAGAGATAGAGAGGGCTTGTGGCATGCCACCCTCTGCTCAGCTGCTCATGTAATTGTACAGGGATGGTGTTTACTGCTGACTCACGCTGGCAGACAGACCTTATTTATTCCAAGCATGACACAAGAGGGTTTTGAGTGCGCTGTGGAACAGAGGAAACTTGCAGCTGCAGCAGAGGAATCCCCAGAGAGAGATCCAAGAACAGTTAAGCTTGAGAAGAACAGCTGGACTCTGTCCTTACTGTGTCAATTGAAATGACAGAAGAGAGGGGGTTTGTCTCAACCTGCCACACGTAGAATCTGTTCAGAAAAGGGTGGGAGCTTCAGCTGCTTACACACACTCTCTTGACCCGTATCACCCATTTCTAACAAACAGATGAATCATTTGCAAAAGCAGACCCTGCTTGTTCATTGTCTACTCCAACCTTTTGCATCATACCAGCACTGATTTTATTAGCTTCAGTTGCTCTCCCACTGACACATTCTCTTGTCCTGTTGGAAAGCGAACTTTGAACACAAACATTCTCATGTGTTTTTTGTTTTACACTTGTCCTGCATTGAGTAGAAATTATTACAAGAACTATAGGACAAAGAGACTCGGAGTCTGAGGGTGTCTCATGGCAACCTGGTAACCTTCCAGTTTGGTCTTCAGGATCTGCTCTTGATTTCTTCATAAGAATCCTTCACAGATGGAGCTGCCATTAAAGGAATTTGTCCTTACACAGGGTCTCACTCTAGAATGACACAGGTTGGCACAGCCCCAGTAAGTCTGATGGAGCTGAGCAGTCAGGAGCAGTGGAGCAGCCCAGTGGGCTTTCAAGGAGTACATTACAAACACCCCCTCCTAATAACAAGGTGAGATCATATGTTGGCATAGTCTCAGAACATAAAGGATCTAAAAGACCAAGCTGACATGTTACACCACAGTTCAGTGAATAACAGAACTCTCTATGTAGTGCACAGCTAGGAAATACACACTCCCCCAAAAAATGGACAGACCTGCCCCAGACAGCTGAGTGCTCTTCTGCCTCTGCCACTAAACATCACCAGCAGCCAGAGCTCTCGGTCTCAGGGATCAGCAACACTAGGGCTGCTCTCTGAGGCAGAGCAAGCCCGGAGCCAGGCATAAACCCCAGCTCAGGCAGGGATGGTGCCCTCATCCCCCAGGACACAGTTCCAGAGGTCTGAACCACCTGGTCAGAGCAGGGTGCTTGTAACAGGGTCTATCAATCCTGGCTGGAGATGAACAAATGGAGCAGCCCTGGGAGAAGGACTTAGCAGTGCTGGTGAGTGAGAGCTGGCCCTACCCTGGCTTAGACCCCCCCATGCCCTGGGCTGATCCCCCAGGGGAGGGGGGATTCTGCTCCTCTACCCTGCTCAGGTGAGGCCACCCCTCCCTGCAGAGCTGAGTCCAGCCCTGGGGGCCCAGCACAGGAAGGACGTGGAGCTGCTGGAGATAGTCCAGAGGAGGGACACCAAGATGATCAGAAGGATGGAGCACCACTTCTGTGAGGAAAGGCTGGGAGAACTGGGATCAATTGGAACCAGCCTGGGGAAGAGAAGGACTCAGTATGAACTAATTTTGGCCTTCTACTACCTGAAGGGAGCCTGCAATAAAGATGGAGAGAGACTATTGACAAGGGAATGACAGGAGAAGGGGGAATGGCTTCACACTGAGAGAGGGTACATTTAGATTGGATAGTAGGAAGAAATTCTTCCCTGTGAGGGTGGGGAGGCCCTGGCACAGGTTGCCCAGAGAAGCTGTAGTGCCCCATCCCTGGAAGTGTCCAAGACCTGGTTGGACAGGGCCTGGAGCAACCTGGGATAGTGGAAGGTGTCCCTGCCCATCACAGGGGTGAAACTGGATGATTTTAAGGTTCCTTCCAACCCAGACCATTCTGTGATGCCATGATTCTGTGATCCAATCCCAGTTAAAATTAGCAAGACAAGACCAGGAGCAGAAGCAGAGAAGAAGCTTCCTACAGCATTCATCTAGAGTCCTTCAGCCAAGTCCTGTGAGCAAGCAGGAACAGCCAGGCCTGGACACATGATGGAACTAGAATTTTAAGTGGAGCTGCTGGGGCAATGGGCAGGAGGAAGGTAGGCAGAAGCTTTTGGTGCTTTCAGGGCATGGATGCTTGGGTTACAACAGAAGACAAATCTTTATGTGGAAGTAAGCCAACAAAAATATGCTTCTAAAAATTTGTCTCTCTAAAAAGGGAAAGATGTTCTGCTCCTAAGTTTGATGACAGTTTCATAGTCTAGAATAACTTTAAGAAAAATGGTTAATTTGAAAATTGTACACACAGCTAAAACCACATCAGTTTTAGGCTATGCACCACATTGCCAAGTCATCAGCACATAAATGGCATGGAACAGTGGACAAGGACTGTACACATTTAGTCTGACCTTCCAGTGTTTCACACTTTCACTAGTACAGCCTAATGAAATAGTCACTTCATGAAACTTTCCTACAATTTCTACTGTTTGAATCTAAAAGGAAGTGCCTCTCATGCTTTTGAACAAGTATTACAGTTTCCTCATATGACAGAACAATGGGCTGCATCTTCAATATTTTTATGTTTAGATGTACAATAAGCTAATTATTAAATAAGACTCGAGTGCTCTCTCCTGGTACAGATATTGACTCTAAGAGTCACTTGGTTTTGAATGAGAAAGATTCTCCTCCATATCATCCTGGAAAGACAAAGTTTTCATAATATGTATTTCAAGCAAATGGGAAATGTCATCTCTGCTGCTGCTGCAGTACTTTCAAACAAAGACATCAAAATCAAAGGAGCAAGGAGAGGGAGAAGAAGAATCTCTCAGGTAGTATTTCTTATATTATTAATATAAAATTATTGAAGGCATCCCTCACAAGAGCTAGGTTAAATGATGCATACTGTCTGAAGTAAACCTCGGAAGTGTTTTGGAATATCTCTTTTGCTATCAGAATATTGATATAGTGTGTGGGGGGGAAATGGCATTGCTGCTTTGTTTTTTATATTAAGGAATTAATTAATAAAATAACTGATTAGAAATTTTTCTAATGAGCAGGCCTAATTTCAAATAAACTGTTACACTCAGTATGATTACTGTTTTGGAGACAGAGAAAATCAGGTGTAAAAACCCTTCTGTACAGGATGTCAAGGTGACATCTCCTGCCCTGTAGGCATTCAGCACTGGTGTGTCTCTAGGACTACTCACAAGTCCACTTGTGCGTTTTTCCAAAAGAGCCTCTGACAGAATTTTTGTTCTATTTCTACGCCATCATCAAGCTGTGGCTTTAACCATTCTGCTTCTCCTCAGGTGAGATGGGTACATTTCCTTCAAACATACAACATCTGGAAGTTTTCCTCCCCTTTGGAATAGTTCTGCCCAAACAAATTCCATCTTCATTCAGTAAAAAAGCCAGTATACCAACAATGTATGGGAAAGAATAAAAAACATAACAGTATTGGTTTTTATACTTTCTTACAGAAAATCACAGCAAAAAAACCATGGCAGAATTAGTGATGCATGGGTGACATCAGGTTAGCACTTCAGCCAGTTATGTGTGTGATTCCTTCTGCTTGTTCATGGAGATAATAATGATCCCTTTGACTGGACCAGAATACATCTGAAATATTATAAACACATTGTGTCGCTCTCCACCCATTACATGTGAGACTATGGTAGTCAAGATGCCTGCCATGCACAAGATTTTAGAGTGGAACTGGTATTCGATCTGAATTCTCCTTCCTCCTGGTGGATTTCTTTACTCCCCTTGATTACTGTGCTTTTGTGCTGCCACAAAAATCTAATGAAAACAAATTGCTTTTATCTCTTAGGAATGCTTTGGAAATGTCACTCATTTTGCCAGTATAAGGAAAGCCACTTTCCACCCAACTTCACGTTTACCCCATCAGGTTTTTTTTCCCCATCTTACTTTGGAACAGTCATGTTTTGCTTAAAGTATTGATATGGCATTGCCAGACACCATGATCGAGACTTCTTTGCCCTCTTTCATTGCCAGTTGCTGCAGCTGGTTGAATTTTGTACTTCTACTGAATGCCTGGCCTAGCGTCCAAAGACTGGCTGTTATCCCTCCCCTGAGTGGAATAGAGTTAATTACTAGTCCTGCAGAATAACAGGAAACCCACAGAATTTCTTACAATAAGAAATCATAATAATTTTACCATCTGCGGAAGTTTTTTGAGCCACAGCCGTCCAAAGGCAGGATTTCTGATGTGAGTCCACCAGGTATTCACAGTTTTAATTTAATTAAAAGCTGTAAAAGCTTTTACTTCACTGGCTCTGGGCATGAGAAAATCTAAATTACCCATGCTTTCAAAACACAGAAAGATCAAATGAATTTCAGGTTGTCATGGAAGCAGATTGTTGTTCCAATAGCAGACCTCTATAGTTGCAGATAATTAACTTTAATTACTCTGACGTACTTTTACTGAAAATATTTGGTTACCTATGATGCTTGCAGTGCATAAGTTTGACAATTGTGCTCACTTTGGGCTGTGTGGCTTGATAGCTAAACATATTTCACTAGCAGACCTGACACAGAAATTTGATTGTGCAGCATGATAGCGTTTTAGCAGCCATGCTCAGGCTAACAATCCACCTTCCAACATCCCTGCATCTCAACACACTGAGCTCTGCATGTTGCGGCAAATTATTCAGGAAAAAAAGTGGCAGTTTCATTTATTTTTCTTGAGGTTTTTTGCCAACAAATATACACTATGCATCACCTAATTCTTCTTCTTTACTAGCCTGGCAGAATGAGGAGGAAAACAAGTTTCCAAGTTCCAAATACCAACATGAAAAGCCTGGCAATCAACCCCATTTTTTACTTCAATATGAAAAAAATCAATTTTGCACTTAAAGAGTAGTGTGATAGTGACACATGAACAACAAAAGTCACACGGGTCCCAGCTAAGACCAACAGCTTTCCTACTGCCATCCTGAAGATGTAACTCTAATTTCTTTTTACCTTTTCTTCCTTTTATAATACTCCATTTCAAAGGCTGGCATGTCAATCTAAACCCCAAATTTTTATGGCTTGTGCACAATTGAAATACAACTTTTACGTGAAATAAAGTGGTTTGGGAAAATAATGTTTGAAGTACATTTTTAGTACCTAATTCCTTTCTTTTTCTTGTGATGGGTGGGATCCAGTTATAGAAAGAAAGAGTTTAGGATTCAGGTCACATTCCTGAGACTGACTTAAGACAAAAAATGGAGCGCCTACCGATGCTCTCAGGGTATTTTAGGTGCTTGGTCTCTGTTTATGTTTTCCTCTGTTTCCTAAAGGGTTCCCAGCAGCAACTGAGGTTGTGCTGCATTCTGTAATTTGAGCTGAGGTTATTACACCCCAGGCCACACTCACCTCTCCACCTGAGGGCCTTTATTAAAACACTTTTTGTCTTTTCTTGCAAAATAAGCAGTTCTGAGCCCTTGCTGGTGGGTGCCAAGGTAACTCATTCCTTCTCATGGCCACAATACAACTGTAAAACTCAGGCACCCAAAACACCAAAACTGATATACAACTATAATCATCATGAGAAGAGGATCAGCCTTGTTTTAGAGCTCTTATCAAACTTTTCATGCATTTCAGCACCTTTCCCAGATAATTCTTATGAATTTGTAAAGAATATGGGAAGTTTCAGAAATGGATTAACTCAGGACTTTTAAAACCTGCATTATTAATATGCTGTTTGGTTTATGACATTATGGTAAACCCTTGTTAAAGGTTTCAAGTTCTGAAACCAAATCAGAGTAAGAGAAGAATATTAGAAAGATTCTAGTAAAAGACTTATCTAGAGCAGAAAAGTTATGTGCCACTCACTGTTGGCATAAAAATAAACAGCTAACAGGCTGCTGTTTAGATCAAAATGAGAATAAAACATATTTGCAGCTGTGTTCTGGGATAAATATTGGAAATGTCTTGCTTTTCCCTTGGCCTGCAGGGAAATTATCTTCTGTGTTGCTTGTGATGTTGTTTTATAGCTCAGCCAAAATTTGGAAGGATAAATGCTAAATAATGGTGAGAAAAATCCACTCTAACAAAAAACCTAAACAACGCCCTTGCCAACAAACAAGCAAACAAACAAATAAAACAAAACAACAAACCCCAAAAAGCAAACCAGTGACTGGACAAGGAGTAGTGGCCATAAATTCAAGCACAGAAAGTTCCACCTCAAAGTGAGGAAGAACTTCTTTCCACTGAGGGTGGCAGAGCAGAACACTGGAACAGATGCCAAGGGAGGTTGTGGAGTTCCCCCTCTGGAGACATTCCAAACCTACCTGGATGTGTTCCTGTGTCACCTGCTCTGGGTGACCCTGCCTGGGCAGGGGGGTTGGAGTGGATGAGCTCCAGAGCTCCCTTCCAACCTCAGGATTTTGTGATTCTGTGAAATGCATGCAAGAAATGACACTACTACAGTCCTCATACCTTTTTCATTTTGACTTTTGATACTTCCATGGGAAGGTAATGCACAGTTTTGTACCCAATCACTCCTGTGGCTGCATCAAGTATTTTATCCATTGCTTGCATATTTCTTCCAGAGAAACAAATGGACTTAGAGTAGGAAGAACTGGTTGTTGAATTTGATCCTTATTTAGGTCTTCTTCCTCCTGGTTCCCCAAATTCCCAATAATCTAACCCACAGCATGACTTTTCAAGGTGTATTTCTAGTGATGATCAACAATTCAATCTTATTTACAGAAAGAGGAAAAACTGAATACTTGAAACCCTTAAGGCTGAGTTTTGACATCAGCAAAAATGTCTAATCTTATGACATAAATTATTCTATAATACCAGGATATCTTAAAGTAGATGGCAGTTTGAAATGAAAGACAACACCATTCCAGAATAACTGATGCAACTTTAAAATGGAATCATTATTTGAAAGAAAGGCCCCCTAAGCCAGAATGGCTGAGAAATGGTTTCTGATACATGTCAGAGAGTGCATCATCTTTGGGACAAAAAACTTTGTGCTAATATTGTACAGTTGAAGGGAATAGCAGCTTTTGGATTATCATAAAACAGTGTGGTAATTGAAACCTGAAGTAAATAGTACGCAGATAAAATGATTTGTGTTGGGTATGGCACTGCCCATTTTTGTTTCTTTCATGTGAGTGAACCATCTGAACACAATTTGCTGCCACAAACACTCTAAATAAATTCTGAGGAACACTAAGAGCATTTGTAAGAAGCAGACTCCTAATTCTGACAGATTGAATGAATTCAGAATGATTTCAGAATACTCATTCAGCACAGACCTACTTGAGACCAAACAATGCCACATGATTCATGCATCCAACTGAAACTGGAGGACAAAGACTAAATTTCAATTTTTAACAGGGAGTGGCTATCTAAGCCATTTATAGATGTGGATTTATAGCACAACCAAGCAAAAGATGAATTGAAGAACACTGACAATTCCTCATGGATGTGCCACAAAATGTAAGAGTGTAAATTGGGTGAATAGTGATTGTTCACAAAGGAATAATATAACACTTTGGAGCAAGGCATCAATTCAGACAAATATGGGAATTGGAGGAATAGAAAAAGGTAGAATCATGCAGAGTGATGCAAAGAAACCCTGGCTTCCAGCAGCCTTGTGACTTGTAGTTGAATTCCTTGGTGTCTAAAGAGCAAAGGGCTCATAACACACCCTTTCCCTCCAAAAGGCTTTTTCTAACCATTGTCAGAAAACCTGGTGCAATATTCCTGTGGCTAAGACTGAGGCTCTACATCTAGGCTTAGCTCATGATTTCTTATCTGGGTTAAAAGAGCACAGTAATCACAGAATCACAGAATGGCCTGTGTTTGAATGAACCTTAAAGATCTTGTTCCAACCCCCTCCTATGGGCAGGGACACTTTCCACTCGACCAGGATGCTCAGAGCCACATCTGACCTGGCCTTGAACGCTGCCAGGGATGGGGCAGCCACACCTGCTCTGGGCAACCACTGGATGAAAACATACACACACTTTAGAAGTGTGAAGTCCACTTTCTGAACAATCATCCACGAACCCTCCATATGTTAGTTAATTTTTTTTTTTTTGAGAAGGATGATTGTCATGGGTTGGCAAAGCATAGTCCCGGAAGTGCAAAGGGGTGCTTACAGCTTCCTCTGTGACCTGACAGAACCTATCAGCTGGCCAGTTTGAATATGGACAATTCTTTGAGCCACTTAAAGTTGTGACCGCCTCTGTGATCCACACTTAAGAATAGAAACCTGAGGCAGACTTTCTCTCTCGTTTCCGGCGCTGGGACAGGTGGCTGCGGGCCCCGTGTGGGGGCCAGTGGGCCCAGCCAGGCCCTGCTTGGGCCAGGCCGGGTCGGGCCACGGCCATCCTGGAGCCATGGACCTGTTCCCGCCGTGGAACCC
>NW_008237265.1:109317-116941 GCF_000691975.1 Corvus brachyrhynchos
CTTCAAGAGTGGACCCTCGAAAGCAGTTGTGGGAAAAGCTGCAAGTCGGGGGAGGGGACTCACATCGTGAGCAGAGAGACTCCTCTTCCTAAATGGACTGAACAAAGTTATTTGGAAGTGGGCGGCTGTCTCGTTGTGATACTGTTTTCATAGCACGAGCAAGAGAGACTCCTCTTCCTAAATGGACTGAACAAGGTTGTTATGGAAGTGATAAACAAACTGAACATCTCAAGGGTTGTCTTTTTACATTGTCAGTGGGAGAAGGGGGGAAGGTGGGGGGAGGAGGAGAGTTCTGAAGGTGTGGTATGATTTTTTTTTTCTCTTCTTTTAGGTCTGTTAATAAACTTCTTTATATTCTTTCAAGTTTGGTGCCTGCTTTGCATTTCTCCTAATTCTTATCTCACAGAAGGTAAACAGTAATGTATCTTGGACCAAACCACTACAATAATTCATTCTAAGAAAGAGATGAATTAAGGCATAAAAACCCCATGTATTTCAAACAGATAAATTTATGGATCTGAGCTCTGAGCTGGCATCACCACAAGCCTGGGAATGAGATATTACTGCTCTTGGGAGAGACAGTGCTGATTTCTGTTGGGCATTTCTAAGCATTAATGTTCCAGGCTGGTGAGTTTTTCATAGTTATTCATTAGGTTGGTTGCTTCTTGGGAGGGCAGTTAATCCCTTCCCTTCCCTTCCCTTCCCTCTGTGTTCCCTTACTTCCTCTCAGCCTCCAAACAGCCAGGATGTCTGGGTGTTACCACACGGAAACTCTCAGAATTCCTCCACAGACTTTCCTGTAAGTGTGGAGAAGAGCAGGCATGATGGAATGGTTGCAGGATTACAGTTCTGGAGCAGTGTTGCTCATGGAGGTGATTAGAATCATGTTTTCTACCACCTACAAGATTCATGCCGGGTATCCTGTTGGACAGATTCCATTTTCTTTAATATGTCCTTCCATAACAAATTTATAAGGCCACCAGAGTCCTGTTAGCTAGAAAGAAATCTCAAATTATTATGATGCTATAGCTATTTGCTCTTTATTATGGAAATAAATCAAAAGCAGGCTTTCAGCAAAAAAAATCCCCATGGCTGGAATAACCACTGCTGGGTCTCTGAAGATGCCAATGCCCCAATGTCTGTAGCATTTCAGTGTATGTTTTGGCCACTGGAGGCTCAGTTTTTGAATTAAGGATCAAAAACTCAGCTTCAGGTAAATTTCCCAACCTAGACAATGAGATTCTTGTTTTTAATGAAAAATTGTATTTATTTAAGCTTTAAATTTGCATTCATATTTACTTTTAAAGAGCACAGTGGTGCTGGAACTGGGTTGTATCATGTTTAAGAAAAAAAATTACGGGAACCTGATTGAAAACAGAGCAAGAGAGTCACATGAAGATGCTGACAATTATGTATTATAGGACGAGTGGCCCCAGGGAAAGAAAGAGAAAGTTCAACTCAGCTGGAAGTGAGGGCTCTTTTGCTTTTCTGCTGTCTTGTCTGTGCTAAGGAAAAACATTCCTTGATCAATCCCAATCCCCAGCTCCCTACAGCCTATAGGGAACACTTTCTATCACTGTTATTGCAAATAGAGAAAAAAATGGGAGGACTTTTTTTTTTTATCAGTCAGAAAAGTAAGTCTATTCAAAAATCCACATTGGAACAGCTCTTAGGCCTCCTATGCCACACTCAGGAATAGAAAGGCTTTACTATGGTGAATAGAAAGGCTTTACTATGGTGTATAGTAAAGTTCCCAGTGAAGCAAACCAGGTTTTATCTGGTTCTGTGGTACTGAATGCAGGCCTCCTCCCTGCAGAGGAATGTTAATAGTGCACTGTGAACTGCAGATCATTTACCTGACTTTTATACATTTTCAGGATGACTCTTTCAGTTCACAGAGACACCTCTGGGCCCCCTCCAAAGCCTTTCTCAGTCTGCAGCAGCAAAGTTGAAACAATCACCTCCTCTTTTACCATCTTTGTATTTAAGTCATTTTCCTGTCATTTTCCAGCAAGAGCTAGAAAGCTACAGTGCCAAGGGAACACTGGTCAAGAGTGGAAGAGATAGAAGCTAATTTATTTGTGATTATTATGAGACCCTACCTGATATCTGTGGGTGTAACACAGTAGAATCGGGAAAGAATATTTTCACCTCCACTTTAAACTCAAGAAATCTGAGTATGAAGGTGCTTACCAGAACCACATAAAACCACAAAAAATTGTGTGTAAGATTATCAAAGCCCATTAACCCTTTCCTATCTTCAAATATTCTGCTTATAAACAAAATACTTTGCTTAGCTTTGGTAGCAAGTATTGTAAGACACCACTTATATGGGATTTCAAGCCCTCTTTTGAACTGATTACTGATATCTCAAATACCTGAACATATAAAGTACTGTTGTCATTTGGAGGCACTCAGGAATTCCAGGTTCTTTGCATACTTTCCACTATCCATGTGAAAAGCTCCAGTATCCATATGAAATAAATAAAGAGATTGTTGCTGTGGAGAAGTCTGTGGCGAGTGACTAGAAGTAGATGGTTACCCTGCATTTTAATACCTGGCACCAAAAGAAAACATCTGATTATCTGCATCACTGGTTGCACATGGCCTAACTGCTACAGTTAATGAGACAGGCAGGTTAATGTGTACCTTGCTGCACTTTCAGAAATAAGAGCCTTCTGAAGAGATGTTAAGAAGGCTGGAAAATCAAAGATGCTAAAACATAGACAAGAAAGGTTGAAGTTTGGACTATAGAGACAAACTTCCTTTCAATTCAGATTATTTCAAAGGGGTAGGAGCTTGGTAAAGTTTTTTATTTTTTACTATAGAATACAGATGGCACTGAAAAATATTTTTTTGGAATGCTGAAGAAAATTTTGTCTTTCAAAACCATCTGCTAGACAGAAGCAGAATATTCGGTGTATTTGTGCAGTACACTTTTCTAATTATGAGGTAGTTCCTTCTCTCCTTGCAGTGTCCTCTCACATCCCAAGTCATCCTAATTTTGCTCATCTTTTTCAGCACAGCAGATCATTTGTTAGGAAAAAAAACGGATAAAATTCTGTCCTGCATTGAAGGACATTTGGTATCCATAGTGTGACTTCAAAAATGGAAACTGAGCGAGGTCAAAGAAATATTTTCATTGTGTTACAGTCAGATTGCCTGCATTAAAAACCCCACATCCATGGGTTCAGTGCAGCTTGGATGGATGCTAACAGAGGTGATGGCAAGCAGGAATTTGCAGTCAATGAGGACAGGGAAGTGGGCATTAGGCAGACTTTTACTTCCTGTAGTAATTTACATTTTCTTGATATTCTGCCTGAGTTTTTTCAGTTTTCTATAGGATTTAGATTCCAAAACCTTCAACCTTGTTTCTGGAATTTGTAAGTTTCATTTTTATAGTATACACTCCAGAAAATTTTCACATACTATTTTATCCTCTTTTTCTCTCATTTCCTAAATATAAACCCAAGTAATTAATTTAGATATAATTCTAATTTCTATTATAGTCTCTTTATTCTTGATGATTTAAATCCCACAACTTTCAGAGAAACCTAATATTCTTAGTCATTGCTATAAATCACCACTCTGTTGATTGAGCTGAGTAAACTGAATAGTTTCTGTGCAATAACTGTTGCATGGTTTTTTATAATTTAACAGCACGTCTAATCTTATGAGAAGAAATCTCAAAGAAACAGATACACTTTCTTTCTGAGGGTAAATAATTTCAACTTTGGGTCATTTTCTACTCATAATCCTGATTTAGACACATAAACATTCTGATTGTGAACAGCATTATAGGCTTTGCTGTAAAGCTATTTTTTTCCCCTCCCTCTGAATCATGTGACTATCATTTGGGTATCTTGGAATGACCTAATTTAGGTATCTTGGAAATAAGGATGAAAAGAGGAGAAAAATAAGGAAACACCTAACACATTCTTAAAAAAAGGAGCTAATAGTAAATGTAACATTGGATGCAAGGTAGATGCAAACATTAAAACTGTTTGAGTCTGCTTTGCTCTTTAGCAGTTTTCACAGAAGGGCAATTGATAGATAAGCAAACTCCAGAACAGAAAGCATGTTCCATACACTTCATTAAAAATTCACATTTTTGTTCCTCAGATATGGGAATCTTCTAACAGCTCTGCTACTAATGCCTAAGAGACTGGAGCACTGCTGTTATTTACTTGGAATCTCATGTTTTTCCATCACTTCTCCAACCCCTCCATATGACAGGGTAGAGAAATTAAACAGAAAGGATTGAAAGACCAAGTTAACTGAAAATTTACACTTTAATGCTGGAGTGCAACAAATTGCTAGCCAAAGTTTCAGTTTCCTTAAACCACCAACCAAAAAATTACAACACAAAAGAAACCTAAAGTACTGAAGTTAATATTGAAGAGGTTGGACTTGAACGGCTAGGTGATGCAGTTCACAAAAGAATGCTTTATTGTGTTCATTAGTGGTAATAGTAGTATAAGCAGTGGTAATATTTTGATTATGGGATATATAAAGGAGCTAACCAGAATGGGAATGCCATTATGCAACATACTGTACAAACAGGGGAGGACACAATAACATATGGCCTCATGCTACTTACACTGCTCAACAAAAATTATTTCCATGCTTCTCTTCTTCTGAAAACATGCTGCTGAATGCAAGTGGTTGATATCATGTTCTGGCTCTTCAGACTGAGGCATGGATTTCCAAAGCAGTGTAATTCTGAGCCCACTAAATTATTCTACATGTTTTCTCAGTATAATGTGTTGACAGTGTGTTCAAATAAATTTTAAGCGTAGAAATGAAGTGATTGTCTTGCTAGGTTTTTGCATGTTAATATTGCATTATAAATGTGAAGATATGTCCCTGGTGTTCATGGTTTTGACTTGTGGCTGAAGGTGACGAGCACACAATGGTGCCAGATTTTATGATGCACATTAGGTCCTGCAGCCATGGTAGATTAGTTTTTTTTAATTACTGAATTCCTACTCCCGCTCCCCTCCCCTGTTGTTTGAAGGTATCAACACTAAGGGTCAAACAGCTAAAAGACAAGTAAAAGAATGCTAAAATATTTTTTCAATCTCATGATTTGTAAGTCTATCCTGTGATTCTGGGAGTAGGGACTTCTGATTTTTTGGGCATTTAGACTTAGCCAATTCCAAGAAAGAGTGTCTGTATTGTTGTTATGAAGAGTAACACATTGGGGTGGGACACTGCGTCTTTCTGCAGGCTGAAGCTTATGCTGCTAAAATGTCACAGATGCCTGAAGGGAATCTGCACCCCTTGATAAATGCCTAGAGCTAGCTAATTATGAGAAACCAAAGCAAGCATGTATGTCTCTGTAATTACAATGGTGCAAGCTGAAGCAGGTAGGTGCATAGAGTATGAAAGTCAAATCCATTGGGCACCCAGTTTCTCTTAAAAATGTGCCTGGAGGAACAGCAGAGGTAACTGACTAAATAAATGTGAAAAGAAGACCTTATAATCTGGAAAGAGAGGAAGGGTTTCTCCCTGTTATCCAGGGGCTTGCAATTGTAGAAGACTGGACTCAATGTCCTCCTGGGTGGTTCCTCCAGGTGTTCTGCGAAGGATCCAATCCCATCTGTCTGTGGAGTTTGTATCCCACTGAGTTATAGAGGACAAAAGGCTTGCCAAATAAATCTGATGAGCATCTTGAGTTCTGCTTCTTCCATCCGTGAAGGATTTCCCTGGGGAGCCAAATTGGCAGTACACGGAGGCCCAGGAGACTGGGCATTCCAGAACTGGTGCTGTGTTTGAGTCTGGACTCCTGATAGGAACTGTGGACTCTCTTGGCTGGTCTGAATTTCTGGCAAGTCATGGTTACTGAAGAAGCTTCTTTCCAAAGAAGGCAGTTCATCCCCTGTGTATTTCTGGTACAGATCCATGTATTCATAAGAATGTTTAAGACTCAACACCTTCTTAAAGCCTTTTTGGGGACAGAAGAGTGATATCACATCAAGGACTATCAATACAGCTACTGAATAAATGATCACTATTGTTTGAACCAATTCATTGTCCATTCATTCAGGTTTCATTATGGGCTGACCAATGACAGCACAGGGACCAGCTGGAATAACTGGAAACTGTCGGCCTCAAAATACGACCAAGCCCACAAGTTTTTTAAATAAGATTTTCTCTTTTCAAAGAAACTAAGAGAGTACTTACATGATTTTAATTTTATTCCAAGAGTTGCTTAAAAAAATAAATTGCTTCCCAGTATCTGAAATCCAGACCTTTGAGAAATCAAAGAGAAATCACTTCAAGGTAGTTCAAAAACTAATTAGGTCAATTTTTTTCCCCACTCAAATCTATGCAGATGCAAAACAGACAAAAATCTCAGTTAATCAAAAAAGTAAGTTGGCTTTGAGATGCTCATGTTGGTTAATTTCAGTAGTTACTGTGATAAAGAGAAGTGCTTTTTTGTTTTCCTGAATGGCTTTGAACATGAAAGAAGGCATGGGTCGAGCCACCGCAGCACATGGACCTCACTCCAGCCATGTTCTGCTCAAACCAAGCTCTGATGCCTATGACTTACATTTATAATGCCTCTTACTCATTTGCATTTTCTATGGGATCAAATTCTAGCTTTTGTAACAGAAAAAAAAAAAAAAGAAAAAAGAAGAGATTAACTCTGAGCATTTGCATGGATTTTGTGTTAAAAGCATCTTGTTTTTATTTTGCCTGTCGTGAGGCCAAGTGCCTGATTGTGCTCCTAAGTAGACATGGACTATCTTGGATCAGGGTTGTTCACATTTCTTGTCTCTGTGGAGGAGAAAATAGCTGTCTGCTGAAAGTGGGAGATATCTGTAATTCAGCAGAACTACTATTCCTTTGTCCTAATAGTTTGGGGTCAGGCAAACTGTACTGCGCTTCCCCAAAAGGACCATGAACAGTGGTTCAAGCATGCTTTTTTAGCTCTTTCTTGGAAGTACAGGTTAGCAGCTGTAGTAATGAATCAGTAAACAAGGGATAGCACTTTAACAAAATTAGCCTCCATATTTTGCTGTTAACAGCCCCCTACCTCTGTGTCTTCATGCAAGCCAGCATCCTCTCTGGGCGGTGATGTAACACAGCACACATCTTCTCTGAAGTCACCTCTGTCATGATTTAAGTAGCTCTAAATACGAATTTGCACAGCTATGGAGAACTCCCAGCAGGCTTCAGATACCACGAATCATGTCACATGTGAATGGGGTCACTTGGGTACTCATGCATAGGAATGACACCCTAGGTACAGGGGTGTCCTGGGTTGCAGTGTATTCTATTACCATCCCCATGAGCTGTTGAAACCAGGTGGGGCAGTGTTTCCTTGCCTCCTCCCCCCAGACTATCTTTCTGTTAATTGCCCATCATTGTCCTGCCGCCTGACTCAGAGATAACTCCCTCCGGACTATCTTCTGTTAATGAGCCTAATCAACACTTGGCCTCATGACTCATTACCCCATTGTGAGATGCTCCACCCAGAGGGAGGAACCAAGCATCCCATTGTGGATATAATCTGAAACTCTGAACACCAGAGACAACCTCTTTTCCACTGGATTTCCAGAGGACAGGAGCTACACAGCCACCACTGGACCTTCTGAGGAAGAGCAGACCCTTCTTC